>NC_053500.1:78987291-79331681 GCF_905171775.1 Rana temporaria | reverse complement strand
ATTGGTTATCTGTGTGCCATCCTGGAGGAAGAGAAGAGGAGCCCTCCGTGCACACATGGAGGAGAAGTGTCAGCCGCTGCAGCCGAGTCCTGTCCCAGCCTATGCCTGTCTCCTATCACAGGATCTGTTCTCCTCACACAGATCCTCAGTGTCTGGGAGCTGTAGGCAGATGTCTGGGGGAGGGGGGCTAATGCCATTCTAGCTTGCAGGAGCCTGGGAGGAAGGAAATCTGCCATGCTGTTGAGAATTGATGGGCTTAGTAAACTTATTAGGGAGGGAGTATTGTGTAGAAACTGACCTGGGTGAGTGTACTGATTGTGCTAGGGGACACCCTCTCCCTTGTAATGTGCCCTCTTGTGCCCACTATGTCATGTGCTGTGCCATAAAGTGCCCACTATGTTGTGCAGTTCCTACCAGGTAATACAAGCCGACCTCAATGCTCTGTCTAATTGGGCGACTAAGTGGCAGATGAGGTTTAATGTTGATAAATGTAAAATTATGCACTTGGGGGCTAAGAATATGCATGCATCATACATACTAGGAGGAGTAGAACTGGGGGGATCTGTAGTGAAGGAGGATCTGGGGGTTTTGGTAGATCATAAACTCAATAATAACATGCAATGCCAAGCTGCGGTTTCCAAAGCGAGCAAAGTCCTTTCTTGTATTAAGAGAGGTATGGACTCCAGAGACAGAGATATAATTTTGCCCCTGTACAAATCATTAGTAAGACCTCATCTGGAATATGCAGTTCAGTTTTTGGCTCCAGTTCTCAAAAAGGATATCGGAGAACTGGAGAAAGTGCAGAGAAGGGCAACCAAACTAATAAGAGGAATGGAGGAGCTCAGCTATGAGGAAAGATTAGAAGAACTGAATTTATTCACTCTTGAGAAGAGGAGAATAAGGGGGGATATGATCAACATGTACAAATATATAAGGCAGGGGTAGTGAATTAAAATTCACCTGGGTCCGGACGGAAAAAAATCTTCTAGCAGAGGTCCGAGTATCATTTGGTGCTATGACTCCACATGATATCCTCCACATCGCAGCCTTCTGTGCACATCTCAGACCCCCATCATAGACTGCCCCCCTCCATCACAGACTGGTCCCCCATCGCAGACTAACCACCCATTGCAGACTAACCCCCATCACAGGACTGGCCCCCATCACAGACTACCCCACCATCACAGGACTGACTACCCCCCACATCACAGACTGACTACCCCACATCACAGACTACCCCCCCACATCACAGGACTGTTCCCACACATCACAGGCCCCTGCCACAGGCTGGACAATTTAGGATTTAGAAAGGTCAGGTTGAATAGATCCTCCCAGTTAGTTCAATTTATGTCACCCACTGACAGTCTGAACATACCTGTTGTACGGTGCGGTGACCGGATCCCCGGTGTTTTGTCTAGGCCCTCCGGACAACCTCTGGTTCTAGGTTCTCCCGAGCCAACTCCCACCGCACTGCTCCTAGCTTGGGATCCCTCCAACAACAGTTTGGAACCCAGCAAGCCGCTGGGGTCCCTCTTTAATTAAGGTGCATGGCAGGACGCGGTGGCGGGGCCCATGGATGCGCGTACCGTGAAGGTGGGTACCGCACCTGGAACGCGGGCCCCACAAGAACAAACCGCCAAAAAACGGCCCAGCCAGGTATATCCCCCTTCCCAGCATGCCCAAAGAGGGAAAAAACCCTCCCGATTGGCTGCTGAAAAAAAAAGGTGGATTCCCCAGAACCCCTCTAGGGCCAACTACCGCCCAGGGGTGTCAACGCACCCCCTGCGCGCAGACTGACCTACAGGACGATTCTGGAATTGGCAGCAGCCTAAATTCCATAATTCGTGAATGGGAGTGATTAAGCCTCTCATTCCCCACTAATTTTAGTGTAGCGCCCGTACCAAAAGTAGGGGGGCGCTACAGGTGTAAACAGCTAGGGCACAAAAAGCTAGACTGTCCGTTGAATCCACCCAGGCAGTCCCAGTCATGGAGACAGCCAGTAAGGGGAAACCCCCACACATCCATGCCTGTGGCCCACTGCATTGAGGAGGAAGAACATTGGGGCGTCCTGCACGAGGCAGATCCAAGCAGCTAACCAGAACAACAGGCAGCAACACAGGCAGACTGTCTGGGTCAATGGAAAGGTAGCCAATGGCCTACATGATACTGGGGCTACCATGACCCTGCTACAGAAGAACCTCATCCCAGAGAGCCAGCACACCGGAGACACGTCTTCCGGCTACCCGTTGCCCGTGTTCACCTGGATTGGGGGGTTGGTTCGGGACACGTGGATGTGGGGGTGATGAAGGATTTGCCAGCGGATGCACTACTGGGGAATGATTTGGCCCCCCTTGTTTCTGCTTGCCCCCCGATGTGCCCCGCTGAAGCCAACCCAGTGACTACTTGTGCCCAGACCCGTGCTGCGGGAACCAACCCGATTGCTGCTGAGACCCGGGTAAGACTATCTTCCCCCGACATGTACCTTAGATCCAGCACAATATCACAGTGGAAAATTGGAAAGTGACAAGTTGGCCAGTGAGAAATCGGAGATGCAACGACACTACGTCATGTATTATGAGATGTCCCGTGGCTTGAACATTGAAATGCACAAACAGGCTGAAATTGTCAAAAGGTTAAATGGGATTTGCATCCAGGTTGTGCCTTATCTCTCCCAAGAGCATCAGCAACAAGTTTTGGGAGCCATTGAGAGAGCAAAGCAAGTGACTGTTCCAGAACTGAATTCCATTATTCACCCTGCAACCTTACAACTTCACCATCAGCTACCTACCTGGTAAGCAAAATGGCAATGCTGATGGGTTGTCCAGGCATTAGAGGAATGGAACTATGGACTAACTTCGGAGTCAACCCGTCTGGGGTCTCCTCCTGTGTTAGTCTCCTGCCGAAAGGGGACACATGTAGCGGGAGGGCCCGTGGGACCCAGAAGCTCTTACAAAGTATGAGCCAGGAAATAATGGACATATGTTGGATTGCTTTAACATGGGTCTGTAATCCACAATATATTCAAGAATGTCTGCAATAACTATTTACAGGTTGTTGATTCTGAACTCTACAGGTTAATTGAAAGAGTGACTCATTCAATGTGGGAACACTGACTGTTAGGTGTTAATGTCGTCTGCTACTGTGATGTAAATGAATCTTAGTATGGCTCCTAAGAACCTTCCATTGCGTTGTGCTAATGGACACCGTATTGTGTGAAGTTTTATTGATGATAAATGTGGATTGTGAGTTAACACAGTCTAAAGGTCAGATGTCTGACTTATCAGCGGTAGTTAATTAGCTCATGTAAATTATGTCTACTAAAGGAATGTGTATTGTATAGCAGGTTTCTATCTTGAAAGGTCATATCTCGGAGTCACCTTGTCTGGGTAAATGATTGGTTAATTAGCTCATGTAAATTAGCTCAAGAGCTGGTGCCAGAAGGTCTACCAAAAAGATGTGTATTGAGCTCCTTGTGTCATGTGGTGGGTGGAGTTGAGTCATTGTTCATTTTTTGTTACTGACTGTATATGAAGAGCCTGAGTTTCTCATTAAAGAGTCTATTCGTTTTGAACCAGAGAACAGAGCTTTGTGTCTCATTTCTGGGGGAATCTGTATGGGTCGTGTTTAGAGTTGAGCGGACACCTGGATGTTCGGGTCCGAACCCGAACTTTAAAAAAAAAGTTCGGGTTCGGGAACTCAAACCCGAACTCCGAACCCCATTGTAGTCAATGGGACACGGATTTTTAAAAAAAAATGCGCGGAGGTCCCCGCAAATTCAATAACCAGACCCTTTAGGTCTGGTATGGATATTAAGGGGAACCCCGCCGTCAATTAAAAAAAAAATGACGTGCGGTTCCCCCTAAATATCCATAACCAGACCCTTCAGGTCTGGTGTGGATTTTAAGGGGAACTCCACCCCAAATTTAAAAAAAAATGGCGTGGAGTTCCCCCTAAAATCCACACCAGACCCCTTATCCGAGCACGTTGACCTGGCCGGCCGCAGAAAAGAGGGGGGACAGAGTGCGGCCCCCCCCTCTCCTGAACCGCACCAGGCCACATGCCCTCAACATTGGGAGGGTGCTTTGGGGTGCCCCCTAAAGCACCTTGTCCCCATGTTGATGGGGACAAGGGACTCATCCCCACAACCCTTGCCCGGTGGTTGTGGGGGTATGCGGGCGGGAGGCTTATCAGAATCTGGAAGACCCCTTTAACAAAGGGGACCCCCAGATCCTAACCCCCCCAGTGTGAAATGGTAATGGGGTACACTGTACCCCTACCATTTCACGAAGGAAGTGAAAATAGTTGTCTGAAAAAAAAACACACGCACACCCTTGAACAAAATACTTTATTAATTAAACCAAATAAAAATCCAGCGGTGAAAATAGACGATCCATGCTGCTCCCTGATCCATCGTTGTCTTGTATCCCGCCGCGGATGAGTTCTCCTGCGACGGGTGTACGGGTGTTCTCACCCACGATTGGTCCAACGATGAGAAGGTCCGTCCATTCAGAGCACAGCTCTGCGAATGACGCTCCGGAGCTTGCCGTTTCTTTTATAGGGGAGGCGGGCCACACGTCACGTGACCCCGTCCCCCTCTGATGCACACTGTGCTACGTCACTGGGACAGTCCTATTCCTTAGTAAGTGTACCCCATTACCATTTCACACAGGGGGGGGGGGTCAGGATCTGGGGGTCCCCTTTGTTAAAGGGGTCTTCCAGATTCTGATAAGCCTCCCGCCCGCATACCCCCACAACCACCGGGCAAGGGTTGTGGAGATGAGACCCTTGTCCCCATCAACATGGGGACAAGGTGCTTTGGGGGGCACCCCAAAGCACCCTCCCAATGTTGAGGGCATGTGGCCTGGTGCGGTTCAGGAGAGGGGGGGCCGCACTCTGTCCCCTCCTCTGTCCCATAGTTAAATTTGGGGTGGAGTTCTCCTTAAAATCCACACCAGACCTGAAGGGTCTGGATATGGATATTTAGGGGGAACCGCACGTCATTTTTTTTTAAATTGACGGCGGGGTTCCCCTTAATATCCATACCAGACCTAAAGGGTCTGGTTATTGAATTTGCGGGGACCTCCGTGCATTTTTTTTTCCCGAACTCCGAACCCGGACCCGAACTTTTTCCAATTATTCGGGTTCGGGTCCGGGTTTGGGAAAAACCCAATATCCGTACCGAACCCGAACTTTACAGTTCGGGTTCGCTCAACTCTAGTCGTGTTCACTGGATTGTGGAGTGTCGATAAGCTGTCTTTGGCTCGGAATGGAATATCTTAAACTGCGTTAACCCCTGTCCCATTTGGGGTTCCGTTACACCCTTTCTCTCTCTCTCTCTCTCTCTCTCTCTATCTCAAATTAAAATTGTTTTAACAAAATAAAAAAAAATTGTTATTTTCATAAAAAGGCCCACCAAAACCCTCAGCACTGGGCCCATCATGCTCTTAATTCTGGCCCTGCCTGAATGCTATCTTTCTTCCCTGGATGTCAGTGTTTGGCGGAGTGATCTGTAAAGTGCTGCAGCTGTTCTGCTCTTACAGGTGGCGGGACTGATGTGAGAGAGCCAACAGAGAGGGAGCAGTAAAACGAATACGAGCGAAGCGGCGGTGGCGGTGGGTAGTGTGACAGGCACTGAGCAGCACACAGTGAGTGAGGTGTCGCACCTGTTGTGATATCCTAAAAGAATCAGGGATGGACTGGCCTTTGGGACTCCAGGGAGTTTCCCGGTGGGCTGATGGGTCAGTGGGCCGGCTTCAGTGACAGCAGACCGCTGCCCCCATCCGCTCCTCTGTCTCTCCCTCCCTACAGCGCTCACCTGGGGGGAACAAAGAAGCAGAGGGAGGACCAGAGGAGCAGGGGGGGTGACAGAGGAGCATGGGGGAGGGGACAGACAGCTAACTCAACAGCTATGGCCTGGGAGTTTCTCACTTCTGCCTAATCTTGTCCCATAAAGGGGGGCACCGAACTGATTCTTTGCCCCGGGTGAAATAATGTCTAGCTTCCCCACTGGTACTGCCTATAAGAGTACCAGTACCAGCTGTTCTACTCTAATAAAGTAGAACAGCTAGTGGCTAGTGAAGGGAGAGAGGGGGCTTGGGTGGCCGGGGGGGGGGGTGCGGGAGTTGTCCGGTCCCCATGGGAGAGACCTGTCAAAGTGGGCCAGTCTGGATGAAGTCCAGGGCCAAATTTTTGTCCCAGTCCAGCCCTGAAAAGAATCATCCAAAGTCCTCACAGTGACGACAGCGACAGTGTATCTACTGATACTCCGGCGTAAACCTACCTGAATCCAGCTAATAGAGTCCAATGGTGCATCTGATCATCATTTAGGCACTCCTGATCTTCGTGGCATTGTAATGATTGCAGTACATGTGCCCAAGCCCAATAAGAGGGCTGATATCAGAGGATTTCCCTCAGAGTGTCCACTGCTCAGCCCAGATCCGGCATACCCCTCAGTCAGTGCCTGTGTAATGCAGCATGCTGCTATAGATCAGAGGACTGGAAAACCCCCCTCCCTTCCAAGCTCAGCAGCTATATTAAAAACAGATGGATGCCTGCAGCAGTGATCAGCCTCACTCCTCCTAAGCCTTCCTCCTCGGACCACACTATGTGACACACACCCCCCCTGTCCTCTCACACTGGCAGGCTCAGTCAGCCCTGCAGACTGCAATGCACTAGTTCTGCTCCCTCCCTCCCTCCTCCTCCCACCATATAAGGAAACACAGCAGCTCTCCTCCTCCTTAGAATACCTGCTTCCTTCAGGTTCCTGTGGCACTGCACAGGGCTGGGTTCTCTCGGCTGCTTCCATCCAAATTTATATTTTGCCGGCAAATGCAGGAGATAGCACGTGTCACCACCAGCACTGGATCAATCCGCCACTGATGCAGGCTCACCACCAGGGCCGGTTTAACATAGGGGCTGATGGAGCTGCAGCTCCAGGCCCCTTCCTCAAGATAGGCCCATTTGCCCCAAAAAAAAGAAGAAGAAAAGATCGACTTCGAGGATTGTAGCTCAGTGACCAGGGGTCACAGAGACTACACATTTGGGGGGGGGGTATGTACCTGAAGTCCCACCCCACAACTGTTCAAAACATGGGGCTGCTATCATTAATGGTTCCGGAGATACGGGGCTGCTTGCGCAGCCTGTCAGAAGCTACATACAGAGCGACCAGTTTAAATACAAGCTGACACACGCTGCAGCAGCAGACTGAGAGCATGAGATCACAGGGCTTATAATAATTATTTGTATATTACTTATGGTAATTAACCCCTCCCCACCCAGGCCAATTCTGACACTTCTCTCCTACATGTAAAAATCATCTTTTGATTTTTGCTAGAAAATTACTCAGAACCCTCAAACATTATGGGCCGGATTCAGAGAGACTTACGACGGCGTATCAGTAGATACGCCGTCTTAAGTCCGAATGCGTGCCATCGTATCTTTAGGCGTATTCTGGAAACCAGATACACCTGAATTTGTCCAAGATACGGCCGACGTAAATCTCCTACGCCGTCGTATCTTGGCTGCCTATTTACGCTGGCCGCTAGGGGCGTGTACGTTGATTTACGCGTCGAATATGTAAATGAGCAAGATACGCCGATTCACGAACGGACGTATGCCCGTCGCAGGAGGCAACGCCGTTAACGTAAGACATACGCCGGCGTAAAGATAAAACACCTCTCTTGGTGGCGCAGCCCATGCAAGGTATGGACGACGGAACAGCCGTCGTATTTTACATTGTTTGCGTAAGCGTACGTAAATGGGGATGGGCTAGGTTACGTTCACGTCGAAAGCATTGAGTATTTGCGACGTGATTCTGAGCATGCGCGCGCATGCGCCGTACCAATGGCCCTCATTTACATGGGGTCACGGTTACTTTACATGTAGCACGCCCACTACCTGCCTAATTTGAATTAGGCGGGGTTACGCCGGGCCATTTTCGCTACGTAACTTTCGACGTAACTTAGGGAGCAAGTGCTTTGTGAATACTGGCCTTGCCTCTCTATTTTACGTCAGGGTAGCTCAAATGAGCTGCGCTACGCCCGCTTAAACATACGCCGATGTATGTGAATCTGGCTATATATACAGTACAGACCAAATGTTTGGACACACCTTCTCATTCAAAGAGTTTTCTTTATTTTCATGACTATGAAAATTGTAGATTTACACTGAAGGCATCAAAACTATGAATTAACACATGTGGAATTGTACATAACAAAAAAGTGTGAAACAACTAAAAATATATTTCATATTCTAGGTTCTTCAAAGTATCCACCTTTTGCAGCAGACACATCTCTAGAACTGTTAAGAGGAGACTGTGTGAATCAGGCCTTCATGGTAGAATATCTGCTAGGAAACCTGCTAAAGAAAAGCAACAAGCAGAAGAGACTTGTTTGGGCTAAAGAACACAAGGAGTGGACATTAGACCAGTGGAAATCTGTGCTTTGGTCTGTTGAGTCCAAACTTGAGATCTTTGGTTCCAACCCCGGATGGACTCTACATGCCTGGTTCCCACCGTGAAGCATGGAGGAGGAGGTGTGATGGTGTGGGGGTGCTTTGCTGGTGACACTGTTGGGGATTTAATCAAAATTGAAGGCATACTGAACCAGCATGGCTACCAAAGCATCTTGCAGCGGCATGCTATTCCATCCGGTTTGCGTTTAGTTGGACCATCATTTATTTTTCAACAGGACAATGACCCCAAACACACCTCCAGGCTGTGTAAGGGCTATTTGACCAAGAAGTAGAGTGATGTGGTGCTGCGCCAGGTGACTACCTCTTGAAGCTCATCAAGAGAATGCCAAGAGTGTGCCAAGCAGTAATCAAAGCAAAAGGTGGCTACTTTGAAGAACCTAGAATATGAAATATATTTTCAGTTGTTTCACACTTTTTTGTTATGTATAATTCCGCATGTGTTAATTCATAGTTTTGATGCCTTCAGTGTGAATCTACAATTTTCATAGTCATGAAAATAAAGAAAACTCTTTGAATGAGAAGGTGTGTCCAAACTTTTGGTCTGTACTGTATATATAAAAAAAAACACTAAAGTTAGCACGATTTTTTTTGTATACTAAGCCAGCGGTCATCAACCCTATCCTCAGGGCCCACTAACATGCCAGGTTTTATGTATTACCTTGGGGAGATGCAGACTAGTATACTGCAATGACTGAGCAACACATTATATCACCTGTGATGTATTTCAGTTATCTTGCAAACCTGGCCTGTTAGTGGGACCTGAGGACAGGGTTGATGACCACTGTCCTAAGCGATGCTTTAACTTTTTTTACAGGTTACATGTTTGGAGTTACAGAGGAGGTCAATTGCTAGAATTATTGCTCTCGCTCTAACGATCGTGACGTATGTAGCCTTTGTGTATCTGGCTCTGATACTAGCCAGGGCCTTCCCAGGGACTGACTAGTATCTCTCCCCAGCCTGTCCCCCACACACTCTCTCACTTACTGACCTGTGGATGGGGAATCACTTCTGCAGTGTTATTGTGTTCTGCCTGTGAATACAATTATCAGTGTTGCTAACTATAGCTGGCAGCACTGATTGTTTTGGGAAAAGTCAGATAATAGATTGACTTGTGTAAAACCAGATAGCCCATACATAGATCGACTATGGCTGATCTCTGCTTAAGTGGCGTAATTTCAATATAGATATAGATTTCAATGTATGTACCGCTTAACCACTATGCTTTTACTAAACATCCTTCCACAAATCTTTAAATTTTTCCTTCCCAGATACCTTCATCCTCCTCACCTGTACATACTCTCCACACTTCTCTCCTGTACCTACTGCTCACTGTCATACCCTCCACACTTCTCTCCTATACATAGTTCCCGCTGTCATACCCTACACACTCCTCTCTTGTACATAGTGCACGCTGTCATACACTTCTCTCCTGTACATAGTGCCCACTATCACACTCTACACATTCCTCTCCTGTACATACTGCTCACTGTCATACCCTCCACACTCCTCTCCTGTACATAGTATTTAGTAGGAATTCCTTCCCTCTTGATCCTGCAAATCAGTCTCTGTAGAAGGGAGATTGGTGGAAAGCCATAAATCAGTAAAAACTGATTCCACGGCACTACCGATGCATCTGATCCGTAAGCCAGAGGATCTTTTGTCCTGGACACAAAATTGTCCAACTTCCTGTTGAACCTGGAAGCTAATAGATCTACATGCGGAGTCCCCCATTTCTGGCAAATTACCTGAAAGATTTCGGGGTGGAGTGACCACTCTCCTGGTGATAGCTGCTGGCGGCTCAAATAGTCTACTTCCAGTTCTCTACCCCTGGAATGAAAATTGCAGAAAGGCAAGGAACATGTTCCTCTGCCCATCTCAAAATGTGATTCACCTCCTTCTGGGCACCCTGGCTGCAGGTGCCTCCTTGGTGATTGATGTAAGCCACAGCTGTAGCATTGTCGGACTGAATCCGAACCAGGTGGCCCTGTAACCTGCTTGTCCAAGTTCTGAGGGCCCAGTAAGTTGATGGGTAGGTCTCTCTCGGCTTTGGTCCAGGTTCCCTGGGCTGAAGCCTCCTCCAATACAGATCTCCAGCCCGTTAGGCTGGCATTCGTTGACACCACCTTCCAGGTGATTGGGCAAAATAATCTTCCCTTCTGCAAGTTCTTGGTTCTTAACCACCAACTGTCCCGGCACACCTGTGAAGACAGGCGCATGGGTAAATCCAGAGCTTGGATCTTCCTGTTCCAGGCAACTAAAATATCACCTTGAAGCAGTCTCGAATAAAACTGGGCGTAAGGGACAACCTCGAAGGAGGCTACCATCTTCCCCAATAGCTTCATTCAAAGGCGAATGGATGGTCTTTTCTTTGCTTTGACCTTATGGATCAGATCCCTTAGTGATTTGATCTTTGACTCTGGTAGAAATACACAGCTTTGTGCTGTATCTATGATCATGCCCAGATACTCTACCCTTCTTTGGGCTTGTAGTGAGGATTTTTGTAGGTTTACCAACCATCCTTACTTCTCCAGGTATCCTATTGTAGTGGATACAGCGTGATCTAACCATGCCACTGATTGATCTATCACAAGTATATCGTCCAGATAGGCTGTTATCACTATGCCCTGTGCTCTGAGATTTTCTAGCAGAGGGGCTAGTACTTTTGTAATTACCCGGGGTGCAGTGGCTACCCCTAAGGGCAGAGCCACAAATTGGAAGTGGTGATGCTCTACCGCAAACCTTAAGAACCTTTGGTGAGCGGGATGGATAGGCACATGTAAATAGGGTGGCGACTACTGAACGACTAGTTTCCATTCGGAAATGGCAAACGTTTAGAAACTGATTTAGTGATCTCAGATCCAGAATGGGTCTGCCGTCTCCGTTTGGTTTTGGGATCACGAAGAGGTTAGAATATAAACCTGAACCTTGCTCCCTTAAGGGTACTTCTGTGACTACCCCTTGGGACAGCAAGTGATCCAATCCCTTGAAGAAGGGTGCTCTTTTCAGAGGATCTTTGGAGAGACCTGAGGTTCGGAACTGAGAAGATGGTGTGACAGACTCACCCGGGACATCCCCGAACCCTCTTATGTCTTAAATCATCCTATGTCTACTAGGGGCATAGGATGACTGAGAAATTATATCTTGGACTACCTGAGATGGGATTATTATGTAATTATTATGCACAATATATTCCAGGATATCTGTAAAGAACTATTTACTGTTTGTTGATTCTGAACTTAACAGGTTAATTGTATGAGTGACTCATTCATACTGTTGGGACACATACTGTTAGATGCTAATGTCCTCACCTCCAGCCATCTGTCTGTTCTCTGTGCTAATTGACTCTGCTATTGTGCGAAGATGTCCTGTGTTTACACTTATGATAATGTGTATTGTATAGCAGGTGAGCGAGGAGACCTGCCAACTACTCTGAAAGGTTATATCTATGAGTGGCCTAGTCTGGGTAAATGATTAGTTAATTAGCTCATGTTAATTTATGTTCTAGTTACCTCCTCTAACTGTATATAAGGTTGTATTCTTGGTTTGATTAAACACTCCATGTTCGGCAGACAAACAAGTCTCGTCTTGTTGTGTGCTTGTGAGCAGCTGGAATATCAGATATCTATATCCAGACTGATAGGAAGCGGTATATGATGGAAGCACTTAAGCGGAGTGTGGGAGGTCCCGTTACAGATGGGATCTCTCGGAACTCCAGCTTGTACCCTAGGGATACAGTGGATACCATCCATCTGTCCTGGATCTCTGTCTGCCATACCGCTGAAAACTGACAAAGCCATTTGGGGTTTTGCTTGTTTGCCTTAGAACCCCACTGTTTCTTGGCTCTCCGGGGCTTGTCTTCCTTGGCTTTTGTGGCTGGCTGAAAATGCCATCACCACTGGCTGGAGGTAGATTTACCAGGAGCCGGGGACAGAGAACGTTTAAAACAAGGTCACTTGTTTTTCTTGGAGAAAGGGAGTAGCCAAACCAGGTGGGAACCCAAATGAAGATCCACCGTAGCAGATAACTCAGGTGCAGACAATGCACTTGGCAAGGCAGGAACAAAAAATGTCTGGACAGCCGCACTCTGAACAAATTGTAGCCTTTATTAAAAGAAGGACAGCACTACAAGTCACAGCAAAAATGAAAATAAAACCTGGCTGCTGACGCATTTCACACTGGAACTAGTGCTTGGTCATAGCTAGAAAATACAACAAATGATATCAAATTTATACATAACCTTAATGAGACCATGTGACTAGAGACCCAAAGAAACAAATTGTGTCTAGTTAAAAGACCAATGGGTGAATGGGAGTGTCTTGTAAGGAGACCCTCTAATGAAAGAGAGAAAATGTGTTTTGTGGTTTACACACATATAATTTTATGTGCACACAAAAGTTATATGAAAGCTTATAAATAGTGAATATTATGTAAATATAAAAGTAACAAAACAAAAAGGCAAAACACCCATTGGAACATTAATACAAAATGTGTGTGATCCATGTATACTAGTGTATACTAGGTAACAGCGTTACCTAGATTTCCGCTGGAAATCTTTTGGATATATTTCTCCAAGTCTTCCCCGAAGAGGCATTCACCATGAAAAGGAAAACTCGCTAGAAGATTTTTGCATGATACTTCCGCAGACCAATGTTTTAACCAAAGGACTCTGTGCATATGCACCAACTGGAATGTAAGACGAGATGCTTGCTGGATCGAATAGCATCTATTGTAAAACACAAGGCCATGGGAAAATTTTCCCACAACTTACTGTAGCCTGTTCTGGAGACAACTCCTTAAGTCCCTCCTTTACCTGGTCCTTGAGGACCTGACACATACCCACTGCAGCTACAGCAGGTTGTGCAACTGCACCTGCCAGCAAGAAGGAGGATTTCAATAAGGATTCCAACCTCTTTTCTGAAGGGTCCTTAACCACTTAAGACCCGGACCAAAATGCAGCTAAAGGACCTTCCCCTTTTTGCGAATCGGCACTGCGTCGCTTTAACTGACAATTGCGTGGTTGTGCGACGTGGCTCCCAAACAAAATTGGCGTCCTTTTTTCCCCACAAATAGAGCTTTCTTTTGGTGGTATTTGATCACCTCTGCGGTTTTTATTTTTTGCGCTATAAACAAAAATAGAGCGACAATTTTGAAAAAAAATCAATATTTTTTACTTTTTGCTATAATAAATATCCCCCAAAAATATATAAAAACATTTTTTTTTCCTCAGTTTAGGCCGATACGTATTCTTCTACCTATTTTTGGTAAAAAAAAAAAATCGCAATAAGCGTTTATCGGTTGGTTTGTGCAAAATTTATAGCGTTTACAAAATAGGGGATAGTTTTATGGCATTTTTATTAATTATTTATTTTTTACTACTAATGGTGGCGATCAGTGATTTTTTTCGTGACTGCGACATTATGGTGGACACTTCGGACAATTTTGACACATTTTTGGGACCATTGTCATTTTCACAGCAAAAAATGCATTTAAAATGCATTGTTTATTGTGAAAATGTCAATAGCAGTTTGGGAGTTAACCACAGGGGGCGCTGTAGGGGTTATGTGTGACCTGAAGTGTGTTTACAACTGTAGGGGGGTGTGGCTGTAGGTGTGACGTCATCGATTGTGTCCCCCTGTAAAAGGGTTCACACGATCGATGACGGAGCCACAGTGAAGAACGGGTCGCGCTCGCCCGTGACCCACGGCTGAACAATCACACAGCACGTACCTGTATGTGCATGTGCCCAGCCGTGCCATTCTGCCGACGTATATGTGCAGGAGGCGGTCCTTAAGTGGTTAAACACCTGTATGTCATCTACTGAACAAGTCAGGTTTTTGTTCACACAAGATATTGCTGCATCTACCGCAGGTAAACTCCACTTCTTGGTGAATTCCTCCTCCATGGGATAAAGAATTTCAAATTTCTTTGGAGCAGAGAAGCGCTTGTCTGGATGTAACCAGTCTGCATAAATTAGCTTCTTTAGCAGTGGATTAACTGGGAAAGAGCTTGAACTCTGCAGGGATTTTAATGAACCTAGAGAGGTGATTCAGATAACTCAGAGGGGGGCAGCCTGAATGCAGTACGTACTGCTTAAGCATAACATTGCACCTGCGATCTTAGCATCTGGGAAGCAAAAAAGGGCTCTTCTTATACCCCTGAGCTGTCTGACTCCTCATCCCTGTCCTCTGCAGATATAGCTTCATCCTCATCCTTCTCCTCTTCAGATCTTTCTGACAGAGGATCTAAAGCTGACAAAGGAGATCTGCTTCGCTTTTTGTCCCTTTGTGAGGACTTAGCGATTAAAGTTGCAATCTTTTCTTCTAATTTCTCCATCGCTGCCGCAAAAGTGTCTTCAGTGACATATGCAGGCCCAGGTGCCACTGGAGAAACTCCTGAAAGTGGCAATGGTTCTTCCTGTATAGGCAAATCGAGGCTTACTGGGCAGTATGTTACCGAACAGGCACGGAAAGAACCCCCTGTCTCCGGCGGTGTTGCCTTCTTATTTTTAGCCCCTGAACCCTTTCTAAGGGAAGACATTTTCCAAAGCAACAAGCCGAGGTACCAAGATGCATCTACTACTGTGCTCAGTTAAGCAATTTACATCAAGTATGCAACTTAAACGTACAGTTTCATGCAAAGAGTAGGTGTCTCTCTTTGGTAATGCCCACCAACCACATAGAGCTTACGTGTCCCCAAGAAACTGCGGCTGTGTCCCGAGGGAGAGCTGCTGCTGGCTTTTTTGCTGCATTCTGGCCCCTCTCTGGACGCCATTTTCAAAACTCGGCATGTGCGGCGCCCGTGCGCGCTCCCGCTATTTCCGTTTTCTCTTGATGAAGCGCGCCCCCATGCGCGCACTTGCGCGACCTAGACTGTTGGGGCGACTGCCTGGAGGCATATAGGAGAAGAACAGTATAGTGCAGAGCTCTGCAGCAGAAAGCGTGCTTGTGGGTCAGACACGTCTGTGGCTTAAGGTGAGTAAGTTCAGCTCTTTACTTTACAAACTTGAGAAGACACCTCTCTAAAAAAAAAAAAGGAAAAGGTCCTTAATAAAACGTAGGCTCCTTTTCCCTTACCTTTATCCCCACTGCAGGTTTAACTGCTGTTTTTACAGACAGAACCAATCTTCACCCATCTCCGCGGGCTTTGTGTGCCAACCTTCAGGGGTATGCGTTCTTATTTAAAGGATACCTCTTCCCTGGGCCTTGTAAAATACTCTGACCAGGCCTTTTAGCTATAGTGCTGGAACTTCAGAGCCCAGTCCTCAAAAGAGAGACATTACAGGCGACGCCTCCTGCGTGAGGCCCGGATCTTATCCAATTTTGGCGTAATAATTTAGCGTCCTGGATGGGTTCTTTAGCCCTCAGAGGGTTCTTTAATCGAGCTTCCCTCTTCACGCGACACTGGCGAAAAAACTGAGGTACTCCCCTGATGGGAGGGGCTATATTGACTGGAACTGTCTCTAAATGGTTGTGCCAGTGTCCAATCACCTCTGGCGACCATACAACCCATTATGTAATGAATATGGCTCTGTGTCCCGTGGTGTACGATAAAGAAAACATATTTCTTATTTTATTTTCGATATAGTAAGTAAGTAGCTCAGGGACAGGGCTCAGGAGGGTAAGAACTTATCTGCATAAGCATTCCCCTTATCTGCATAAGCATTTTTTTGGTAAAGGTGAACTAACCCTTTTAAATGCAAAATCGTCTTGTTTAACCAGCTCAGCTCCGGAAGATTTTACACCCGTGACCAGGGCATTTTTTTCTATTTAGCACTATGCTACTTTAACTGGTAACTGAGCAGACATGCAGCGCTTTACCCAAACAAAATGAATATTATTTATTTTACACAAATAGAGCTTTCTTTTGGTGGTAGTTGAACACCACTGAGTTTTTTTTTATTTTTTATTATATGAATAAAAAAAGATAGAACATTTTGACATTTTTTTTTTGCTATGAAACATCCAAAAACAAAAAATCTAATTTTTTCATACATCTTGGCCAAAATGTATTCTGCTACATGTCTTTGGTAAACAAAATACCAATTGCATTGAGTAAAAGTTATAGGCCCAGATTCACAAAGCACTTACGCCGACGTAAATCACGTTACGCCAACGTGCAATGCCAAGCTGCGGTTTCCAAAGCGAGCAAAGTCCTTTCTTGTATTAAGAGAGGTATGGACTCCAGAGACAGAGATATAATTTTGCCCCTGTACAAATCATTAGTAAGACCTCATCTGGAATATGCAGTTCAGTTTTGGGCACCAGTTCTCAAAAAGGATATCGGAGAACTGGAGAAAGTGCAGAGAAGAGCAACCAAACTGATAAGAGGCATGGAGGAGCTCAGCTATGAGGAAAGATTAGAAGAACTAAATCTATTCACTCTTGAGAAGAGGAGAATTAGGGGGGATATGATCAACATGTACAAATATATAAGAGGTCCATACAGTGTACTTGGTGTTGAGTTGTTCACTTTACGGTCAGCACTGAGGACAAGGGGGCACTCTTTACGTCTAGAGGAAAAGAGATTTCACCTCCAAATACGGAAACGTTTTTTCACAGTAAGGCCCCATACTCACGAGCAAACATGTCTGCTGAAACTGGCCCGCAGGCCAGTTTCAGCAGACATGTTTGGTCGTGTGTGGGCGCGAGCGGGCCGAATTCCAGCAAACATTTGCCCGCCGGGCCTTTTCCCAGCAGACAAATATTCCTGGACTTGTTTTAAAACAGCCCGCTGGAATTCTGCCCGCTCGGACATGTACGGTCGTCAGTACAGACCTACCGTACATGTCCAGGCGCCCGCCGTCCCTCGCATGCGTCGAATGACTTCGACGCATGCGTGGAAGCATTTTAAAGGCGGGCCGCCCACGTCGCCGCGTCATTGTCGCGGCGACACCGCGTCATCGCGGACACGCCCCGCGTATTGTTTACGCGCGGACTTCTGTACGATGGTGTGTACAACCATCGTACAGAAGCCCTCTGGCAGACATGTATGGTGAAAACGGTCCGACGGACCGCTTTCACCATACATGTTTGGTCGTGAGTACCCGGCCTAAGAGCTGTGAAAATGTGGAACAGACTCCCTCCAGAGGTGGTTCTGGCCAGCTCAGTAGATTGCTTTAAGAAAGGCCTGGATTCTTTCCTAAATGTACAGAATATAACTGGGTACTAAGATTTGTAGGTAAAGTTGATCCAGGGTAAATCCGATTGCCTCTCGGGGGATCAGGAGGGAATTTTTTCCCCTGCTGTAGCAAATTGGATCATGCTCTGCTGGGGTTTTTTGCCTTCCTCTGGATCAACTGTGGGTATGGAGTTGGGTGTATGGGATTGTATTTTTATTTTGTTTGTTTATTTTTTTGTGGTTGAACTGGATGGACTTGTGTCTTTTTTCAACCTGACTAACTATGTAACTATGTAACTATGTGTGCGCCAGACCCACAAACCAATATGCGCCTAAAAACAGGCTACACCCCGCCGACGTAGCTTTCACACGCCGGCGTAGCGCAGGCGCAAATATGAGCTGGAGGCACGGTGCTGCTCCCATTGATTAGCCATTTAAACATGCAAATGAGGGAGATACGGCGATTCACAAACGTGCGTGCGCCCGACGCATGCTATGCGAAGTGCGTGTAAGTTGTACGTCCGACGCAAAGTTATTCCCCATAAATGAGGCGCAACCCAGCAACAGACATGCACATGTCAGCTGGAGAGCAGCTGCAGCAGCACCGTTACGGACGAGCTGAGCAACCACACTTGCAGGACAACACATCCGTATGCCAACATGCCAGGGGCAGCCATGGTCATAGCACTACTGGATCAACAGGCACGGAGGAGGGCACAGGAGAGGATATACCGAAGACGCATGAACGTCTTTGGCATGGGGGAATCGGAGGTGTACTGCATCTTCAGATTAAGCCCTGATGCCATCCTGGAATTAGCCACAGCCCTGCATGATGAAATCACCAGCCAGACAGAACGCTCACATGCAGTGCAGCCACTAGTCAAGGTACTGGCAACACTCCATTTCCTCGCCAGTGGATCTTTCCAACGTACAAGTGGAGTCGTGTCTGGGATGTCACAATCCACTATGAGCAGATGCGTGCACCAGGTTGTCCCCGCAATCCTCACACGCATGTCCCACCACATCATCAAACCCACCCATGAGCACCTGCGGCAGAAGGCAATGCAGGATTTCTACAGCATTGCCGGATTCCCACACTCCGTGGGGGCCATTGATTGCACACATGTGGCACTACGGCCCCCCCGTGCCACAGAGCACATATAATCGTAAGCAGAGGCATTCCATCAACCTACAGGTGATAGCTGATGCCCAATGCCTCATATGGCACGTCTGTGCAAAACACCCCGGGGCCAGCCACGACAGCTACATATACTGTCAAAGCACCATCCCAACGGAATTCGAACAGAATGTGTACAGGGACAGCTGGCTGGTTGGTGAGTGACATGGGAGTCAGGCATGACTGTCCGACCCCATGATGCAGACCTCACGAGGGGCACATGCACGACTAACATCCTCCTGTCTTTTCCCTTCCAGGTGACTCGGCATATGCACTTGGGCCCCATCTCCTGACTCCATACCGGAATCTCCAAACCAGAGGCCAGAGAAGATACAATGCTGCACACATACGCACCCCGTGCAGTGGTGGAGCGCACATTTGGCATCCTGAAGTCCCGTTTCCGATGCCTGGATACGTTCGGGGGGGGGGGCCCTGTTGTATTCCCCAAACTTTGTGTGCCAGATCATCGGTGCATGTTGCGTGCTGCACTACGCCATGAGCAAGGGCCTGGAGATTGACATATGTGATGACCTGACCCCCGAGCCACACAGTCCCCCCCTGCCCGAGGCTACCCCGTCTGCTGAAGGACCAGCAGTCAGGAGTTGCCTCGTGGAACGCATCTTTGCACGTTAAACACACACATTTATCATGGCACACGGACAATGCACGCATGCACACCACTGTGGTCCCTAGCTCACTGTCAGGGGATGCCCACGCAGGCATCCGAGTACTGAGTTACAGGTCAATGGGCTGCACTAATGGAAACAGGCACCAAGATAGTGAAAAAATATATGTTTATTAAGTTAAAGCACACGTGAAAAACAATCAATGAAAGCAAGCGTGACACAGCAACCAAAAACCACTAAGCAGGTAATGCAGGGATAAGACATAAGCAAGTCCGAGGTCCAAGCCAGGGGTCAAGGATAGGAGAGAGCAGCAAAGTCCAAAATACAAGCCGGGGTCAATAAGCGACAGGGTCCAGGGCAGGGAGCGAAGCAGGAACAGATGGGCAACAGCTAACAGGTCAGGCAGGGAACAGGCTGACAAGCAAAATACTGAAGCCCTGAACTCCAGTTTAGGGCGGGCTTAAATACCTGTGCAAATCTGTATTGGGCGACACCTGCTGGAGGCCACCAGAACTGCACCCCTGTTACTGAAGAGAACAGTGCCACCAGCAGGTGACCAGAGTCATGACACAGATCATGACAGTTCCCCCCCCCAAGGGGTGGCCTCTGGACACCCCATTCTGCCCTTGCCCTGGTAGTGCATGTGGATGCAGAAGAGTCCCAAATAGTCCTTCGGTCCCAGCCCTTTAACCCATTGGGAGACCAGCCCCCCAAGTCCGGAAACGGAACCTGCATCCTACCACCACCAGGGTCTGGAAGTTGGTATCTAGAGGTGGAAACAGGCCAGGCAGCGAATTTAGGGTCATTAGGCTGGGAAAGTGACACATCGAACTGAAAGTCAGGCACGTCAGGCTGGGAGCCCGTACCCAGGACGTCGGGGTGGACAACAGGAACCAGGCCGCCAGACTGGGCCGCAGATGGTGGCAGATCAGCAGACGGTGGCAAATCAGGCTGGGCAGTAGACAGGAACCCCTCCGGCTGGGCAGCAGACAGGAACCCCTCCGGCTGGGCAGCAGACAGGAACACCTCCGGCTGGGCAGCAGACAGGAACACCTCCGGCTGGGCAGCAGACAGGAACACCTCCGGCTGGGCAGCAGACAGGAACAACTCCGGCTGGGCAGCAGACAGGAACAACTCCGGCTGGGCAGCAAACAGGAACAACTCCGGCTGGGCAGCAAACAGGAACAACTCCGGCTGGGCAGAAAACAGGAACACCTCCGGCTGGGCAGAAGACAGGAACACCTCCGGCTGGGCAGAAGACAGGAACACCTCCGGCTGGGCAGCAGACAGGAACACCTCCGGCTGGGCAGCAGACAGGAACACCTCCGGCTGGGCAGCAGACAGGAACACCTCCGGCTGGGCAGCAGACAGGAACACCTCCGGCTGGGCAGCAGACAGGAACACCTCCGGCTGGGCAGCAGACAGGAACAACTCCGGCTGGGCAGAAAACAGGAACACCTCCGGCTGGGCAGAAGACAGGAACACCTCCGGCTGGGCAGAAGACAGGAACACCTCCGGCTGGGCAGCAGACAGGAACACCTCCGGCTGGGCAGCAGACAGGAACACCTCCGGCTGGGCAGCAGACAGGAACACCTCCGGCTGGGCAGCAGACAGGAACACCTCCGGCTGGGCAGCAGACAGGAACACCTCCGGCTGGGCAGCAGACAGGAACACCTCCGGCTGGGCAGCAGACAGGAACACCTCCGGCTGGGCAGCGGACAGGAACACCTCTGGCTGGGCAGCGGACAGGAACACCTCCGGCTGGGCTGCAGACAGGGGCTCAACAAGTTGGTATGTTGGCATTGCAACGTCAGGCTGGGCAACTGGCATGTCAGGCTGGGCAACTGGCACGACAAACTTGGCAACTGGCACGTCAGGCTGGGCAACTGGCACGTCAGGCTGGGCAACTGGCACAACAAACTGGGCAACTGGCACGTCAGGCTGGGCAACTGGCACATCAGGCTGGGCAACTGGCACAACAAACTGGGCAACAGGCACGTCAGGCTGGGCAACTGGCACGTCAGGCTGGGCAACTGGCACGTCAGGCTGGGCAACTGGCACAACAAACTTGGCAACTGGCACGTCAGGCTGGGCAACTGGCACGTCAGGCTGGGCAACTGGCACGTCAGGCTGGGCAACTACCACAACAAACTTGGCAACTGGCACGTCAGGCTGGGCAACTGACACGTCAGGCTTGGCAACTGGCACGTCAGGCTGGGCAACTGGCACGTCAGGCTGGGCAACTGGCACGTCAGGCTGGGCAACTGACACGTCAGGCTGGGCAACTGACACGTCAGGCTGGGCAACTGACACGTCAGGCTGGGCAACTGACACGTCAGGCTGGGCAACTGACACGTCAGGCTGGGCGACTGGCAAAACAAACTGGGCAACTGGCACAACAGGCTGGGCAACTGGTACTGGAACAGGCTGAGCCGATGGCACTGGAACAGGCTGAAGCAGGTTGGCTGAAGTGGATGCAGATTGGGTTAGTGGCAGGATCGAGTGGGTTGGAAAAAACTTTTTCTTCTTCTTCTTTGGTTTCACCACTGGGGGTTTGTATATGGGTATAGGGTTGGAGGTAATGGATACGGCTGGTAGGGGTGAAGAGGATTTTGGTGGAACAAACGGAGGCAGTTGAGAAGCAGCAGAAGGGTTAAAGGCAGGGTAAGTGCAGCAGGAGGAAACAGGGGACTGGTACTTTGTTGTTAGCAGGGTGTATTGTTCAGCAAAAGTGGGAATTGGGGGTAAAGAAAAAGACATCCCAGCAGGTTGGTAACTAGAAATGGATGGTTGGAAGCTGGCAGGGGCTGAGTACAACAAACTGGACCAGGCTTGTAATAATGGCTGTACAAAATCAGATTTGCACACGGCTTGTCTGACCAGAGACTGCACAGAATTAATGCATGCTGCAATCACCTGTTGAGGACAAGCTGAGTACTGCTCATGAAAAAAGGCTGAATCATCCTCCAACAGCCACACCAAAGACTCTACCTGAGCTGCACTAAAAGGAGGTGTGTAATCATCACGTCCATTAGCAGCATCAGACTGAGCCAACTCTGTGCAGATCTGAATCAATGGCTGCACATCATCAAACAAAACACTGCCATGATCAATAAAAACATGAGCCATACGGATACATTCCAACAACTGCTCACTAGTGTATTCACTTAGTTCCTGATAGCAGAAATCTCTGTCATCTGTTGCCAAGAGTGACAGGTACACAATATCTTCTAGATGCATTTTTATAAAAGCAAATGCCCAGAGCCAATTTCCCAAGTGCAGCCGACCTGTTTATATGGGGCTTCAGTATTATGTCAGGGGATGCCCACGCAGGCATCCGAGTACTGAGTTACAGGTCAATGGGCTGCACTAATGGAAACAGGCACCAAGATAGTGAAAAAATATATGTTTATTAAGTTAAAGCACACGTGAAAAACAATCAATGAAAGCAAGCGTGACACAGCAACCAAAAACCACTAAGCAGGTAATGCAGGGATAAGACATAAGCAAGTCCGAGGTCCAAGCCAGGGGTCAAGGATAGGAGAGAGCAGCAAAGTCCAAAATACAAGCCGGGGTCAATAAGCGACAGGGTCCAGGGCAGGGAGCGAAGCAGGAACAGATGGGCAACAGCTAACAGGTCAGGCAGGGAACAGGCTGACAAGCAAAATACTAAAGCCCTGAACTCCAGTTTAGGGCGGGCTTAAATACCTGTGCAAATCTGTATTGGGCGACACCTGCTGGAGGCCACCAGAACTGCACCCCTGTTACTGAAGAGAACAGTGCCACCAGCAGGTGACCAGAGTCATGACACAGATCATGACACTCACACACCACATCCACCTCACATTGGTTTAGCCCAAGTCCACCGCGCGGGACTTGGGAGCAGCAACGCCATGCCAAGGCCCCAATGATGTTGCTGTCCATTCATACCACATTCACACAGTCGTGGGGATAACCTCTCCCCGACGATCCAAGGTGACACGCCTTGCTGGCAGAAATGTCACACATTGGCCACACTCACACACCAGTCACACCGTAGCATCACCGGTCAAACCCTGCCACTGCAAACCGGTGTCCAGTCACCACTTCTGCACTCCTGACCGTGTGCAGTCTGATGGTACTGTGACATCTGTGAAAAAATAAATACATTTGAGATCATGCCATTGTCCGCCATGGCATGCCCTTACAGGTGCACGGCACATGCATCTGTGCACGTCACGAAAAAAAAAAAAAAAGCTCAGACTCTGAGCTGCAATTGTTGTCCTTAGGACAGTCATTTGACCTCTCCTCAGTTCTGCTCCTCAGTTGTCGTGGCGACGACTTGGGTGGGGGGGTTGGGGCATCACGTGGAGGTTCATCCCCTGGGCTGTCGCTCCTGGAGCTGGTTGCAGATGTTGCCTGCATCCCCTCCAAGGCAATGGCAATGCGTGTCAGCACGCCATTTGTCTCAGCCTGAAATTGCCTCTGCCTGGCATTGTGCTGGCGCTGTAGGCGCCTGTTCTGGCGACCCTCGGACTGGATAACAGCAGTGTTGGCCTGCACTATCACACCCAGGCTCCTCACCTCCGCCACAATCCCTGATGCTGTGACCTGCAGCTCCCCAATTGCCATGGTGTGACGTTCCTGGATCGCCTGCACGTCCGATCCCTGGTCCCCATATGTTGAAGGACCCCCTGCTACCATATGTTGATGCATGGCATCCAGGGTCTGTGACTGGTCACAGAGGCATGTGGCCATGGCTGCGCAGTTGGCATTCACCTCCTGCAGGCAGTCAGAGATGGCCAGGGTATGTTCAGCCTGTTGGTTGAGGCACTACTGCATTGCGGCTGCGGTGCCCTGCACAGCCACTGTGCACTCAGCCTGTGTCTTTGCCGATGACCCGACAAAAGAGGACAGGCTGTCAGCCACACGGTAAAGGTCGCTGGCTATTTCTGCCATGTGGCGTGTCTGGCGTGCCTATTCCCTCTCCAGCCCTTCTTGGATGGATCCGGCTACACCCCTGGTCTTGGTCAGAGCCTTCCTGTGAGATGTAGACGGCTGTGTCCGTCTGGACGGGGTGGCCCTTGGGGGGGTTCCTCTGGCCGGGGTAGCCCTGGGGGGGTTCCCCTGATGGGCACAAAGGTCGACAGGAGGTCCACCGTCTCGGAGGGTCCGGCGAAGATGGTATCCTCATTGAGGTACAGGCATTCCTCCTGTCGGATGTCCACCTGCTCCTCCACAACGACCTCAAGAGCAGCTGTGTGGGCACTCCCCTCCACCGTTGTTTCGTGGCTTCCCAGGGGGTCAGACTGAGGAAGATGTTCCTTGGATGGCGTGGGTCGTCCAGGGACAGAAGATGGCCCAGCTCCCTCCAGCACATCTGTGAATGACACACAGCATTCACATGTTGGTGGACCCACACACTTGTCACATGTTCCCTTGCACCCCCTCACATGCTCCACACCGGATGGGGGATGAAACACACTTACCTCTCCTCAAGTCCTGTTCGCTGGAGTCAAATCCCTCCAGGCCCTCCACCTGCTCCTGCTCCAGGCAGCTGGCGATGACCAGCTCTTCAGCTGTCAGCTTTACAGTACTGACTGATCCACCTCCCGTGGCCCTGTGGTGCCTTTTCAGCTTCTCCCTGACACGCCGACGCATGTCGTTAATTTTTTTTGGACCTCCTTCCAGGTCCTGGTTTCATGGCCAAGGGTGTTTATCTCCAGGGTCACCTTCTGAAGGATCTCTATCTTCCTGGCCTTGCTGGTCCTCCCGCTCTGAGCGCCATGGAGGTAGGTGTCATATTTTCATATGGCAGAGGTCAGGATCGCCCTCTCATCCGCAGAGAAATTCTTCTTCCTCTTCTCCCTGTCAAACTCACTATCTGACATGTTGGCTCAGATCACAAAAGCACGTCTGCACCAGGGAACACAAGCGGGCGTACTTTTGCGCTGGACGTGCGTCTGGCTGGGTGTACTTATGTTCTCGGCGTACGCGGTGGGCCGGTGTATCTTAGGCGGTTGTGCCCGCGTGGTTGTGAGCAGGCGCAGAGGGGTGCTGTGCATGCGTCAACATCGCGGCGCATGCGCAGTTCGTGATACGCCGGGCTTAAAACACTGCACCACGCTCGGACCATCATTTGCATGGGGTCACGCCTGTTGGAGACTGAACATTGTTTCATGCTATGTTATACCTTGCTTGGTTTATTTCCCTGTGTATTTGGAGTATGACCACTAGATGTCACTCTACACAAATACTCTATCATAATGTTCCATGTGTTGACTATCTGTTACTGCAGTTTCCTGTTATATGTTGTTGTTGGTTTTTCTACATCTCGTGTGCTAACATGAGCACCATGCTCTCTGCTGTATGTTTTCCCAATACAAATGATTCCAAGTAAACTACAGCCATCCACATATGTCTGATTATTCCTTGCATCATCCGCACCAGCCAACAAAGGTTATGGGCCCAGACAACGTGAATCATCAGACAGCCGGAACAGAGGCCTAGTCTTCATCTGCACACCATCTTTGATCAAGCTGCGGAGGAAATCTGCTCTGATGTATCCAGGTGTTTGGAATACGAGCAAGGTACATTAATCATGGCTAGCCGCGGGGATCTTAAACTGGGGATCACTAAGCTAAATAGTGACAACTACCAGATGTGGAAGTTCAAGATGGAGATGTTGCTGAGCAAAGATGACACATGGGATGTTCTCACCACAGACAGGCCGGATGTAGACAACCAGGAGTGGGATAAGAAAAACAGACAGGCAAGAGCCACAATAGCCCTACTGGTAGAAGATGAACAGCTTATCCACATAAAAGGGGAAGATACTGCCAAAGGTATGTGGAATGCACTCCGTAGACTACATGAGAGCTCTAGCTTAAATAACAAGCTATATCTACTAAGGAAGCTGTATCAGTCAAAACTGACTCCAGAAGGGGATATGCAAGAACATATAAGAAGCGTGCTGGAGATTGTTGCACAACTCAGGGACCTCGGAGAGGAGATCAAAGATAACCATGTGACAGCAATACTTTTATGCAGTCTGCCAGAGTCATACAACCCTCTGATTAATGCATTAGAGACAAGATCTGAAGCAGAACTCACATTACAGTTAGTGAAATCTCGACTCTCAGATGAATACAAGCGCAGAAAGGAGCAGACTTCTCACAAGCAAGAGAGCGATACAGGAGCAGCACTTAAAGCAACAGACACTAAGATGCCAAACTGGAAGGCCAAACTATGTTTCCGGTGCAACAGGGCTGGGCATTTCAAGCGCGACTGTCCATTGTGGAGGAATGAGCAGAGGGAAAAAGATCACAATCAGGCACTCATAACCACGATGAAAAACAATGACCAAGCGCATGGGCGTCCGCTGAAATTTTTCCAGGGGGGGGGGCATAATTTTGTGATCACCTATGCACCGCTTCTTTGACAATGTCGGGGAGGGGAGGGGCTTAGTCATTATCCTATAAAGCGCAGGCATGTGCCCATGATATGCAGCCTCACTGTGCTGATCAAATGTAAAATACAGAGGGTGTACAGTATGTGTATATAGAAGGGGTGGATGGTATTGGTATATAGAGGAAGGAAGGTGGGTATATATACAGGACAGATGTATATCTGCATTCAGTGATGATGGAGGAATACAGGAAGAAAGATGGGTGTATATAGCTGTATACAGGACATATGATATGATCTTTCCTATATCTGGCACCCCCCCCCCTTCACTGATCATACCTGTATGCACTCAGCTGCCCCCCTCATCTGTATATATGTTAGTCCCCCCCTGTACACAAACAGCCTCCTCCCTTCACTTGTACTCACAGCCCCCACTTGTAAGGTCACGGTGGTCTTCCTTCTCCCAAGTCCTGTTACCACATGTCCATTTGCAAATACATTACAGGCAGCAAAGCAAACACGAGGGTGCACATACAGGAAATGGCCAGAGGTGTCAGTAAAGAGCTCTGTAAGCTCCGTGACACTGTGGAGCCGACTCACACAAACAGAGAGAGTCAGCACTCAGCACAGCTACAGATGCAAGCATGGCAGACCCTTGTGGATTCCAGGGGGGGTCACTCGCCCCCCCTTAACCCTATGAGCGGACGCCCATGACCAAGCGGCGTGGCACGGAATTTTTAAAGTGACAGATGCTGTCACCAACCATAAATAGTATATAGATTCTGGAGCAACAAGTCACATGACTAACGATAGAGAATTCTTTGTAGAGCTCAATACGGACAAGAAAGAAACCATATATCTTGCAGACGGGAGTTGCACAACTGCTGAAGGAACAGGACATGGAATAGTCACTTGCAAAAATGAGGATGGACAAGTGTTAAAAATACCAATGACAGATGTATTGTATGTTCCCGGACTCAATGGCGGCCTTATATCAGTCAGGCGACTGGCAAGCAAAGGACTAACCACAAAGTTTAAAGGTGACCAATGCACTATCCAAGATGGGGAAAGAGCGATAGCAACAGCTAAAGTGGGTAAGCACCTTTATGAACTCGATGTTGTTGAGCAAGAAACAAAGCTCTGCACACATAAACACAAGAACTGTATTCATTTATGGCACAGACGTCTGGGCCACAGGCACCCTGACA
Source organism: Rana temporaria (assembly GCF_905171775.1). Taxonomy (NCBI): domain Eukaryota; kingdom Metazoa; phylum Chordata; class Amphibia; order Anura; family Ranidae; genus Rana; species Rana temporaria. Next base: position 79,303,695 of record NC_053500.1, on the reverse strand, counting down.
GCATACAGGAGCTGGCCAGACGGGATTTAACGAAAGGCTTCAAGTTAACAGGCTGCCCAAACACCCTAAGGTGTGAATGCTGCATCAAGGCCAAAGCCACCAGAGTAACCCCACCAAAGGCAAGTGAAAGCAGAGCAACAAGACCGATCGACCTAATACACACAGATGTATGCGGGCTTATGAGAACAACCACCCCAGAAGGAAATAAATACATATTAACTTTTATAGACGACTACTCAAGGTTCACAGTGACATACCTAATGAAGAAGTCAGAAGTATTCGACAAGCTGAAGGACTATGTTACCAAAGTAAGCAATAAATTTCACAGAAAACCATTAGTACTCAGAAGTGATAATGGTGGGGAGTACACCGGGTTTCAAGTAGAGAATACACTCAGGGAACTAGGAACTAGGAATAGAACATCAAAAGACTGTCCCATATACTCCAGAGCAGAACGGGGTAGCAGAGAGGAAAAACAGATCGCTGACTGAAATGATCAGATGCATGTTGACTGATTCTGGACTCCCTGAAAAATATTGGGGAGAAGCAGCACAAACGGCCACCTACTTACAAAACAGACTACACTCCAAGGCAACAACCAAAACTCCATACGAGCTATGGCACAGTCGAAAACCAAGCATAGGACACCTCAAGATATTTGGAAGCAAAGCTTTTGCTTACATTCCGGGAGAAAAGCGCAGCTAGCTCCAGAATCGAGCAATTGAAGGTGTCTTTGTTGACAATCAGCAGCAGCGTAACATTTATCGAGGACCCGAGAAATGAAGTAACGGAGCCAGCCATGCCAAGAGCAGAAGAACCAAATAACGCTGAGCAGGTTTTTTTTCCTATGCAACAAACCCCCGAAAGTGATACTGTGTCACAAAAGAAACTGGAACAAACTGAACCAGCTAATGACGCTGAACCAAGACGCTCAATGAGGGAAAACAAAGGAAAACCCCCCAACAGACTCTCGTACAAAGTAGAAACATCCTGCGTAAGAGAACCCACTCGTTGGAAAGACATAACACAACTCCCGGAGAGGGAAGCCAAGAGATGGATAAAGGCAGCTGAGGAAGAAATCATCTCACTACAGGACACGCAGGCTTGGGTGCTAACGCAACTGCCGGCCAAAAAGAGGGCAATTGGGTGTAAATGGACTTTCAAGGTCAAGTACAACACTGATGGTACAGTTGAGAGATATAACGCGAGGCTCGTAGCCAAAGGATACTCTCAAAAATATGGAGAAGACTACGATGAGACATTTGCCCCAGTCGTCAAACATACCACAATCAGAGCTCTACTCACAGTTGCAACTACAAAACAAATGCTAGTAAAGCACTTTGATGTAAAAACCGCTTTCCTACACAGTGACTTAACAGAAGACAACTACATGGAGCAACCAGAGGGCTTTGTAGACCCACAAAAGCCAGAACAGGTGTGTAAACTTAAGAAGGGGATCTACGGGCTCAAGCAAGCAGCCAGAGCATGGAACATGAAGATTAATGAGGCGCTTTTGAGAGAATCCTTTCAGAGGAGCAAGGCCGATCCATGCCTATACACCAAGAAACTAAATGGTAGGTGGATCTTTGTACTCATTTATGTAGATGATCTGTTAGTATGTTATGAGCAAGAAGGGGATTGTTCCAGACTGCTGGAGGTCTTAAACATGGACTTTGAAACAAAAGATCTAGGTGATGTCAAACACTTCCTAGGCTAAGGTGACCAGATTTTTAAAATGAAATCCGGGGACATATTTTTTCTTTACTAGTAATGACAACAATCAGCGACTCTCTGCCCGTTGCCTCCCGCCTCACAGCCTCTCAAGTCTTACTCTTCGGGCCCGACTACTACTGGATGGGGAGCGGAGGAAGATCACTCCACCAGGCAAGGCAAGGAGACAGGCAGGTGGATGGCCAGGATTTGAGCCAAGGCAGAAGAACATGCGAGCGGAGCTGAATCGGCATGTGCCCGAAACTGAAGAAATATTCCCTCCGCTCCGACCAACACATGATCATCAGAAAGGGCCACAGAAAAAAAAATACAACCCCCCTATGCTAGTAGGCACGGTGGAGCGGGCGGTGTAATTCTAATTTTAATTCTGCTCTGATTGTCTTTGAAATTGCCCCTGCCCCCTATTAAATCCAATCTGGGGACAAAACCAGGGACAGACTTGGTCCGGGGACATTGTCGTCAATCAGGGGACTGTCCCCTGAAACTAGGGGATGTCTGGTCACCCTATCCTAGGCATGCAGATAGAAAGAGAAGAAGATGGTAGTTTTCTTATTAACCAGAATCACAAAATACAGGAAGTAATTGAAACTTTTGGACTCAATGATGCCAAACCAGTCAACTCGCCTATGGAGACAAATTATCTTAAAGAATTAAACAACTCAATTAACCCCTTGCAAAATGACTCACAATTCAGAAGGGCAATGGGGAAGTTACTATACATTGCTACAGTGGCAAGGCCTGACATAGCTACAGCAGTGGGATTCTTATGCAGAAAAGTATCCCAGCCAACCCAGATGGACTGGAACGCAGCAAAAAGGATCATACGCTATTTGAAGGGAACAATAGACTTTAAACTGAAATTTTCATCAACAGGGAAGAGTGGTCTGACTGGATATGTGGATGCAGACTGGGCAGGTGACCCCAGTGATCGGAAATCCACCAGTGGACATCTGTTTCTATTTAAAGACGGCCTGATCAGCTGGACCACCAGAAAACAGTCCACAGTGACACTGTCCTCCACCGAAGCAGAATATGTGGCCGCATCACAAGCAGGGCAAGAGGTAATCTGGTTGAGACAATTGCTGGAAGATCTAGATCAGAACCAGAAAGAGTCCACGCCCATCTATGAGGACAATCAAGGATGTATAGCACTCGCACAGACAGAGCGGATAAACCCGAGAACCAAACACATAGACGTGAGATATCACTTCTTAAGAGGCTTGCAAGAGCAAGGACAGATGGATCTACGATACTGTCCCACTGAGGAAATGTTAGCAGACATCCTTACTAAGCCTTTGCCTGCAAAGAGACATATGGATCTAGCAAGAAGAATCGGTTTGTCTAATTAAGCACTTCACAATGAGAAGGGGTGTTGGAGACTGAACATTGTTTCATGCTATGTTATACCTTGCTTGGTTTATTTCCCTGTGTATTTGGAGTATGACCACTAGATGTCACTATACACAAATACTCTATCATAATGTTCCATGTTTTGACTATCTGTTACTGCAGTTTCCTGTTATCTGTTGTTGTTGGTTTTTCTACATCTCGTGTGCTAAACTACAAGTAAACTACAGCCATCCACATATGTCTGATTATTCCTTGCATCATCCGCACCAGCCAACAACGCCCACTTCCACCTACGCCGGCCTGCGCCCTCGAAACCTACGCCACGCTAACGCAGCGTTGGGAGCAATAGTTGGATGAAAGCAATGCTTGCCTCTCCACGCTACGCTGGAGTGGCGTACGGCGTTTGCGCTACGGCGGCGTAATGTGCGCCCACACTCTGTGAATCTGGGCCATAGTGTCTACAAACTATGGTATGCTGGAATTGTTATTTATTTTTTGTATTCTTGCATTGGTGGTGATCAGAAGCTTATAACGAGACTGTGATAGTGCGGAGAATAATCTGACACTAACTAACACTGAGTGGGAACTGACTCACTGCCACTAACATCACCAGTAACACTAATACAGTGATCGGTGCTAATGCAATACAATACACAGTACTAATGACACTGGCTGGAAAGGGGTTAACAATTTGGGTAATCAGTTAGTTAAACGTGTGCCTAAAAAGTCGCTGTGCCTGTACTGGCCGCCCATTTGCAGTAAATTGCAGGCTGTCCATAAATCGTTAATTTAAATAGTCAAGCCGTCAACAGGTTTAAGTGGACTGTAATTGTCAGATGGATAATATTGGATGTGTATTTGGCAGCTTCTTGTTATGCTGTATTTTTGAACATTCTCTGTATACTAACTACGGCTTTTCCCTAATTTTTTCATTTTTAGAGCTTAATTAATATGGGGGAAAGTCCCTTAGGCAGTCTAAACAAACACTCACTTTTCTTAATAGATCTAGATTTCAACAGGAAATATTGAATCACAAATGAATTTGTGGCCGAGTCCCAAGCGGCAGATCAATTGCTCCAGGCCAACATGGTCCCGAAGCCAGGATCTCTGCGTAGCACGTGCACCCCGACTCGGAAGGCCATTTGCTGGGGCACCGTGGTATGGCTACCCTGAAGGTGGGCACCACACGAGGAGAAGACCCAGGAAAATGGCGTCTGCCCCATAAATACCCCTCCCCAACATGCACAGCGAGGAAGCCTCCCCCTGATAGGCTGCTGAGGAAAAGTATCCAGTCCTTGACTCTACTGCTGCCACCTTAACTCTCTGACCCCCTCTAAATTTCAATAGCACCGGTTCTGAAAAGTAATTAGGCGCTACAATTACTATCCCATTATAAAGAAGAAGAGAATGTGCGCTACATTTCGACATTTCATAATTTGCCACGTTACAAATTTTAATTCTCCATTACAAATGATAGTTTTACAAGACAGACCACTTTCGGCTCGTCCTTGCTTCGAGAGTGCGTGTTGGTACTTTTGACTTTTGTCTCCCGGACTTGTGTACACACGATAGGAAAATCTGACAACAAACCGTTGTCCGCGGAAAATGTTAAAGCCTGTCATCCAACATTTGTCCACGGAAAATACACCAATTGTAGGATTTTCCGCCAACAGCCTGTCATCACACAATTCCCGTTGGAAAATCCTATTGTGTGTATGAAGCTTAAATTTAGGATCTCAGTGTGAAGTTCTATTTGCCCTATCAATACCAGATTAATTAATATCACCCGTATTAATAGCTTTTCCCTGCTTCTCAGATATGTTAGCTGAGTATCTTCTACTCTGAGAAGTTTTTGCCAAGCGTTCAAAAGCTTCTAGTTTGTATCATTGTCATTTGATACATAGAAAAACAAGATAAGCACATAAATGGTTGCTTTGCTGTAGATTTAAAGAGGAATTAAACCCTGATAGGCTACTATGCTCCATGGGCGAGATATCCAAGGCCCTCTTTAATATTGATTGGACCCCGGGCAAACATTTTCTTGGCCCCCCCCCCCCCTAAATCCACGTATCCAGTGGCGGCTGGTGCTCAACATTTTTGGGGGGGGCGCAAACGAAAAAAATAAAATAAAAAAATTGCAGCCTCACTGTGCCCATCAAATGCAGCCACTGTGCCATCAATTGTCACCATTGTGCCATGCCATCAAATGCAGTCACTATGCCATCAATTCGCACCACTGTGCCATGCCATCAAATGCAGCCACTGTGCCATGCCATCAAACGCAGCCACTGTGCCATGCCATCAAACGCAGCCACTGTGCCATCAATTGTCACCACTGTTCCATGCCATCAAATGCAGTCACTATGCCATGCCATCAAACGCAGCCACTGTGCCATCAATTCGCACCACTGTGCCATCTCAACAAACGCAGTCACTGTGCCATGCCATCAAATGCAGCCACTGTGCCATGCCATCAAATGCAGCCACTGTGCCATCAATTGTCACCACTGTGCCATGCCATCAAACGCAGTCACTGTGCCATGCCATCAAACACAGCCACTGTGCCATCAATTGTCACCACTGTGCCATGCCATCAAATGCAACCACTGTGCCCATCAATTGTCACCACTGTGCCAATTGTCACCACTGTGCCCTTTAATTGTCGCCACTGTGCCCATTGATATCACTGTGCCCTTTAATTGTCGCCACTGTGCCCATTGTCGCCACTGTGCCCATTGATGCCACTGTGCCAATTGTCCCCACTGTGCCCTTTAATTGTCACCACTGTACCCATTGTCGCCACTGTGCCCATTGATGTCACTGTGCCCTTTAATTGTCGCCACTGTGTCAATTGTCGCCGCTGTGCCCTGTAAAATGTCCCCCCCCCCCACCTGGCACTTACCTTTCTGTGAGTCAGCCATCCTCCTTCCACATCCCTTGATGTCTTCTCCCGCCCTCAATGACGCTTCAGCCAATCAGGTTACCGGTAACCAGAACCGGTGAACCTGATTGGCTGAGACGCCTGTCAGTCTTATCCAAGGAACGCACCCCCCGTGAGTCCCCTGGATAAGCATCCGGAAGGCTGAGGGCTGTACTCGGAAAGCCTATCAGAGCTGCTGGCTCTGATAGGCACTTCTGCACAGCTAACCAGCTGCCGTTATTTAGGTGACCGGCACTCAAGGTCCAGCCATCTGAATAGACCAGCGGCCGGCAGCAATAACATAGATTCATGCAATGCATGAATCTATATTATTGTATCAGTGGCGGTGCGAGAGCCAGAGGGGGCGGAGCTCCAGCGCCCTCTATAGACGCACCGCCACTGCACTTATCAACTTTTTGTGGGCAGTGTGGGATCAAGGGGCAGCTACTTTGGGCCCCACAACGATGACTGGGCCCGGGGCAGCTGCCCCTTTTGCCCTGCAATAAAGACGGCCCTGGAGATATCGGTCGGTGAGTGGGCGGGTGAGAGAGGGGGATAGCTGTGCAGCTCGGTGTGTGAGCGCTGCTGACCGAACAGGGAGCCGGCAGGCACAGGAGCAGAGAGATGACATCATCTCCCGGTGCCCGTCCTGCATCCTTGCAGTTCCGCCCTCACTGTGCAGGCAGCCGTGGACAGCAGAGAGATTACATCATCTCTCTGCTGCCTGACTTTGGGACAGAGCACCTTAGCAGGAAAGTGACACAGCAGATGACAATCCTCAACATGTGGCAAGTGACAATCCGCAACGTGTGGCAAGTGACAATCCGCAATGTGTGGCAGGTGATGTGGCAAGTGACAATCCGCAATGTGTTGCAGGTGACATGGCAAGTGACAATCTGCAACGTGTCACAAGTGACAATCCGCAACGTGTGGCAAGTGACAATTCGCAACGTGTGGTAGGCGACGTGGCAAGTGACAATCTGCAACTTGTGGCAAGTGACAATCCGAAAAAATAATATACTGTATATATCTGTATGCATTCTGCTCAATATTGATAAAATAATGTTTCCACTGATTTGTTAAATGCATCTATGAGATTACACCTTCAATACATTTTTTAAAGGCTAAACTGCAGTGACAAAACATATTTTTGTACAAAATCAGTTCACAAATTAGTGTTGTAGTAATACTACAATCTAGTCCCACGTTAAGCTGAAACTCACTAGTTTATTTAATAGCATGCAAACATTTCTAACTGCTAAAATGTTTACTACCAGTAGAGGGCAATACATACTCATACAATAGAAGCATTGCTTTATAGAAAAAAATTTCACCAGAGAATTATGTAATGAGCCATTACTAATCTCCTTTAGAATATACTAGTATTCTTGGTTGGGAGGCTAACCTTGTACTATGTATTCTGCTTAAAGTGTTTCGGCCAGATATGCCTGGCAATTTGCATCTTTAGGACAAGGTTAAGCCTGGATGAAGCACTTCACTAACATATTTCTTTCATAACAGGCTTCATACAAGAAGATGCAAGCTTGGAGTAGGTATGTGAAACATTGATTTCATATGTGTGATTTCATGTATTATATAATACAATTATTAAAAACAACCAATCAAAATTGAAAGGATAAGTTCACCTTTGTGCAAAAAATTATAAATGCAAATCTTTTTGTAGGCAAAAATGTTTTATTATTTGTTGCATTAGTGTAATATAGCGTGTGTGTATATATATATATATATATATATATATATATATATATATATATATATATATATATATATATATATATACATACATACATACAGATACACACTAAACCAGAAAGCCTAGGGAAGATTTGGATACCAACTTGAATATTTACCCATTTAAGAGGACAGTTCATATATTTTCTTTTTTAGGACATTTTCCTTTTTTTCCATTTCTTTTTTTTCAGGATTCACTTGTAACCTTTTGTCACTTTACATCACCCATTGTGTTTATATGTTATCACCACACACTTTATGTGGATACGCACTATAGTAGTTTTACAACTACAGTTTTGAGCGCTTATCACTTTTTATTGCATTTATATATATATATATATATATATATATATATACAGCCCTCAAAATTTCCACTCGCCTACTAGCATTTGGCGAGTGGATTTAAGCTGGGGGCGAGTGATGACAGGGCTGCATGACCAATCTCCCTCCAATCTGTGCCTACACTTAGAGTCCAGATGAGATTGGCGGCCGAAGAGGAAAGGTGCATGCTCGGGAAAAGTAGTCTGGTGAGCCGCGTACAGGCAGAGCAGTACACAGGTGCTCTCCTTACAATTCTCATTAAGCCATGGGACCTAACAGTATGACCTCTCTGAGCCTGCCCCCCTCCCCCGGGCCCCGACCAATGTAGCTGGAGAGCAGAAAGTAATGAGTGAGGTGGAGGATTTCAAAAATTACCACTCTGGTGCAGCGCTCACTGAAAGTTGCCCTGACATGAGAGCGGCAGCCTTCTAGTTTGTGCAGTTTTCTTCTCCTTGTGCTCTATGTAAGTGTCCAACAGTTTAGCCTGAGCACTGTGAACAGACTAGTCTCAATGTGTGCTGTGCGCTGTCAGTGTGCGCTGTGCTATGGTGTCAATGGCTGTGCAGTTGTGTGGATCTCAGCGCTGGATTGTACTCCCTCCCGCTGTGCTGCAGCTCCTCTCCTCTCTGCCAGCCCTAATAAAAGGGGGAAGTGGGGACATGCAAGCGTGGAGCCGCACACACAGGCTCCTGATGAGATGAATGGGAGAGAGAGAGAGGATGGATGGGAGTTGCAGAGGAGACAGCAAGAGAATGGGGAAGAGACCCAGTTCTAGTGCCCTGTCCCTCTGGTCTGCCCCCAGTGCCCTGTCCCTCTGGTCTGCCCCCAGTGCCCTGTCCCTCCGGTCTTCCCCCAGTGCCCTGTCCCATTTTGTTAAAGTTGTTGTTGGTAATATTTAATTTTGTAACTTGATTCTGCATAAAACATTGTCATTCCATGAGATAATCTACGAGGGCGTGTTTGTATGAATTAGGTGGGGCAACTGGTGGCGAGTAACTCCTGAGGCCTGGCTAGTAGCTCAGGACTTGAAATTTTGAGCTCTGTATATATATATATATATATATATATATATATATATATATATATATTGTAACGGTCACCACCGTTTACGATATTCCATTCCATTGCCCCACGACAGCTTATCCGACAATCCAGCCAATCGGACCAATTTCATTTCCCAGAATAACGAGACAACACACAGCTCTGTTACTGGTCCCAAAATGAATGAATGAATACTTTTAATGGTACCTTAGCTTTCTTATATACAGTGCAAATATGTTACAGTAATCAAAGGAACAAAGAAACTCTCCACCCACACATCACACAATGGGGCTTCAATACACCTTCTTTTAGATAATGACATTCAGTTGAGTTAATTATTAGTTATCCCCCAGACGTCCCGTCTCCGCAATAATCTATTCACTGCTACATAATGCACATTCCTTTGTAGACGTAATTGACATGCTAATCCATTACACCTGAAAAGAGACGTCTGACCTTTAGACTGCTAACTCACAACACCTCTATCATCAATAGTATCTTCATATCTTCGCACCAAACAGTGTCATTAGCATACACAATGAAATATCTAGGAGCAGACTCCATTGACCTGTTGGAGTCAGACTTTAACAACTTGTAATATTTCAAGATATCCTGCAACACATGAATTATCATTTCTCAGTCACCCTATGCCCAAAAGGGGCACAGGATGACCCTAGACCCAAAAGTCATTAGTGACGCTGGCACAGGAGTACCCCACATCCTTCAAAGGTCTCTGGGTGTCACGGGCCATTCTGTTACATATATATATATATATATATATATACTGTATATATATATATATATACACACATACCGTATACTGACAGTGTAGAGGAGACCTGCATGGTGTCAGCGATCTCCTGATCACTGGTGCAATGCTTGACATGCTCCTAATGCAAATAATAACAAATGCACATTTTTTTTATCAACAAAAAGATGTGCATTCATTATTTTTTGTACAAAGGTGAACGTATCCCTTAATTCTGATTGGTTGTTTTTAATAAATGTATTAATAATACAACACATATTTGTGTGTGTAAAGGCAGGTGTCCTAATACTTTTGGTAATATAGTGTGTGTATATATAGACATACACTATATGCAGTGACGGTGGGTCCATAAAGGGCACAGGAGCATTGACCCCCCCCCCCCCTGCTGCTCTCTCACATAGATAGATTCATGCATTGCATGAATCTATCTATAGTTGCCACTGCTGCCCCCTATTCATGTGCCCGGCCCCTTGTCGGGCGCTGGGTATATGAATTTCAGCGGCTGTGATGTTTTGGAAGCGCCCGATTAGAGCCATAGGCTTACTCAGTGTTGTGTTAGGGAACCAAATACATCACTTCCCTAAAACCAGGTCTGGTTACCCTGTCACCTGATTGGCTGAAACAGGTGCCGCTATTGGACGCCTGACGGGATGAGAGGACAGAAGTCGGAGATGAGGATGATGTGGAGAAGTGCCCGGCTCCGTAGGAGACATGAAGGACCCCACTCGTCACCATCACCCCCTGCCCCACCAAGACAGGGTAAGTGCCGAGCAGACGTCGAGCGGGCAGGGGTCACACTGGCAGCATTTAATGGGCACACTGGCAGCATTTAATAAACACTGGCAGCATTTGACACAGTGACAGCATATGATGGGCACACTGACAGCATTTAATGGGCACACTGGCAGCGAATCAGTGGGAGTGGTCGCCCAGCTGTGCATGCTGGGGAGGGATTACTTAAGGCACAGACGTAATTGGAGAGAGGGTTGTTCGCGCCTCATGGCCCGCCTGGCCTGAGGTGCGTGTCCTGAATCCTGACTCCGGGACCACCTTGGTCCGGGGTCGTGGCTTTGCATGGTAGGCCCAGTAGTTAGACTGGGGCCTGCTTTTTTAAGAGAGAATCCTGTGCTGTCCGTCCTGCAGGAGGAAGCCACTTGATGAAGGAAGCCAGGAGAGGACCATGCGAGAGGCTGGTATCTTGGGAGTAGGCCTGGACACTTTATCGAAGGATGCACCATACACTGAGAGGTTTGACAGTGGTCGCCTGTCGAGTCTAAGTTCTACAGAAGTTAAGCTGGAGAGATCCGTGTGCTGAATCCTGTGGCAGGGGATTCCGGACCAAAAGTGTCTCCTACTAAAGGAAGGTCTGTGGCAGAGACTGTACTTTATTCCGTGTGTCATTCCGGCTGCCAGGCCAGTGAGAAGGACCTATCCGGGTGAGCAATACCCACTCTGGCTAGAGTGGCGATGAGAACTGGTTGCTGGAAGCAGGACTGTTTCCTATTTGTGAATATACACCTGAACCTATGGCAGGTGACAAGAAAGTTCCCATGTTGCAAACAGCCATTGGAAATAATAGTGCCATTTGTACTACTATAAATTATATGAAAAACACCAGAGAAAAATGTAACAATACATTTAAGTGTTTGTTCACCAATGCCAGAAGTCTGCCAAGCAAAACAGGTGAGCTGGAAGCTCTGGTGCATGAGGAGAGCTATGATGTAATCGGTATTGCTGAAACTTGGCTTCAATCCTCACATGACTGGGCTATTAATATTCCTGGCTATGCTCTCTTTCGGAAAGACAGGGTAAAAAGGAAAGGTGGAGGGGTCTGTCTCTATGTGAGAAGTGACCTCAAAGCAAGCGTGAAAGAGAACCTGGTTGATGGAGAGTGTGATGAGGCTGAAGCATTATGGGTGGAACTGCATACAGATGTGCGTAGTTCAAAATTAATCATTGAAGTTTGTTATAAACCACCCAATGTTAATGAGGAGGTGGAGACTCAGCTCCTTGCACAGATGGAAAGGGCTGCAAGGTCTGGGACGGTGATAATAATGGGGGATTTTAACTACCCAGAAATTGACTGGATTAATGGCACTTCTGGGACAGTTAAAGGACAAAAATTTAAAAACCTATTGCAGGACAATTTTATGGTGCAGTTTATTGAGGCCCCAACTAGGAATGATGCCCTGTTGGACCTGATAATCTCAAACCATGCAGAGCTTATTACTAATGTTCAGATAAAGGAACACCTGGGTAGCAGTGATCATAACATGATTTCATTTAATGTTAACTATAAGCAAGAAATACATACAGGAAATATTAAAACACTAAATTTTAAGAGAGCAAATTTTCCAAGGATGAGGGCTGCTCTCCAGGACTTGGACTGGGAGGGACTATTGGCACAGCTGAACACAGAACAGAAATGGGAATTCTTCAAAAAGACTGTGTGGAACCTCACTGCAAAGTATGTTCCCATGGGCAATAAGTTTAAAAGGCTAAAAATAAAACCTATGTGGCTCACGGTCAAAGTTAAAAAAGCTATAAACAATAAGAAAGTAGCTTTTAAAAAATATAAAAATGAAGGAACACTAGTGTTGTTTGAATGTTACAAAGAATATAACAGGATATGCAAAAAGGAAATCAAGGATGCAAAAATTCAAAACGAACGACAGATTGCAAAAGATAGTAGGACAAACCCCAAAAATTATTTAAATATATTAATAGTAAAAAGGTGAAGTCTGAGCATGTAGGCCCCTTACAAAATAATCTAGAGTGGGTGACTGGGGACAAAGAGAAGGCAAATTTATTAAATATTTTCTTCAGCTCTGTGTATACAATGGAGCATGGGGGAGCTCATGTCCAAAATGGGGGTGGGAGTGACACAGCCTCAAATCCACAATGGCTCAAAAGTGATATGGTCCAGAAATATTTAGACAGAATAAAGGTGGATAAAGCACCTGGACCTGATGGCATCCATCCACGGATCCTAGGTGAGTTGAGCTCTGTCATTTCAAAGCCACTGTATCTAATATTTAGGGACTCATTAAAGACAGGAATAGTACCACTGGATTGGCGCAGGGCCAATGTGGTTCCCATATTTAAAAAGGGAACAAAGTCTTTACCAAGCAACTATAGACCTGTTAGTTTAACTTCTATAGTTGGGAAGATACTGGAACGTTTAATAAAAGACCACATTGATGAGTTCTTGCTGGAAAAAAACTATTTAAGCAGCAGACAACATGGATTCATGAAAGACAGAAGTTGTCAGACAAACCTGATTTCCTTTTATGAAGAGGTAAGTAAAACCCTGGACAGAGGCGTGGCTGTGGACGTGATATATTTGGATTTTGCAAAAGCGTTCGATACAGTTCCGCACACACGGCTCATGTGTAAGGTAAGGTCTACAGAATTGGATATATCAGTTTGTAAATGGATAGAAAACTGGCTGAAAGATGGAATTCAGAGAGTCGTGGTTAATGATTCTTACTCTGAATGGTCCAAGGTTATCAGTGGTGTACCCCAAGGTTCAGTGCTGGGACCCTTACTTTTCAATATATTTATAAATGATATTGGGTCTGAGATCAAAAGTAACATTTCTGTCTTTGCAGATGACACCAAGCTATGCAGTGGAATAACGTCCTTGCAGGATGTCTCCAATTTACAAGCCGACCTCAATGCTCTGTCTAATTGGGCGACTAAGTGGCAGATGAGGTTTAATGTAGATAAATGTAAAGTTATGCACTTGGGGGCTAAGAATATGCATGCATCATACATACTAGGGGGAGTACAACTGGGGGGATCTGTAGTGGAGAAGGATCTGGGGGTTTTAGTTGATCATAAGCTCAATAATGGCATGCAATGCCAAGCTGCGGTTTCCAAAGCGAGCAAAGTCCTTTCTTGTATTAAGAGAGGTATGGACTCCAGAGACAGAGATATAATTTTGCCCCTGTACAAATCATTAGTAAGACCTCATCTGGAATATGCAGTTCAGTTTTGGGCACCAGTTCTCAAAAAGGACATCGGAGAACTGGAGAAAGTGCAGAGAAGGGCAACCAAACTGATAAGAGGCATGGAGGAGCTCAGCTATGAGGAAAGATTAGAGGAACTGAATTTATTCACTCTTGAGAAGAGGAGAATAAGGGGGGATATGATCAACATGTACAAATATATAAGAGGTCCATACAGTGAACTTGGTGTTGAGTTATTCACTTTACGGTCAACACTGAGGACAAGGGGGCACTCTTTACGTCTAGAGGAAAAGAGATTTCACCTCCAAATACGGAAAGGTTTTTTCACAGTAAGAGCTGTGAAAATGTGGAACAGACTCCCTCCAGAGGTGGTTCTGGCCAGCTCAGTAGATTGCTTTAAGAAAGGCCTGGATTCTTTCCTAAATGTACAGAATATAACTGAGTACTAAGATTTGTAGGTAAAGTTGATCCAGGGTAAATCCGATTGCCTCTCGGGGGATCAGGAAGGAATTTTTTCCCCTGATCTAGCAAATTGGATCATGCTCTGCTGGTTTTTTTTGCCTTCCTCTGGATCAACTGTGGGTATGGAGTTGGGTGTATAGGATTTTACTGTGTTTTTTATTTTTTTTGTTTTTTTATTTTTTGTGGTTGAACTGGATGGACTTGTGTCTTTTTTCAACCTGACTAACTATGTACCCTTCCACCCCTTTTACTTATTTTCTACTGAAGTTCAGCAAATAAATCTTGGAAAAAGAAGTGCCTTGTGTGGACATTGAAATTCATCAGACTCTCCTTTCACCCTGGACAGCGAGAAGATAGAGGTAACGCGCCACCCAAAAATACTCAGCTGCTCCTTCGGGGGTAGTGCTACACTTTCAAAGGTGATTCCAAAAAAAAAAAAAAATGATGCTTTTACTGCATGTTTACACATATTGAACAATCTGCTCTGCACCAAAATTTAAGGAACTTGAGAAAGACTGAACTTGATGGGCAACTGAAGTTAACTTGTCTAGTTAGGCAAAGTTCTGTTTGCTAACATGAGGACTAAACGTAATCATTATGTCACAATTTTTATTTTTTTTATTTATTCCAACAGTTTTTGTAAAGTTTGAAGATACGGGTTAATATAGCTATCAGAAAATCATTTATTAATGCATGGGCCATGAACCCAATTAAGGCTCCATCGATTCAATAATTACTCAAGTTGAATTAGACACCGAGAGTGTGACCAGCAAAACCTAATTTCTGTGGTGACGAGTCAATAACAATGGACAAGCAAAGCTGCATTCATCTTATAAGAAAGACTGATTATTATTTTTTTCCTTAAATCAATTCAGGATCTGATTTAAGAATTTGAACAAGTAATAGTGGCAGTAGAGAACATTTGCTCTGCTGGCATTTTCTGCTGTGTAACTTAATTAGATTTAGATGTTTGGGTAAGAAATATGTTCAGCAGCCTAGCTGGGCCAATTATTTCTGTTC
The DNA here is from genome assembly GCF_905171775.1 of Rana temporaria. Lineage (NCBI taxonomy): Eukaryota > Metazoa > Chordata > Amphibia > Anura > Ranidae > Rana > Rana temporaria. Next base: position 79,288,358 of record NC_053500.1, on the reverse strand, counting down.
TCCCTGAACAGAGAGTCAACAATGTAATGTCTCCAAAATGAAAATATGATTACAGAAATTAGGATGTATTTCCTTTTTAATGTTTTTTTACAGGTAAAATGCCATCAGTCTATTATAACCCTTTCAAGTCCTGAAGTAATCAAAACCTTTATGACCAGGCCAAATTGTGAAATTTTGTTATGCGTTGGTTTACTCAACAATACATTTTTAACTACATTGCAGGTTTTTTTTAACACATGCTGGTCCTTAATTGAGTCTTGGTATTAAAATAAGCAGAGAAATACACAAAATGCGGAAAAAAAGCAGTTTTAGTTTATTTTCCGTAGATGGAAAGTAATCCTTTCACCAACAGCCCTAATGTTACCTCTAATATTGTTTTATTACTGATCGTTTTCAAAATCAGAAGAATAGTGTCACTAAGCCTTGGTATGTGTCCTTTTCCTCGTGAGTTGGTGAGCAGAGGTTTCCTCTTAACACTGATATCAGAACAGAAACTGATGTCCCTACCTCAGACTTCCCCCAATTGCCTGACCAGTGCTAGAGCTTAGTGAACAATGGCAGAGCATGAGCAGTGATGGAAGCATCTATGCTGTATGCGCTAATAAACATATATAATTTAGCGGTACACCCCCCCCCACAACAGGGGGGGTGTAGCGCTACCCCCTTAAGGGCCGCTAGTTGAATCGGTACCCCACTGGTTGCCCGGACCCTGCAAGTCCTTCACCACCCCTGACACCCTGGGTTCAGACATTTTTTATCAATATAGTGTGATATAAAATATAGCAGTGATAATAAAAGACACGTAAAACTGATGAACCAATTTAGCTTTGTTTACTTGAACAACATGAACTTGCACTTTATGGAAATATCTCAGGCAAACACGTCACTGGTGGTAAAATGAGCAACAGCAGTAAACAATGTGCGATAATCAAATTAGGGCTGTGAAAATTAAAGATTACTTCCTTGATTAATCGTTATATTTTTTGATCGATCAAAATTCTTTGATCGGTACTAGTGGTGCAACGGATCGTAAATTATCTGTGAGCCGAACGGGTCACCATATGCAGATCGGCACACCACGTGATTCGCGGAGCTCCGCTGCTGCCTCAGCCATAGGAAAGGCCTCGGCTTCGGCATAGCTCACGGAGCGGTGGCCATCTTGGTCCACCCGGCGGCGGCCTAGGTAAGCCTAGAGTGGCGCGCTGATGTCATCACCTGGCCTCAACTGCTCGTGTTCGGCCGGCTTATCTGGTAAGACTAAGCAAGCACTAATCTTCCTATACAGTGGGGGAGATGTGGACCATATTACAGTGGGGGAGATGTCTGTGGATGTTACAGTGGGGGAGATGTCTGTGGATATTACAGTGGGGGAGATGTCTGTGGATATTACAGTGGGGGACATGTATGTGGATATTACAGTGGGGGTGATTGTGGATATTACAGTGGGGGAGATGTCTGTGGATATTAGAGTGGGGAGATGTGTGTGAATATTACAGTGGGGATGATTGTGGATATTACAGTGGGGGTGATTGTGGATATTACAGTGGGGACTATATATGGTGGTGATCCGAAAAATGTACGTGCGTTATAATTAAACGAAATTAGTCGATTAATCGATTAAAAAAAAAAGATCAATCGAACACAAACATTTTAATCAGTCCTAGATCAAATATAAAGAACAATCAGATATTAGCAAACCCTCGTTTTCACATACTGTATGTGGCCTATGTGGACAGGCAAAAGGATGGAAGGGGAATGACTTTTAGCTATGTCAGACCACTCCTATTTGTACCTTAACCCACAGGCACAAACAATAAAGGAAATAGCATAACATTTAGCGAACTGCTATAACTTGTGGAATTTAACCTGCTCCTTTAAGAACAGAGTTCAGGTAAATCCAGTCTTTATGAGTGCAGTTAAAGAAATACCTTATGCATAGGTGTGCACAGCCTATTGCATTAGAGTGTGCACCCCAAAGCTCAAACACACACTACCGATCACTCACGATATTCATTCAGAAAGGGAAAGGGCCAGTAAATGACATACTTACTGGCCCATTACCCCACTCATTCTAAAACATCCCCACAGCTAGGGGAGAGGAGAGAAGGAATCCGCTGTAGGGAGAAGCGGAGGAGCTAGGGCAGTAGGAGGAATTTGTGCTGCACAGGGTGATTAGGATGTGCCTGGGCACACCTGGCACACCCTGTGCACATGTCTCTGCCCTTATGGATGGGGGGAACGTTATGTGTAGTTTCTTGTATAGCACTACCCCCAAAGGAGCTGCTGGTTTAATTTTGGGCCTGCCGTTACCTTACTGTTCACCACACTCGATCTAGGGGTTCTCCTGAAGAGTTGTTCAAAAGAATGTCCGCACCAACACTTCGGTTTCCTTTTCTTCAAGAGTTTTATTAAACAGGTTCTCAACAGAGGCGTAGAGGGATATGGAAGATTTAGGTACCTTGCTTTGCGGATCATGGGTACAGTCTTAGATCCAGTGGACAAATCGATTCCACGCTTGATTTAGCAACCACCGGATAGGCCCACTCTCACTGACCTAGCAGTCAGTGCGAAGCTCGTTCAAAGTCTCTGCCACAGACTTGATGAGTGTCGTTGGGTCGTTACACAGCCCTCTGCCACAGGATCGTGTAACTATGCACACACTTAGCGAAATTTCAAAGAAAGTACACAGCTCACGGTACCAGTATCTTTCAGCCAGGCCGGCAAGCACAATGAGGCAAGTTGATCCAGGTGCATCCTTCAATTGGGTCCCCAATTGCTCAGCTTCTTCCTGCAGGCAAGACAGCACATGACCACCCCTGGACCAGTAGGCCCCAGAAACTCCTGGGCCTACTCTCAGTTGCGGAGCCTCGGGCCAGCAGGCCCCGAGACCGGAAAAACTCTGTCAGCGCATTCCTGAGGCCAGGAGGGTCATCAGGTCAGGATCGGAAGACCCAGAAGGGTGTCTGCCCCTTAAGTACATCTCCCAGAATGCACAGTGGGTTGACCACGCCCACTGGGCTGCTTCTGAGAAGAAGGTACCTAATGCGCCCAGCCTATTGCATTCCCAACCATGACTCCCGGTGACAGCGACACCTGCAGGCAAGGGGAACATGTGCAACACAGCTGGACTGGAACAGAAACCCACCATTTGGTATAATCCTCTGAGCTAAACTACAGCTCCGGTAACTAAATTTACAAAATAGCGCCTACTCAACAGGAGCAGGGCGCTACACTTGTTAAAGAGAGGAATTCCTTTGGTCTTCAGCTAGGGGGATGGGCCTGAAAAAATTTAGAGAGCAGGGGACAATGAGGGGGGGTGGGGAGGGGGGAGGTTGGGTGATTAAAAGAAGGGGAGGAAAGGGGAGAAAAAAAAAAGAAAAAAAAGAAAGGGGAGAAGCACATAGGGACATCATGTGAAGGTAATAATGTTGTATAATGTACTTTAATAGATGTGTAATGGATGCCAAATAAACAGATGTATGTATTAAACTGGAAAAAAATAAAAATAAAATAAAAATAAATTGTATTAAAAAAAAAAAAAATCCATGCGAGACAGCGTGGAATGAGTCAGGGAGTGGCAGGAAAACTGTGCCTGAGAGGGAGATTTACATCTCCACAAGTCTATCAATCCCAACTCGGTAACAAATCTAGCTAGCGGAGTATATACCCTTGGGCCCATTAAAGAATTTTTTTTATGTATATACAAGGATATATCCAATGCACTATTAAAATCCCCCAAGACATATACAGGGGGGCTGGGGATGTTTAAGCAGGAACCTGGCTAAGCATTGCAATACTGTCAACGTAAAGGGTGGCGGTATATATACATTAGCAATAACGCATATATGGGAATCCCATTTCCCCATTAGGAAAATAAACCTACCCTCAGAATCTATAAGCACATCCTGCTCAATAAATGTAGTGGTTCTAGAAAACAATATACTAACCCCCCCTGGAGTATCTAGTGTGAAACGAATGATATTGCACAGGGTATTTAGCCGTACGTAACAATCGAGCAGTATCATCCGTAAGGTGAGATTCCTGTAAACATATAACGGTGGGGTTTTGTTGTGTAAAAAAGGAAAATAAAGCAGTCCTTTTTCTGGAGTCATGCAAACCCCTAACATTCCAGGATAAGATTGTTTCTACCTGCTTACCTATGGAAAAAAATCCATTATTTTATATACATAACCTCTTAAATACTATTTTTAATGTTCTATTCTGCTTTCTGCGTTGATTAATTTATATCCTTAGACGTTCTATTAGACCAACCAAATACCATCCATGACCCCCAAAAACATGTAGCAAAAACAAAAAGAATAAAGAGGGGTAAAAGAAAGGGGAAGAGAAGAAAAAGGGAGGGGTAGATTCCTCCTCCCCCTTCTTCTCCCTCCCCCCCTCCCTGTACGCCCAACATTCCCTATCTATATGTGTTATCACACCCAACTTTAAATTTTACTATTATTACTATTTTAGTGTACTTGTGTCCTTCATCTCTGTACTCTTTAACATCTGTGTTTGCTCTTTTTAAATATATTATCTGTGTTAGTTTCCCCATTACCGCAATTTGTGTCTTCTGTAGCATTTGTGTATGTACATATTCTCCGCCCTGTGTATTCAAATCATTCTGTTTCCCAAAGGGTGTCACATTAGAGTGTCCCCCCCTTTCTACTCTCCCTCCCTCCTCCCTTTCCCTCCCTCCTCCCCCCTAGGTAATCCCTATGGGCCTTTTTTGTGATTGGTTCATCCACACTCACCCCCCCCCTCCCTCCACCCACCCCAGCACCCCCTCCCTCCCAATCTCACTGCAATACATTCCCCCATCATTCTAACGCCTTAAACTATATGTGTCTCCCATTACCCATCCCTTCTAAGGTGCTTATTATTATTCCTTAAATTCCCTATATCTACTACTTTAGAATTACATATCCTGTTTTGTTAATAATAAGTAGAAGTGGAATAAATTAAATTAACATGGAAGGGGAGGGGGAGAGAGGAAGGGAGGGGAAGAAAAAAGAAAAAAAAAAAAAAAGAGAAAAGGGAAACACTTAATAAGCACTGGCGCACCAAAGCAGGATTGATAAGTGAATAAAGGGGGGGGAGGAGTGAGGAGGGGTGTGTGAAAGGAGTAAATGAGTGAGGGTGATATAGAGAGGTATGTGAGAGAGGAGTGGAGGAGAGTGAAGAGTAGTGAGGCCATAGGTACAACCCTGGGGATAGGCCTAGATGGGCCAGGGATAGGGACAGGGTGGGGGGGAGGCGAGGGAGGGAGGAGGGTTGGGGCGGGAAGCAGGGGAAAAGAGATCTGTACACACTGAGATTCTGAACTGTCTGCAATCATTGCCATTTTTTACACTTTGAGGGAGCTGGTAAAGCCTAGAATCCCTTGGAGCGGTTGGGAAACCCTTGCTTTAGCTCCCCATGCACCTCCTATGTCTAAGACACCCTGTGTCTATTAGGGGCACAGGTTGACCGAGAAGCCCAGTCTGATCTGTACTAATCGGACTCACTGTACAACCACACTGGAATGTTGTGTGTATATGTATATATATATATATATATATATATATATAGTCTCCTACTGTTGTGGACTCTTTGCTGGGTCATTTGAGGTGTGGCTGTATTGCATTGTTCTATTGTGTCTGTCTGCCTTGGGAGAATAGTATTATGGGATGTGTATTTGCTGTGAGGAGGGAGGGGGATTCCTCCGACAGCTCTCCCAGCTGATTGGACAGTTTACCCCGGGGATTTAATAGACTTCTCTGCTGAGGAAGAACAACCTGGTGAGCCTCCAGCAGAAGAGCTGGCATCAGAACCAAACATCACTGAGCTCTGTCCAGCACCAACAGCAGCTTCAGCCCCCCTGAGAGAAGAAGCAGTTGACCGTTTTCCCACAACACTAAGGCCCCATACTCACGACCAAACATGTCTGCTGAAACTGGCCCGCAGGCCAGTTTCATCAGACATGTTTGGTCGTGTGTGGGCGCGAGCGGGCCGAATTCCAGCAAACATTTGCCCGCCGGGCCTTTTCCCAGCAGACAAATATTCCTGGACTTGTTTTAAAACAGCCCGCTGGAATTCTGCCCGCTCGGACATGTACGGTCGTCAGTACAGACCTACCGTACATGTCCAGGCGCCCGCCGTCCCTCGCATGCGTCGAATGACTTCGACGCATGCGTGGAAGCATTTTAAAGGCGGGCCGCCCACGTCGCCGCGTCATTGTCGCGGCGACACCGCGTCATCGACGCGGCGACACCGCGGACACGCCCCGCGTATTGTTTACGCGCGGACTTCTGTACGATGGTGTGTACAACCATCGTACAGAAGCCCTCTGGCAGACATGTATGGTGAAAACGGTCCGACGGACCGCTTTCACCATACATGTTTGGTCGTGAGTACCCGGCCTAACAGACATGGGATTTTCTGCCAGCAGCATCTATTAAGTTACCAGAAACTTCTCCAGCTGAAGTGCTGACAACTGGACAGAGGGTCCAAACCTCTGCCGTACTCCTGCGGCCAGGGCCGGTGCAAGGATTTCTGCCTACACAAGCGAAGCTCCATTTTGGCGCCCCCCCCCCCCCCAACGGCCACCCACCTCCCTTGCAAAAATATTTCTTTCAATAATTACCCCCCTTCACATATCCCCCCACACAGTAATGCCCCCCCCCTTCACATATCCCCCCACACAGTATTTCCCCCCCTTCACATATCCCCCACACAGTATTACCCCCCTTCACATATCCCCCCACACAGTAATGCCCCCCCCCCTTCACACATCCCCCACACAGTAATGCCCCCCTTCACATATCCCCCCACACAGTAATGCCCCCCTTCACATATCCCCTCACACAGTAATGCACCCCCCTTCACATATCCCCCCACACAGTAATGCCCCCCTTCACACATCCCCCACACAGTAATGCCCCCCTTCACATATCCCCCCACACAGTAATGCCCCCCTTCACATATCCCCTCACACAGTAATGCACCCCCCTTCACATATCCCCCCACACAGTAATGCCCCCCCCCCCCCTTTACACATCCCCCCACACAGTAATGCCCCCCTTCACATATCCCCCCACACAGTAATGCACCCCCCTTCACATATCCCCCCACACATTATTGCCCCCCATCACATACCCCCCCCACACAGTATTTCCCCATCACACATCCCCCCCCCACACACACACAGCACTACCCCCCCCCCCCCCCCACACACACACACACAGCACTGCCCCCCACACACAGCACTGTCCCCCCACACACAGCACTGTCCCCCCACACACACACAGCACTGTCCCCCCACAGCACTGCCCCCCACACACACACAGCACTGTCCCCCACACACACACAGCACTGTCCCCCCACACACACACAGCACTGTCCCCCCACAGCACTGTCCCCCACACACACAGCACTGTCCCCCACACACACACAGCACTGTCCCCCCACACACACACACAGCACTGCCCCCCACACACACAGCACTGTCCCCCCACACACACACAGCACTGTCCCCCCACAGCACTGCCCCCCACACACACACAGCACTGTCCCCCCCACACACACAGCACTGTCCCCCCACACACACACAGCACTGTCCCCCACACACACACAGCACTGTCCCCCACACACACACACACAGCACTGTCCCCCACACACACACACACAGCACTGTCCCCCACACACACACACACACAGCACTACCCCCCCACAGCACTGCCCCCCCCCCCCCACACAGCACTGCCCTCACACACACAGCACTGTCCCCCACACACACACAGCACTGTCCCCCCACACACACACAGCACTGTCCCCCCACAGCACTGTCCCCCACACACACAGCACTGTCCCCCACACACACACAGCACTGTCCCCCCACACACACACAGCACTGCCCCCCACACACACAGCACTGTCCCCCCACACACACACAGCACTGCCCCCCACACACACAGCACTGTCCCCCCACACACACACAGCACTGTCCCCCCACAGCACTGCCCCCCACACACACACAGCACTGTCCCCCCCACACACACAGCACTGTCCCCCCACACACACACAGCACTGTCCCCCACACACACACAGCACTGTCCCCCACACACACACAGCACTGTCCCCCCACACACACACAGCACTGCCCCCCACACACACAGCACTGTCCCCCCACAGCACTGCCCCCCCCACACAGCACTGTCCCCCACACACACACAGCACTGTCCCCCACACACACACAGCACTGTCCCCCCACACACACACAGCACTGTCCCCCCACACACACACAGCACTGTCCCCCCACACACACACAGCACTGTCCCCCACACACACACAGCACTGTCCCCCACACACACACAGCACTGTCCCCCCCACACACACACAGCACTGTCCCCCACACACACAGCACTGTCCCCCACACACACAGCACTGTCCCCCCACACACACACAGCACTGCCCCCCCCCCCACACAGCACTGTCCCCCACACACACACAGCACTGTCCCCCCCACACACACACAGCACTGTCCCCCCACACACACACAGCACTGTCCCCCCACACACACACAGCACTGTCGCCCCACACACACACAGCACTGTCCCCCACACACACACAGCACTGTCCCCCACACACACACAGCACTGTCCCCCACACACACACACACAGCACTGTCCCCCCCACACACACACACAGCACTGTCCCCCCCACACACACACACACAGCACTACCCCCCCACAGCACTGCCCCCCCCCACACAGCACTGCCCTCACACACACAGCACTGTCCCCCCACAGCACTGCCCCCCCCCCACACAGCACTGTCCCCCACACACACACAGCACTGTCCCCCCACACACACACAGCACTGTCCCCCCACACACACACAGCACTGTCCCCCCACACACACACAGCACTGTCCCCCCACACACACACAGCACTGTCCCCCACACACACACAGCACTGTCCCCCACACACACACAGCACTGTCCCCCACACACACACACACAGCACTGTCCCCCACACACACACACACAGCACTGTCCCCCACACACACACAGCACTGTCCCCCACACACACACAGCACTGTCCCCCACACACACACAGCACTGTCCCCCACACACACACACACAGCACTGTCCCCCACACACACACACACAGCACTGTCCCCCACACACACACACACAGCACTGTCCCCCACACACACACACACAGCACTACCCCCCCACAGCACTGCCCTCACACACACAGCACTGTCCCCCCACAGCACTGCCCCCCCCACACACAGCACAGCCCCCCCACACACACACACAGCACTGCCCCCCACACCCCATCCATCACATTTCCATATATTTTCCTCCCTTCCCTCTCCACTCCTACCTTTCACAGAGCGGAGAGCAGGAGGCGGGACAATCGTGAACCGAGAGAAGCAACATGTGACGTTCTCCCTCTCTCTGAGTGCCCTGCAGTGCAATCTGGGAGTTGTAGTCACTGCAGAGCACAGGCACCAGAGGGCCAAGTGAAGTCTGTGTGCCTGTGCTCTGTTGGAGAACTACAACTCCCGCCATGCTCTGGGGCTGCCGTCGCCTTCTTTAGGGGAAAGGCTAGGAGGACGGCGCCGCAGCGGTGGAGCCTGCTATTGGACGCAGGCAGCCTGAGCCGTGCCTACCACCACTATAGATCGCCGCCGCCGCGGACCAGACTCTGCGGCTGTGTGCAGCGCGCCCGCCGCTTGCGAGTCTGCGGGAGTCCGGACAATAAAAAAAAAAATCATCTTTCCGCCCCATCCCAGGCTGCGGACCTGCCCGCCCCAAGCGGCCGCTTGGTCCGCCTGGTGGTTGCGCCGGCCCTGCCTGCGGCAGTTCCGGAGGCCAAGGGTGAGAAGGTGGCGGTCACTTCCCAACAGCAGATTAAGATCCAGGGGGAGAAGGGAGAGGAAGTGTTCATCCCCCCTCCCCCAACAGTCAGCCAGGGTGGAGGAAGCAGTCTTTGCTCCTCTGCAAGGATCCGTGCACCTGGGAGACAGTACCAGAGCCATGTCGCTCCAGCAGCCAGATGAGGGTGTTTCACAAAAAACAAGGTTGTCATGAAGTCCGGGGTCTCTTTTCTTGTCAAGCTGGCTTCTTCCATTTATCTTAACCAGGACATTATTCTACCATCTCTCTGTCATGCTCCTAAACATTCTTAGGAGCCGTAGCTTCAGTGCGCATGTGCCAATGACGTTGACACATGCTGGTACAGGGGATATCTCCTAAACCATGTAGGTTTAGGAGATATCCACGGTAGCTACAGTTAAGCCTTATTAAAGTGAAAAGTGGTTGTAAAGGGTTTACAACCAATTTAAGATGGCATTATATCCTGTAATGTACTCCAATATTTTTTTTTCTGTAGCGCTCACCCATGAAGGAGCCGCTGGTTATAGATTGGGATGGTGTGTTGCCTCCGTGAGCGTCTAGGGTAGATGATGAGAGCCTCAGCAAAAGGAATGTCCAAACAGCAGGTGTCTTTTCTTGTGCTTTTATTTTACCCAACACGGTAAACAGTAAAACTTGAGGTAGACAGCAGAGATGTAAGAGTAGGAGAAGTAGCAGATTCAGGCTCAACAATATAGAAGCAGTACTGCTTCTAACAACACTTTACTTTCGTCGCCACTCCAGTCGGAGTGGGTATAGTGTACATCGACAGGCCTCTCACACCGACCTGGCAGCCAGAGTATCACTCGTAACCTTGAGGGAAAACAAGTCTTTGCCACAGACCCTTCCCTAGAACGTGGATCATGGAAGAAAATCCTTCTCAGTAGTACTTGTGCCTGAATCTCCCTCAGGTAGTTCTGAATTGGGTCACCGACTGACATATTGGTTTTATTGTACGCTTGGGTCTTACACTCTGTTCAGCAATATCTACAGAGTCTGCTCCCTGTACGTCTGCGGGTTCAGAGGCATGATGAATCTGCGTTGGTTCAGCCGTAAAAGAGTGTTCAGAGCCTTGTCTAGACATTTCTCACGGTTTTGTAAAAAAATGGTACTGTCTCTTTAAGAAGACGAACAGCAGCTTAGACAGGTGGGGTAACACAGTTCAATTAGAGAAACAGCTTTCAACATTCACATGAAGTGCAGTAAGCTTGTGCGACCATGTGCTTTCACAAGATGGCGGCTGGCACAGAGCTTGATTGCAGATTAGGCACACATATATACTCAGCAGGCTGTAAGAATTCTATGCATCTTTTGACTGTTCTGACTCCGATTGTTGTGATAGCGATATATCTCTTGCTGAGATCTCTATGCCTGGCTTGAATAAGCAGATATACTCACTGCGGACAATCCTTGTCAGACAGCTGAACTCGTTAATACCGATTCATTCAAAAGAGGTGTTTATTCTTTAACTTCAGGGGTTACAGCAGATAACAGGAACAACAGATGAATGGTGATAGTATTGTGCAGTCAAAAGATGATGCCTTTCCTACGTACTGTGCAGATTACATGAGTGTCCTTGTTACATGTGGCTTGCTAACTGAGGCGATGACACAGGAAGTACAGCACACAGGAAGCAGGGAGGGGCATACATACACTGAAAATATGTCGTAACTCATAATCACAGAAAAAACATGTGCATTGCAACAAAGGGCCACTAGATGGCAGCATAGGATAACACATAGATTTAGCTATGAGAAAATAGTTAGGCAAACCACACTATATAAACTCTATCTATATAACAATGCTAATATTAACTGAGGCTATGCATCTCATATTCTATGCCCCTATTGGGGCAGCACAGGCTGTACTGGCCATACCTCTGCCTGCTGCATGTACTAACTATGGACAGTATTCCTGCCTGCTGCATGGACGATCCTTTGATCCTTTTGCTGCTGCTGACCACATCCCTGCCTGCTATCTGGACCAATGCTTTGGCTGTGCTAACATCTCTACCTGTACTGACTATTCCTGCCTGCTGCCTGTTTTGCTGTCGCTATCCACGTTCCTGCCTGCTGCCTGAACCAATGCGCTCCTCTGTGGACCAGTGCACTACTAAAACCGCAGGTAATTTTTTTCTTTACCCTTTGCTTACCAGAATGTATTTTGGTCTGTAATTGGTATGTACAGTACATGCTATGTGTTAGAAATATGAAGGGTCTTCAACAATGTGATAGGTTGGCAGGAATTTATGTATGTAATTTATGCTCCTAGAACACCTGACACTGCTACTTGGATGTTGGGCCTCTGTATGTGTCCAGGCTGTGTAAAAGTCTCACACATTTGGTATCGCCATACTCAGGAGGAGTAGCAGAATGCGTTTTCATTTTTTTCCAACAGTTTCTAAAAACTTCTGGAAAAAAATGAAACGTTCAAAAGACTCATTATGCCTCATAGATTATACGTTGGGTTGGGGTCATTTTGTGGTCGTTTCCATTGTCTTGGCTTGTTAGGGTCTCAAGAAATGAGATGGGCCTTCATTACATCAGGTGTGATTAGGTGTGAACATTTTTCAATGATTTGCACCATAGCTTGTAGACTCTATACATAAAAAATAAAGCTGCGCCAGAAACTCTTAACTGATAAAACACATTCAGGAAAATGATTTCTGATGCTAGGAAAAGTCCATAGGATGCAAAATGTAAGTATGTAATTCCAAATTGCAATAAAGTTCATGCAGGTGCAGAATCCTGGAAGCATACACCACCAAAAGTGACAGATATTTCAACACTGAAGTGACACCCTTCACCAAGATGCAAGCCCGCTTACCAGAGGGTAAGCTTGATATGCAGTCGGCTATGACCCAGCCGCGGCCTTTATGGACTCACAGAAATGCAGGGGAAGACAGGTTCCCAAGGAAAACTCCAGGCACAATCTCAGGCTCATCCGGACATATAGATGGAAAGAGGATGCACCATAGCGTAATTCCGTATAAAATTACTATTTATTTAAAACGTAAGCGTACTTACAAACATAGATAAAAACAAGCAGCGTGTAAAACTAAATTGCTGGCCGGCAACTATTGGAGCCCTTCCTCCTAGGCATGGTGACGTCACTGCACGGGAGGATGTGCAGTGACGTCACCACGCATAGGAGGAAGGGTGTCACTTCAGTGTTGAAATATCTGTCACTTTTGGTGGTGTATGCTTCCAGGATTCTGCATCTGCATGAACTTTATTGCAATTTGGAATTACATACTTACATTTTGCATCCTATGGACTTGCCCCAACATCAGAAATCATTTTCCTGAATGTATTTTATCAGTTAAGAGTTTCTGGCACAGCTTTATTTTTTTATGTATATCTTGCTCTGTGGATCGCACGCAAGCTGCTGCCTTTGATAGTGTACATTTTTGCATGATTTTCTGTATTGTATTAGCGCAGTTTTTTTGTTTTTACCTTTGTAGACTCTATAACTTTCACAGAGACCAAATAATATACAATTTTTTTGGTTATTTTTACTAAAGATATGTAGCAGGATAAATTTTGGGCCAAATTAATGAAGAAAAATTACTTATTTGCAAAATTTTACAATAGTAACAAAAATATATATATTTTTTTTCTTTTAAAAAATGTCTCTATTTTTTTGCTTATATTGCAAAAAATAAAAAACCCAGCGGTGATTAAATACCACCAAAAGAAAGCTCTGTTTGTGAGAAAAAAATTATACAAATTTGGTTTGGGTACAGTGTAGCATGACCGAGTAATTGTCATTCAAAGTGTGAGAGTGCTGAAAGCTAAAAATTGGTCTGGGAAGGAAGGGTATATAAAAGCCCTGTATTGAAGTGGTTAAGGTAAGTCAATAATATAAATACAACTACCTCCAATTTGACACGACCCTGTTCAGATTTCACAAACAGTAGGAGGGTCATAAAGGGGCATTACATACCAGGATTGCATTACATATAGAGTGCATAGTGCAGAGTTCAGGGGGTTACACACAGAGTGCAGAGCTGTCACTTGTAAACACAGAAACCAGACTTCTGTGTTTACAAGTGATTGTGGAGAGCAGGCACCAAAGGGTCTGAGCCAGATGTGGTGGAACTGAGTTCCCCCAAGTTCCCCCTGAAAAAAAGCCCTGCAGATATGTACAATAAATGGGAAATACCAGAATCATGAACAATAGCCAGGCCAGGGTAATGCACAGAGGATCAGCAGATTAAAAAAAGGGCAGTTCTAAAATCACAGATGACCAGCAGGTGATGACCAGCAGTGTTGGAAGACACCTGCTGGTGGACACTGGTACTGCGATCCAAGAGACAGACGGCGCCACCAATGGGTGAACCCTTTCCTAACAGTGGGGTTCCTGCTAACATTCTGTCATAGAAATATTAATATGGCACGTAAATAATTAATATAAGCTATAAAAACATTTTTTTGTCTATTAAAAATTAAAGCAAAAGATAGGGGTGTGGAAAAGAGAAAAATATTACATTTATTGATACAGAGAAGAACCTTGTATTGCAATATTTACAACCATAACATAAATGATATCACTTGTTAAAACAGAGAGGACACTACTGAATACTGATACAACATACATGATATTAATAAGAATATGGCTATAGAGGATTCAACAATAAGTAATGATAAGTTGTAGAGAGAGAGACAGAGAGAGGGAGAGAGAGGGAGAGAGAGGGGGAGAGAGAGAGAGAGAAAGAGAGAGAGGAGAAAGATTACATCACATCACCAAGAGACAGAGAGAGAGGGAGAGAGAGGGGGAGAGAGAGAGAGAAAGAGAGAGAGGAGAAAGATTACATCACATCACCAAGAGACAGAGAGAGAGGGAGAGAGGAGAGAGATTACATCACATCACCTAGAGACAGAGAGAGAGGGAGAGAGGAGAGAGATTACATCACATCACCTAGAGACAGAGAGAGAGGGAGAGAGGAGAGAGATTACATCACATCACCTAGAGACAGAGAGAGAGAGAGAGAGAGAGAGAGAGAGGGAGAGAGGGGGAAGAAAGAGAGATTACTTTACCAGACTGGTCTACATCAGGACATCATACACATCTTGTCAGAACTGACTTGACTGGTTTTTATACCCCTGAGCCTGCATCTTTCTCCCTCCAAAACTCAAGTTTCCCGTGGATACGATTGGTTGACTTATGTGACTTTTCAGTATGTCAGATAAGGACCCCCCCACCCAGTAACCTCCTGTTGTCACATGCCTGTGCCAATGGAGGTGTCTTGGAGTTTGCATAATTGACACCTACCAACTTCCCTTGTGTTCACTAACTTACATAGTTCCCACACTGAGCATATCACAAGGCACCTGAGTAAATGGATATTTCCTGGCTGGCCAAGCTCTATACATACCCACGGTATAATTGGACACGTTCAATTAACACAGGGAGTCCTATTGTGGTCTTTAATCAGACAAGAGATGAAAGGAACCTCTTCTAATATACAGGTGGCCACTTCCTATCAGAAAATATATTGTAACTCTAAAATGGTATGCAGCTATACTTTGAAGCGTAGTCACACCAGTATGCAAAGGGCCCCTGCTGTGATGGAGCCTTTCAGCTTGTCCGACTTCCCTTCAAAACCACAGGACAATTTAGCTAATTTAATTATCACCTGGGACCTTTTCCACGACAAAGTCATTTTTTAAAGGACAGCTGAGCCCTTCAATTTTGTCATATCACAAACTTGAATCAGTCCAGTAAAACATACATTCATCTTTGCACTGGTTCCCCTGGTATAAAATATGAAGTTCAAACTTTCCACCACAACCCTTATTCACTGCAAATATGGCCACTTTATTTGGCTATTTGCTGACCTGCAATTTGCCTGGGTTTGGGTGAAACTTACAATCAACTTGAAGCTTATCCCTAGCCCTCAGCATTCAGTTTGAGATGCAACTAAATCAAACAAGGTTGCAGGGTCAGTCCACAGTGACACTGCCGCCTTTTTTTTAACAATTTAAGTAGTTCCAACTGTGAAATGTAAGGGTTAAAATGCTGGAAATGCTGGACTGCCGTTCTTGGCCTTAAAAATGAATTGAATTTTCAAGCTAGCTAAATACATTACAGGTACAAAAAAACAAAAGGTATGAAAAATTATACATTTTTTTTTTTTTTTTTTTTAATCAGACACATCCTAACTAGATAAGCCTGTGATCTGCCAGCATGCTGCAGAGTGGGACCTTTGCTCTTTGTATGGTAGCTACAATCACTTTGCAAAGGTCCAGCATGCTTGTGCTGAGTCAGAGCTCTCCAATCAGCAGGGAGTATGCGTTCTGCTAATTAGAGTCTTTTTTGATTGTTTGTTTTGTGATGATTATGTGACTTAGTATGTATATGTATTACATGTAAATAGATTTTTTGTTACCTGTGCAGACACCCCCTGGCAGCCTGTATTTTTAAATGATCTGTTACTGGTTTTAAATGCCAATTATGGTTTTATTAACTCCTTTGTTTTATTATGCATAACAGGGGTGCAGCTGCATTTTGCTGTACTGTAAGACAATGGCTGCCTATAGTTTGCAAATTGATACTTAAAGCACAACTAGAGCACACTTGTATTGGGGGAGGAGTGCATCATTCCCAGAGGGGGTTTCATAATGAGTCAGCAGGAGAAAGGATGGTGGTGGTTTTATATTACTAATGTGCTCAATGCCGAGACCTGGTTCAGCCAGCTTTTCCACTTCATCTTAATGACACAAAAATTCCCACATATTACACATTCACCCCCTTTTCATATTCTGGGCTCCTTCCCATGCAGCTCTAGGGGAGTTCAAAAGGAGAAATCTGGCCCCTACACATGGATAATGCTGTGTTTCTATATATATTATTCTAGACGAGAAACACAAACACAGAAGGGTTGAGGGATAGTTTGTGACATTTCAGATGAAAAGACGTCCCTCTGAGTCACACAAGAGCTGGATATGTCAGATTCCAAGTGGTATTTTAGGTCTGGAGAGATTGAACTGCAGCCAACAACAACGTTTTTATGCAATGAAATATTAAAAGTACTTACTTCAGAAATTAGAACATTTCACTTAAACTGTCTCACAAATAAAGCTGCCATGGAGCAATTTACACTGTGCATTTGATGACAAAATGTGTAAACAGAGGAACGTTTTGGTGCAAAACATGTCAAAATAGATCCAGAAATCAGCCAGCTGACTTTTCTTCAACCACTACCCGCCGGCCGTACGACTTTATACGGCCGCGGGGTGGTTCTGAATCTCTAACAGGCCGTAAAAAGACGGCCTGCGCACGCATCCAGCGGCGCGGGCGCGCGCGTCCGACGGTGGCGTGCGCATGCTCGCCGCATCGCTGAGATGCCGATGCGAGTGCCTGGCGGCCGTGATGTCCGCCAGGGACTCGGGATCGGCGGCTACAGGGACAAGACGTGGAGCTCTGTGTGTAAACACAGAGATCCATGTCCTGTCAGGGGACAGAGGAGACCGATCTGTGTCCCTTGTACATAGGGACATAGATCGGTCACCTCCCCCAGTCACCCCCCCTCCACCTACAGTTAGAACACAATTTAGCGTACACATTTAACCCCTTCCTCACCCCCTAGTGTTAACCCCTTCAATGATCGCTGTATAAATGTGAATGGCGCCAAAAATGTGTCAAAAGTGTCCGATGTGTCCGTCATAATGTCGCAGTCACGAAAAAAATGCTGATCGCCGCCATTAGTAGTAAAAAAAAAATAATAAAAAATAATAATAATTCTGTCCCCTATTTTGTAAGCGCAATAACTTTTGCAATAACTTTTGCGCAAACCAGACGCTTCTTGCGATTTTTTTTATTTTTTTTTCCCCTAAAAATATGTAGAAGAATACTTATCGCCTAGACGGAGAAAAAAAATGTTTTTTAAAAAAACTGGGCTATTTATTATAGCAACAAGTAAAAAATATATATATTTTTTTAAATTGTCGCTTTATTTTTGTTTATAGCGCAAAAAATAAAAACCGCAGAGGTGATCAAATACCACCAAAAGAAAGCTCTATTTGTGGGGGGAAAAAAGGACGTCAATTTTGTTTGGGAGCCACGTCACACGACCGCGCAATTGTCAGTTAAAGTGACGCAATGCAATAAGCTGAAATTTCACCTGGTCAGGAAGGGGTATATGTGCCCAGTAAGGAAGTGGTTAAAAAAAATCATTCTTGTACTTTCCCTCACCTCCCTCTTGCGTCTCCAATGTAATGGCCAGTCTAACTGTCCAAAAGGGAGCCTTTAAAAGTAAGAGAGGCAGAGGCAAGTTACACTTCAGTAAATGTTGTGCACATATCTTCAACTGCCTATATCTTTGGATCTAACTAATCATGTATTTGTCGGATGGCCGTACAGCCCATTTCAATGTGGCCTTCACATGCCGCCAGGTGCCTGCCTCTACACACAGATTGCAAGCTGATCATCCTGAACCAATACTGTTCAATGTATGGATGGCAGCTCTAGGACTAGACTTTCCATCTTCCACACCCTTACACAGTTAGGGCCAGATCCACAAAAACCCGGCGCAACGTAACTTTTTCAATTTAAGTTACACGGCCGGAAAATTTCTACCTAAGTGCCCGATCCACAAAGCACTTACCTAGACATTTTCGGCTGTGTAACTTAAATCCGGCCGACGCAAGGCGTTCCTATTCAAATTTAAATTAGGCGCGCTCCCGTGCCGGCCGTACTGCGCATGCTCACGACGTCATTTTCCCGACGTACTTAGCGCGGTTTTACGTTGCGCCGGGTTTTGAGAATCGCGACGGGCGTAAAAAAAAAAATATGAGTTGCGGCGGGAAAAATTTAAAAAAAAAAAAAAAAAAGACGGCGACGCGGGATAGAAGGGTCTACTTTTACAAGGCCTAAACAGTTTAGGCCTTGTAAAAGTAGCCCTAATATTGCGTTTGCAAACTAATACTTACGGAGAAAAAACGAAGCGTAAAAGCTTTGTGGATCTCCGTAAGTGCTAATTTGCATACCCGAAGCGGCATTTCGACTCGAAATGCCCCCAGCGGCGGATGCGGTACTGCATCCTAAGATCCGACAGTGTAAGTCCCTTACACATGTCGGATCTTCTCCCTATCTTTTGGAAACTGATTCTGTGGATCAGTTCAAAAGATAGAAACAGGGATACGACGGCGTATCAGTAGATACGCCGTTGTATCCCTTTTGTGGATCTGGCCCTTAGTCCCTACCTCCCTGGGAGTACTCACACGCTTGGTCCACGTGCTAGCTTCCAGGACCTGAATGGCCAGATCTGCACCAGCAAGTATACCTCTCCCATCAGATTACCACACAGATGAGTTGATTTACTAAAGCTAAAGAGTGCAAAATCTGGTACAGCTCTACATAGAAACCAATCAGCTTCCAGGTTTTATTGTCAAAGCTCAATTGAACAAGCTGAAGTTCAAAGCTGATTGGCTACCATGCACTAAATTTTGCACTTTCAAGTCTTAGTATATCAACCAGGGCCGGCCCTACCATGGGACCCGCTGGTACCATGGTACCAGGCGGCACTTTCAAGGGGGCGGCAAATTTCCGCCTGCCAGCTCCGCTTCCCGCTCTACTGTAGATCAAATTGCTGCCCTCCATCTAAAATATCACACGATCAATCACTTGCAGCCTCTGCCCGAGTCTCTCTCTCTGTCTCACCTGATCAGCTGCGCCGAGAAAGAGACTCGTCTAGTGTAATTACGCTGCCTGGACTAGGAGGAAGAGGTGGGTGGAGCCTCTCCCTGCACTGGTTGCTAGCGCCTGGGCCGCTTGGCATCTAGCAACGAGTGACGTCAGTGAGTCACGTCGGACTCAGAGTCTCAGAGCCGGCGTGACACTGACAGGAGCCATAGGGGAACAGTTGTTGCTGCAGAGTTAGATAGAGTTCCTTTGGCTTTGGGACAGCCTAAGTGCCTAACCTCAGGTTTTAAAGTCGTGTGCTGCTGCACTAAAATGTCCAGCACAGACAGTCAGTCAGGACAGAGCACCAGCATTCTTCCTTCTCCGTCCCTGATCATGTTGGCCCCACCCACCGGCACCTCCTCCCTCCATCTTGTCCACACTACAGGCCTCCACCCCTGAGTAAGAGTTGGCTCCACCCACCTCCTCCCTCCATCTTCTCTAGCTTTCAGTCTGCAGAGAGGCGTGAATACAGGAAGAAGCATGCTGCAGACAGTGCAATTACTGGTCCTGGATCCATCTCCACTCCATTGCTCCTGCATGGGAGCCCCTCCCCCCACCAGAGCACCAAAATATTTGACTAAAAGTGAGTAAAAGAATGAATGAATGTTGTGTCAAATCGCAAAATACATGTGTGCTACTGCCATGTATGAAAAAAAATGTATTTTTAGTTTAGACTTGATCAATATTAACCCCTTCAGTTCCGTAAAGTTTTACCCCCCCCTTTATGACCAGGCCATTTTTTTCAATGCTGTGTTACTTTAAATCACTGACAATTACGCGGTCGTGCGCCGCTATACCCAAGTAAAATTGATGTCCTTTTTTTCCCCACATATAGAGCTTTCTTTTGGTATTTGAATACCTCTGCAGTTTTTATTTTTTGCAACAGAAAAAGAGCGTAAATTTTGAAAAATAAAGCAATATTTTTTGCTTTTTGCTATATAAAAATGTCTTCATCAATTTAGGCCAATATGTATTCTGCTACATATTTTTGGTAAAAAAAATCCCAGTATATTGATTGACTCTGGATCCGCCTTTGTGTGTGAGGCTAATTGCCGGCCACCTCTCCATCTCCCGTTCTACCAGCCTGTTTTTTAGAGCTCTGTCCCCAACCTGCAATGCCGCCCAAGCGGCGGCAGTGAGAAGAGGACGGGAGAGAGAGAGACAGTGCAGTGTCATATTCGGCTGCCTATCCTAGAATGCTGCGGAAGTCACGTGACGGGCAACTGCGCATGCGCAATGCGCTCCAACGACAAATGTGATGCGTTCCAGGGGATTTACGACACTACCCTTCAGTGAACCATCACAATTTGTCACGGAAGTGACGTATTACCATACACGGAGCGGGGGGAGAGAGAGAGAGACCCATTCACAGCGAGAGAGAAATACAGATATAGAGATACTGAGATACATTCAGAGCGAGAGCGAGATGGTGTACATATATTTTATATAACGGAAGTAATGCACATAGGGGAGGTAATCCCCTCCCTGAGCCCTGCTTCTCTCTCAGTATCTCTATATCTGTATCCCTCTCTCGCTCTGAATGTATCTACGTATCTCTATATGTCTATTTCTCTGTCGCTCTGAATGGGTCTCTCTCTCTGTCCCCCCCGCTCCGTGTATGGTAATACGTCACTTCCGTGACAAATTGTGATGGGTTCACTGAAGGGTAGTGTCGTGAATCCCCTGGAACGCATCACATTTGCCGTTGGAACGCATTGCGCATGCGCAGTTCGCCACCACGTGACTTAGGCAGCATTCTGCAATAGGGAGCAAACGGTGACACTACACCGGGACACAGAGCAGACGGCCGGAGTACTGCATTATACATGGAAGCGGCCCGAGAAGGAAGCCCTGCATGTTAGGTCCGGGCTTGCCGCAATTTCCCCTCCCTCTTCCTGGACTGTCAGTGATCTGTGGTGGGAGGACAGGCAGCAGCGCCGCTCTCCTCGAGGTGAGGCCACCACCGCCGTTGTCAAGTGCATTGTATTGTGTACAGGGGTACAGAGGGGAACTAATTTGTGTGTGTGTGTGTGTGAGGGGGTACAGAGAGAAACTGATTTGGGAGGGGGAAAAGGGGGGAACTGATTTGGGGGGGGGGGACAGAGGTGAACTAATGAATTAATGTGGGGGGGTACAGAGAGGAACTGATCTGGGGGGTACAGAAGGGAACTGATTTGGGGGGGATACAGAGGTGAACTAATGTGTGTGTGGGGGGGGTACAGAGAGAAACTGATTTGGGGGGGTACAGGGGGGGAACTTATTTGGGGAATACAGAGGTGAACTAATGTGTGTGTGTGTGTGGGGGGGGGGGCAGAGAGGAACTGATCTGGGGTGGTACAGAGGGGAACTGATTTGGGGGGGTACAGAGGTGTACCAATGTATTTGTGGTGTCCCAGTACAGGTATTTGCTGTAGGCCCTGTCAGATTGAGGCCCTCTGCTTGTGGGGTCTCCCCTGCAGGGACTCAGCTAGTTATGATGTGATTTATACTGTTCCGGTTGATAATACGTTTATTAGGTGTGTATAGCTGTTTAGTCAGCCATCTCATGTTCAGTCAGAGTGTATTACCATCTCATGTTCAGTCAGAGTGTATTAGAGTCGGGAGGACTAAGTGCTAGACAAGACCTTATTGTGTTGTGTTATACTACAGGTCAGTCTCTATGATCCACAGCTCTCAACCAATGGGCTTCAGTCTGATCAGGCCCTTATAAGGGATTGTACTTCCTGTTTAAGCCAGTCTAGACTATACACAGTTCCTGGCAGAACAGAGCAAAACACAGTCAGAGAAGAAGTGCAGGCCAGAAGCCTCCAGTTCAGGAGAAAATACAGCAAAGAGTGGAGTATCCCTAAACATTACAGAACCAGTACTTCAGCTCATTTATCGGATCCATCAGTTATTCCGGTGAAAAGCCTCAAGTCTACAGACACTTCAGTAAGTGTATCTATTTTTCAGCCTAGTTAAGCATAGGCCCTGAATTACTAATCCGGCTTTTGCAGCCGAGTATATATATATGATCAGCTAAGCTCAAGCATTATCAGCCGTGTGATCCAGAGACTGCCTTCAGAACATTTTGACACTCTGTTTAAACGCTGTGAAGATTTTGACACCTGCCTTCATGCCAGTAAAGCGTCACGTGACAGAGAGGGTTAATACCATCTGGCCCTCACTAAGGGTTAATACCACCTGACCCTGGGCTCCTAGCCCCAAGAACCAAGTAGCTAACCATCAAGCGCATTTGTGTGGCCGTGGGGCTCACCCTCCCCGGTCACCACATCGTTTTCTGGCGTCACGAACAGGATACGGGTGTACGCCTTAACCATTCAGCCACTAAAGCTAGTCCCCCCCCCCCCCAGAATCTGAACTGTGTCATTGAAAGTAATTTACTCAGCGAGGCGCATATACAAGTGGTGGGGGAGGTGAAGGAAAGACTGTTAGCTGCCATTATTAAGTGGAGAAAGTCTGTACCTGAAGGGGTTAAATTGTTTCCAGCATTTCCCGCGCGCGGGAGCGGTCGCAGCTCCGCCCAGTCAAGCCCCGGCGGTGACGCCTCTTCAGTGTGCAAGCCGGAACTAGAGAATCCACTCTGTGTTGCACGGAGGAAACAATTGCTGACCGGACCAAAAAAAAGGAAGTTGCCGGGCGCAGCCATAGCAACGTGGCCGGCAATAAAAGACAGCGCACTCAAAGACGTCGCACTCAAAGACAGCGCACTCAATGACATCGCACTCAAAGACAGCGCTCTCAAAGACAGCGCTCTCAAAGTTTCTTAAAGTGACAGCGCACTCAAAGACATCGCACTCAAAGACAGCGCTCTCAAAGTTTCTTAAAGTGACAACGCACTCAAACAAGGCTACAACATGTCAGCCCCAAGATCACCAGATGCAGGTGATATACCAGATCCTCTTGCGGCTCCTGCACAAGCTACCCCTCCGGGATCACCTCCAGTACGACGTCATGACAGGGGAAGCCTGTGTTGCCTAACTACAGAGGGGATCCCTTTTCCCTCAAGGATTTCCAGGAGAGCTTCCAAAGCATTTTCTCTCTCTACTCTCTCCCCCCTAACCAACAGGTGCTGTTGCTCACGGGACAGTTGCAGGGACCTGCACGTGAGGAAGTCCGTACCTGGCCCACTTCTGAGAAGACTACAGTAGATCAGATCTTCGAGGGATTACATCAGGTATTTGAGTCCCACTCACCCTCAGAGGTCCGCCTCAGGCTGTACGAGAGGCGACAAAAGCCGGGGGAAACACTAAGGGCATATGCAGTAGCCTTGCAGAATGCCCTGGAGGCAGTCCAGAAACTGGACAATATCCCCCCTGGCCAGGGTAACAAACTATTGATGGATAGATTCATAGAAGGGGTCCAAAATAAATGGGACAAGGCGCAATTAAAGATGTTAGCTGTACAGAACCCCAATATGTATTTTTCTGCCTTTAAGCGCCTAGCCCTTCAAGTTATAGAGCAGGGGGCAAGCCCAGAGGAGCATCCTGATCCTAAAACGGAACCCATGGGTGCGGCGGCGTGCCCTGCACCACTGTTACCACCAGCCCCCGCACCCGTGGCTGTCACCCTGGCCTCCACTACAATTACTGAGATTCAAGAGGTTAGACAAGATATTACCCAGCTTACCCAAGTGGTAAAGGAGTTGGCTAATCACACCACTCGGGTACTTAGAGAGCCTCCAGAGACTAGGAGACCTACTCCTGCCCCTCCTCCGCGCTCTAGCGGGCCTCGCTCAGGACCCTCTAGTAGGCCTTACTGTGATTTCTGTGACAAACCCGGTCATTGGAAGATGCAATGCTGGGCTTTAAACGGGCGTCCCCTGAGGTCGAGGACCGGCCCTCAGGAAAACGAATCACAGGTCCAGCAGAAGAGCCAATATACTTAGGATAGTCCTTATACATTGCATCCTGCCCCTATGTAAATGTTACCATAGATGGTGTCCAACTGCAGGCCCTGATTGATACAGGCTCGCAGGTGTCTACCATCTCTAAGGGCCTATTCTATAGGTACTGGAATGTCGATTCATTGTGTGAACCAGATGATATGGATTTTAGTGTCCTGGCAGGGGACAGGAAACCAATTCCCAGACATGGGTACTGGGAGCCCACTATTCAGCTGAGAGGTCACACACTTAGAGGTCAAGGTATAATTGTCACTAATGTCACAATACCAGGGGCCACAGAGTTTATATTGGGGATGAATATAATGAGATATTGCTTCAGTGATATTTTGGATGCCTTGCATGCCTCTCTCCCCCACATGTCTTCCTCAGGTCAGAGGACTGCGCAACACCATCTCAAAATTCTGAAAGCAGAACAGAAGTTCGCGAACCGGAGAGGAGAAATCGGTAAAGTTCGGATCCAAGACATGAGGCCCGTGACCCTGCAGCCGAACACAGAGACAATTTTGTGGTGTTGGGCGCGCCCTGGTGTAAGGAATCAGGACTATCAGGCCTTACTGGAGCCCATACAATCTGAAGATTTTCCTTTGGTCCGAGCTACAAGGAGCCTAGTGACGGTGGTGAATGGACGGGTCCCAGTCCGCCTAGTTAATTTGTCCGGCGTAGCCACCACCCTGCCAAAGTACACTCCAGTGGCCCAACTTGTTTTCTTGGACTCCAGTGACATACTCTCTTCACGGAAGGCGGCCCAACAGCTGAGTGCCAAAACCGTGTCAGGGGCTACCGAAAATTCTCCAGAACCTTGGTGGCGCCAGCTGCAAATAGGAGGATCTCTCACCCCACCAGAACAAGTCGAAGGGGTCATCGAGGTGGTGAAGGAGTGCCAGAGTGCCTTCAGCAAACACCCAACCGATTTTGGAAAAACCTCCATGATTAAGCATCGAATCCTGACCGGCGATAAACCCCCCATCAAGGAAAGGCATCGGCCTGTGGCACCAGGCATGTACCAAACCATCAAGAAACTGTTAACCGACATGAAGGAGGCAGATGTAATACAAGAGAGCCAGAGTCCCTGGGCAGCACCCATGGTGTTAGTTGAGAAGAAGGATGGGACCATCCGTTTTTGTGTTGATTACAGGAAATTGAACGACATCACCCATAAAGACGCATACCCTCTCCCCCGGATTGAGAAGTCACTCACCGCGCTGGGTTCTGCGGCCTACTTCTCTACATTGGATCTGACCAGCGGATACTGGCAGGTGCCCATGGCCGTCGAAGACAGGGAGAAAACAGCCTTTGTCACCCCCATGGGTCTTTTCGAATTTAAAAGTATGCCCTTTGGGCTGTGCAATGCCCCAGCTACCTTTCAACGGCTGATGGAGAGATGTCTGGGACACCTTAACTTCCAGAGTGTCCTACTCTACCTGGATGACGTGATTGTGTATTCCAAATCCTATCAGGAACATTTGACTCACCTGTCCGACGTCTTCCAAGTACTGATCCAGCATGGTCTGAAAGTCAAACCCTCCAAGTGCCACCTACTCAAGCCACAAGTACATTACCTGGGCCACGTCGTCAGTGCCGAAGGGGTCCAACCTGATCCAGCTAAAGTCGAAGTTGTCAAGAATTGGCCTATCCCACGCACCGTTAAGGATATTCGGAGCTTCTTAGGATTTTCAGGATATTACCGCCGCTTTATTCCTCATTTTGCACAAATTGCCAAGCCATTGACCTCTCTCCTGCGAGGCAGGGCGAAGGGGAACTATAATGGCAAGCTGCCTGTGGAATGGGCCAAAGAGCAAGAGGTGGCCTTCCAGGCTCTAAAACATCTATTGACAGAGCCTCCCATCCTGGCCTATCCGGATTATACTCAGCCTTTCCGACTGTATACAGATACCAGCTTTGAAGGACTCGGGGCAGTGTTGTCCCAGATGCAGGGAAAACAAGAGAGGGTGATAGCTTACGCCAGCCGGAATCTGCGAGGGGCTGAGAAGAATGATTCTAACTACAGTTCCTTCAAGTTAGAGCTCCTGGCCCTCGTGTGGGCAGTCACCGAAAAATTTAAGGACTATTTGTCAGCCACCTCATTCACGGTCTACACCGATAACAACCCCCTGGCTCACCTGAACACTGCTAAACTAGGTGCCCTTGAGCAAAGATGGGCCTCCAGACTGGCCAACTATGACTTCTCTATCAAGTACCGAAGTGGCAAGTCTAATATTAATGCGGATGTGCTATCACGCATGGCTCCTGGCGAAGATCCCCCAGTGGAGGACAAGTGGGAAGATGTGGAGATGCCTCCCTTCTATCAAAGATTCGTGAATCAGGATGTGGTCGTCACCCGCGAGGGGAGTGAATCTGGGTCTAAAGCAATCCAGGAAGACCTGTATACCTGGAGGACCCTACAGGAAGAAAGTCAGACTATGGGAGATCTGCAGGAGTATTTATTGACCAGGAGGGTACCTCCCCGGTTACGACGGGACTTATCATATGATCCTGTTCTTATATGTTTATTTTTCCCAAAGAACCTGGAACGGACATTGGTGTACAAATGCCTCAGGACTTCTAGTGGCCCCAAGGTCACCTCGTTCCTCAATCTGTCAGTGCCTTAATCGTCAAAGACGACTTCTGTTTAGTGGTGGGGTTTGTGGTGTCCCAGTATAGGTATTTGCTGTAGGCCCTGTCAGATTAAGGCCCTCGGCTTGTGGGGTCTCCCCTGCAGGGACTCAGCTAGTTATCATGTGATTTATACTGTTATGGTTGATAATACGTTTATTAGGTGTGTATAGCTTTAAGAGGTTTAGTCAGCCATCTCATGTTCAGTCAGAGTGTATTACCATCTCATGTTCAGTCAGAGTGTATTAGAGTCGGGAGGACTAAGTGCTAGACAAGACCTTATTGTGTTGTGTTATACTACAGGTCAGTCTCTATGATCCACAGCTCTCAACCAATGGGCTTCAGTCTGATCAGGCCCTTATAAGGGATTGTACTTCCTGTTTAAGCCAGTCTAGACTATACACAGTTCCTGGCAGAACAGAGCAAAACACAGTCAGAGAAGAAGTGCAGGCCAGAAGCCTCCAGTTCAGGAGAAAATACAGCAAAGAGTGGAGTATCCCTAAACATTACAGAACCAGTACTTCAGCTCATTTATCGGATCAATCCGTTATTCCGGCGAAAAGCCTCAAGTCTACAGACACTTCAGTAAGTGTATCTATTTTTCAGCCTAGTTAAGCATAGGCCCTGAATTACTAATCCGGCTTTTGCAGCCGAGTATATATATATGATCAGCTAAGCTCAAGCATTATCAGCCGTGTGATCCAGAGACTGCCTGCAGAACATTTTGACACTCCGTTTAAACGCTGTGAAGATTTTGACACCTGCCTTCATGCCAGTAAAGCCTTCGTTGTTTTAACCCCTGTTGTGGACTGTGTTATTACCATCCTAACTAGCGGGGATACGGAGGCCCCCGGAGCTGTAGTTTCCCAGGGTATTCCAAGACTACAGTGGCGTCACGTGACAGAGAGGGTTAATACCATCTGGCCCTCACTAAGGGTTAATACCACCTGACCCTGTGTTCCTAGCCCCAAGAACCAAGTAGCTAACCATCAAGCGCATGTGTGTGGCCGTGGGGCTCAACCTCCCCGGTCACCACATATGCATGTGTGGGGAGGGGGGGTACAGAGAGGAACTGATTTGGGGGGGGGTACAGAGAGGAACTGGTTTGGGGGTACAGAGGGGAACTAATCTGTGTGGGGGGCGTACAGAGGGGAACTGATTTGGGGGGGTACAGAGGGGAGCTGATGTGTGTGTGGGGGGGGGGGGTACAGATGTAAACTGATTGGGGGGAGGGGGGTGTTTGAGGTGTGGAGGTTCAGCTTTGTAAAAAAATGATAAATGCAGATTTTTTTGCAGGTAAAAAAATTTGCATTTATTATTATTTTTAACTAGGAGCCCGTAAAGCATTGTCAGTATATTTGTCTGCTCATACAGACAGGCAGTTGCATAGTTAGCCTGTCCGTATAGTACCCTAGCCCACCGTTTACATGGACAGGGCAAAGGGGGTGGAGTCAGGGGTGATTCAATAAGGGGGAGGCAAAATGAGGTTTCGCCTATGGTGTTAAAAATCCTTGCACCAGCCCTGATTGCCGCCCGCCTGTTCTGCTCTCTTCAGCTTTCAGCTGCTAGAGGAAGGACCGTCGGACAATGCATACGAAGCCAGCGATCGCCGCAAACACCCCCCCCCTTCCCCAGGAGACAAAGGTGGAAGGCGGCGATCACCGCAAGCACCCCGCCCCCAGCCTTAGATGTGTAAAAAACGCGATCCACCACCCGCACAGTCCGGGCGGGACAGTCGGCAGATGATCGGGCTTCCAGGCCAATCAGCGGGCGGGGTAGCAAAGAGATGAGATCATCTCTCACTGCCCGCCCTGCATCAGTGCAGTTCCGCCCCCACTGTGCGGGCAGCAGAGAGATTACATTATGCCTTTACTCAGGAAGTGGCAATCCACTACCTGTGGCAGGCGACATCATGGCAAGTGACAATTCGCAATATGTGGCAAGTGACAATTCGTAATGTGTGGCAAGTGACGTGGGAAGTGACAATCCGCAATGTGTGGCAAGTGACAATCCGCATCGGAAGGCAGGTGACGTGGCAAGTGACAAGCTCTGCGCTACCACTGATTCTGCATTTTTTATCTTATATAACAATGTAATAATAGAAATAATGCGGTTCAAGCATTTTTATTATTTTTTTTTTTTACTAGTAATGGCAATGATCTGCAATTTTTAGCTAGACTGCGACATTGCGGTGGACAGATCAGACACTTCTGACACATTTTTGGGACCAGTGACATCTATACAGCGATCTGTGCTATAAAATTGCACTGGTTACTGTGTAAATGTCACTGTCGGGGAAGGGGTTAAATGTGTTCCCTGGGAGGTGTTTCTAATTGGGGGGGGATGGGATTGACTGGAGGAGGAGAGAGATCTCTGTTCCTAATCACTAGGAACAGCACATCTGTCTCTCCTACCCTGTCAGAAATCTGTCTGTTTACATTGACAGATCCCCGTTCTGGCTCTCTGTGGAGCAATCGCGGGTGTCCAGCTGACATTGCGGCCACCGGCACTGCACAGGTCCTTTTATACTCCTATATACATGTATAGAGCCATGGCAGGTCCTCTTTATACTCCTACATACATGTATAGAGCCATGACAGGTCCTCTTTATACTCCTACATACATGTATAGAGCCATGACAGGTCCTCTTTCTACTCCTACATGCATGCATAGAGCCATGACAGGTCCTCTTTATACTCCTACACACATGTATAGAGCCATGACAGGTCCTCTTTATACTCCCACATGCATAGAGCCATGACATGTCCTCTTTATACTCATACATACATGTATAGAGCCATGACAGGTCCTCTTTATACTCCTACATACATGTATAGAGCCATGACAGGTCCTCTTTATACTCCTACATACATGTATATAGCCATGACAGGTCCTCTTTATATTATTACATACATGTATTGAGCCCTGACACGTCCTTTTACACTCCTATACAGATGTATAGAGCCATGACAGGTCCACTTTAGTTACCATGATATAAAATAATGTTTTTTTTTTGGGGGGGGCAGCATTTTACTCTTGGTACCAGGCAGCACAATGTCTTGGGCCGGCACTGATATCAACCCCTTCTTTTACTTGAATAATTCTTCAACTTAACAATCCGAATGGTGGCATTAGCAAAGTCCAAATATTGGCATGAAAATAATGAATAAGGACATGAGGTAGCTTTTAGATTTCAGCTCAGAAGGAGTGCCTATCCTTTCTGTCCCAAGTTGTTATTTCTCCCATGGCCATACAGTTTCTTTCAGTGGGAAGAACCAGGGGACACATTAATCTCTCCCTCCCTCTAGGTCCCTGCTCCAGCCATTTTGTTTTCAGTCCTTGCATCCATTCTCCCTCTAGTGATCGCAAAAGAACAGGAACCAACCTCAGCCCCTCCCCCAAAGGAAAGAGCATGAACCCAGGAATAGAACCTCTTGTCTCTCTAACTCACGGCCCGAAGCCCCTAGCCTAAACTCCACTAAACTTCATGTATGATTTGTCCAAGCACTGATAGAATCACTTATATAATAAGGCACCTAATCCCATAAAGAAATGTTGGATTCAAAACTCCACCATTAAAGCGGGGGTTCACCCTATAAACAAGAAAAAAAAAAAAAAATTCTTCTAGCATAAAATCAGGCATCGTAGCGCGAGCTACAGTATGCCTGTCTCGAATTTTTTATTGCCATACTCACTGTGTAATCGTACATAGACGATTCCGACTGCCCACGGGGAATGGGCGTTCCAATCCAGACGGAAGGTGATTGACGGCCGGCTCTGGCGCGTCACGCTTCTCCGGAAATAGCCGAAATAGGCTTGGCTCTTCACGGCGCCTGCGCATAGCCTGTGCGCAGGCGCCGTGAAGAGCCGAGACCTACTCCGGCTGTCTTCGGGGAGCGTGACGTGCCAGAGCCGGCCGTCAATCATCCTCCCTCTCCATAGGCACGCCCATTCCCCGCGGGAGTCGGAATCTATAATGTACCAGTACACTGTGAGTACGGGGATAAAAAATTCGAGACAGGCATACTGTAGCTCGCGCTACAATGCCTGATTTTATGGTACAATGTTGACACTGAGGGTGAACTACTGCTTTAAACCTCACCCACCATACACAGGGCTCCCCAGAATGCACTACCAATTGGGGGGAGTAACCATTATGGGGAAGTCCACCTGCCTACACATTTTCTACTGAAGTTAAGCCCCCCCCCCCTCAATATGGTATATAAGACCCAGGGCTCAAGTCCTGCGGGAACGCGTGGGAACAGAGTTCCTGCACTTTTTTCACAGCAGGAACGCAGTTCCCTTTGCAGGACTAGAGCAGCCAAGCCGCCCGAGCCAATCCTTCACTAAGCGGCGATGCCCAGCTCGAGTCACTGTCAGGGGCAGGCGAACCTTAGTAATCCTTTGTTACTAGCCGCTTCCTGTATATGGATTCATCGGGTATTCCGTCACTTCCTCGATGCCGCAATGTCTCCTGGGAGCTTTTGTCATTGTTCCCAGGAGACATTGCGGAGGTCTGCTGTGAGTTATCACGGGATTTATAAAGAACTTGTTTAAAGTTGTGGTTTAGTAATTATGCAAATGAGCGTATCATTTTTTTTTTTTTTTGGTGGGGTAGTGGATCTTGGGTGGGAGTTCCCACACTTTTTGATGGGGTAGTGGATCTTGGGTAGGAGTTCCCACACTTTTTTCCCAGGACTTGACCCCTGATAAGACCTCTACAAAGATACCACTACTTCACCACAGAGAGCAAATGTCCCAATCTCTAAGCTGCTGACAGGCTTATTTACCAAGGCCATAACTATTTAATGAAGAAAATGAACTGTATGACATTAAAAACCTTTTGTTTTCACACACCTACAATATATATAGCTGAATTAAACTGAGGATTAAATTTGGCTTTAATCATCCTCAAAACAATGACCCTACACCCATCACTAGCAATACAATCACTAATCTGCAGCTTTTCCTGGTGAATAGGCAGAAGAGTGACTACATATATAAGACTTGATAGTTGTTACATTGCTCAAACTAGTCTCTGTGACTGTGCAACCAGGAATGGATTTCAGTACAACCAGCCTAACCTTTTTTCTTTCATATGATCACTGCCACAGGCTATACCTGACAGCAATAATCATTGTATTCTGACAGTGAGGAAACCTCTCAATGTAAGAATACAGTAGCGCAGCCAGAGGGATTCCACCATAAACACTGACTGTGCTGATGAGGGAATTGAGCGTTTTTATTTCCTACAATCCTTGGCTGAAGGAAAGAAAATTGCATAATGTATGGCCAGCCTAATGCCGCGTACAGACGGTCGTTTTTTTGTGATGAAAAATAACGACGTTTTAAATCATGAAATAAAATGACGTTTTTGAAACATCATTTTCAAAAACGACGTTGCCTACACACCATCATTTTTTCACAATGCTCTAGCAAAGCGCGGTTACGTTTCACCACTTTTTTCCATTGAAGCTCGCTTCATAACTAGCTTCTGGGCATGCGCGGGTTTAAAAACGTTGTTTCAAACGTCGTTTTTTGCTACACACGGTCAATTTCTGTGAAACAAAAAACGATGTTTTGAAAAACGACACAAAAAATTCAAGCATGTTAAAAAAAAAATGTTGTCGTTTTTTTTAAGACATTAAACAACGTTTTGCCCACACGCGATCATTTTAAATGACGTTTTTTAAAAATTCGTTTTTTTTCATCACTAAAAACGACCGTCTGTACGCGGCATTAGTGTGACCCATGCAGAGAGATTAACTGATATTAACAGGGCTGCTGTTAGAAATCACAGCCTACCGCCTACCTGGCAGGTTCCCCCCTCAAATATATATATAAAAAAAACATTTTCACAAAAAATATACTAAAATCATTCTTAGCGGACACACAGATAACAGAGAAGCTGTGTGAATTCGCCCTTTTTTAAATAGTTTTCAACATTTTTTAACAAAAACATTTTATAATTTAAAAAAAAATATATTTTATTTTACAATTTTTACAAATTATTTTTATACAATTTTCAAATTTTTTTTTTTTTTTACAATGGATTAAAACAATACAGGGTTAATTTATTTTTTTAACAGGACAAGGAAGCCGGCAGTTGCGTCTGTGTCTCTCCCTGCAACAGCTAAAAGTCGGCGGGAGGGTTTTCAGCTGCTGCCGAGAGCCGCACAGGGCATCCTGTAATTGCCCCTCCTTCCCTCTGGTGTTTGGGCCCCCCTGTGTGCCCGGGCCCCCTACAGGAGGACTGGTGGTCCCCCCCTATCAGCGGCCCTGGATATTAATAACAAAATTCACAGTTTAGTAGTTGAGGGACAAAGATGGCTTTTGTTTGTACAATAGTATGGTTAAGATTCGCCTGAATAGTATAGTATAGTAAAGGCCCCACAATGCCCTATATTCTGTCCTCTTGAGGCTACACATAATCAGTGAAGGAATTTTCATTAATTGATTATTATTAGACAGAATTTAATTGGAGCCAACAGTTTGTCCAGCGCTTTGCAAAATAAAGGCAGAAAATACAAGAGCAATCCAAGGGCCCTGCTCGTTAGACCTTACAAAGGGGTCAAGTGATGCAAAAGGTAATAACTGTGGGAGATGAGCTGATAATGAAAGTAAAAAGACGGTTTATTAGTTAAAAGCGGGATAAGGCTTCTCTAAAGAGATGGGGTTTCAGGCAGTGGCGGCTGGTGCTGAAAATGTTTGGGGGGACGCAAACAAACTGAAAAAAAAGAAAAAACATAAATTGCAGCTACTGTGCCATCAAACGCAGCCACTGTGCCATCAAACGCAGCCACTGTGCCATCAAACGCAGCCACTGTGCCATCAAACGCAGTCACTGTGCCATCAAATGCAGCCACTGTGCCATCAAACGCAGCCACTGTGCCCATCAATTGCTCACACTGTGCCCATCAAATGCTGCCAGTGTGCCCATCAATTGCCGCTACTGTACCCCATTAGATGCTGCAGGTGTGCCCATCAATTGCCACTACTGTGCCCCATTAGATGCTGCCAGTGTGCTCATCAATTGCCACTACTGTGCCCCATCAGTTGCTGCCAGTGTGCCCATAAATTGCCGCCAGTGTTCCCCATCAGATGCCGCCAGTGTTCCCCATCAGATGCCGCCAGTGTGCCCCATCAGATGCCGCCAGTGTGCCCCATCAGATTATTCCTGCACTTACCTGTCTCGGAGCGGGTCAGCGGCGGTCTCCTGCACATCCTCCATGTCTTCTTCTTCCGTCCTCTCTCAGGCGTCCAATCACAGCACCTGACATTTCATCAATCAGGTGACAGGTAACAGACCCGGCAACCTGATTGGCTGAGAGGTGGATTCAGTGTTAGCAAATTCCTTTGCTTTGCTAACACACAGCTGAGCGAGTGAACAGCAAACGCTCAGCATGGCGCCCGCTGTTCACATTTTTCTTCCAAAAAACACCCCCGCCGCTGTAATTCAGGTGCCCGGTGCCAGAAAGGGGGCTGGACACCTAAATAGGGGATATCACCAGCGACCATAGATAGATGCATGAATCTATGCATCTATCTATGGTGATTAGAGCGGTGCAGGAGAGAGGGGGCAGCGCTCCTACGCCCTTTATGGATGCACCGCCACTTGTTTCAGGGATCGCCTAAAGGTGGATAGAGCAGGAGACGGCTTGGGAAAAGGAGCTCCAGAGGATGGGAGAGGCTCTGGAGAAGTCCTGAAGGCGAGCATGGGCGGAGGTGAGGAGAGAGCTAGAAAGCAGGAGGTCTTGTGAGGACCGAAGAGAATGGTTTGGTTGGTATTTTGAGACAAGGTTAGTGATACAATTGGGGGCAGAGTTGAGGATGGGTTTATAAATTGTCGTTAGTATTTAGAATTTTATGGGCATACCTACAAATACACCCCAAAACACATTATGCTACTCAAAGAAACGAGGTTGTACTACACTAGGTAGTGACATGGCGGACTTTCAAAGGCAATCACAGGGACATTTTAAGTTTATAAAAAATATAGATTTAATTACAAAAATACAAAAATACAAATAAATTTCAATAAAATATGTTGAAAAAGGTACATAGATACATATTCCTAAGCAATATTTTGTCTCGCCGACGCGTTTCGCCTTGCGACTTCTTCTGGACGAGTTTTGAGATTTTATAACAATAATAAGGTATTGCTACTTGCATATGTCTGAAAAGAAATATAGATTTGTAACATACAAACAACATAGAGACATAATCCATTAAAACATAGAGAGCCAGCATGCAACAAGGGACCCAAATAAATACCAAATGAGCTGATGGTCATCCACATCCATCACGGACCATTGGAATCACTGGTAAAGAAGTGCCGTGTGATAAGTTGGTAAGCTGTTGGAACAGGGATATACAAACAATAGATATATATAGTATCTGCATACATATATTTTCTATCTATATATGCATAATGATACATGGATTTAGGCAGGTACAGCTAGGGTGGTGGGAGACCTACCCCAATGGGAGGAGAGAAGAAAATCTCCTAATGATGAGGGAAGACCACAAGGCTTATAAATTGTAGGTTCTAAAAGAAAAAGGGAAAAAAGGATGGATAAATAAATAAGACCATATGTAACCTGGCGGGGGTTAGGAACAGATTAATGGCCAGATATCAGAGTAACAGAAACAACCCATTTTACCTGTGAGTAAATACAGAAGGATAAAAACCGGGACCAGTAAGGCAGAAAGCAGGTGGAGAGAGCCTGGAGGAAAAGATAAATCCCGACGCAAGGCAGCCACACTGCACTGTCCAGTAAAGGGCAGACCGGAGGGTTGAGAGCCTGTATAAAATGCAGCCAGAGTCACAATGGGAGCGAGATAAGCAGATAAAGCCAGAGATAAAAATGAGCACATAATAATCCTTAACAAAGAAACCCGGATGGGGGAGAAATAGATACCTTAACAGCCGTGGAGGTTAAGTGTGTCCCGGGGGGGTAGCAGCCTGTGCTCCGCGCCGAGTGAGACAGGTAAGAGTGGCTTTATAAGGGCTGACACTCATGAGTAGCGCGTCTCACGTTAAGGAAACGTGATGACGTCATCCTCATCGCGCCGGAGGCAGCGGCGCATAAACAAAGGGGGGAGAGAGAGATTAGCTGTTGCCGAACAAAGAACAGCTGAACTCATTAAGCATAACAGTGTGGCCAATGAGAGCGCGGGCGGTCATAGAGGGCGGGGCCGGAGAGGACCATAGGTCCCCGCCCCGCTCCGTCATTCGTAATGGGCTGGGCGTGGCCGTAGGCGGGGCGGTTCAGATCGTAGTATCGAATCCAGCCAATACATAACGCCAGGCACAATCCAAGTAGTGCTCAGGGCAGTGTCAGCAGACCAGCCCCAAAGTGAAGAGACAGGTAGAGATAGGCGGACCTCAAAGACAGATACCGTTTCCATAATCCAACAGCAGCACATAGGGACATACTTGGCAACAGGAGAGGCGCAAAGCAGGGGATCCCCATTTGTAATTATTAAACCAAGGATCAATATTGGCATTTTTTCAAATATGCCAATTCATCTAGGGTGATTGAATCGCAGGTATATAAGCACAGCTAAAGTCCAATGCAAGCACAGTAATTAAGGATTACCACAAGATGGCAGATGGAGAGCAGGGCAGAAAATCGTCCTGCAACAGCAACCAATGGCAGAAAATGAGGCCCCAATTGCATGTCGACAATCAATAGAATTAAAACCAGAAATTTAAACTAACATAGTAACTAGATATTTACATATTCCATCAGGTCCCTGATTGGAAATATTGGGATCAAATTATTATATCTCACATCCATAGGTATATGTATATACAATGGTTTGAAAGAAAGAACAAATCGGACAACAAAGAAAACAATAGTATTAGATGACCATACCTAGCTCATATTATTTTCCTAGATATATTAATTAGCATCCCTGTACCCTGACGTGTCAGTCAAAAGCATAGGGCATTATTCATTATTATTCTGTACGGATAAGCATGTTTCTTCAATGGAACAGAGGCAACAAAGTCAGAGACAAGGCTGGTCATAGGAGAATATGTGGGAGGGATGGGGCGAAGACCTCAAAAGTTCACTAAATGCAGCTAGTTATATTTGCATAGTGGTTAATGATGTTACAATTTCTAAATAGTCAAAAAAGATTTAAAGCTTAGGGCATCATTAAGGCCTGGGAATTGATTGGCGTGTAGCTTGTGAATCCAGCGTGTTTCACATTGCAAGACCCGCTGATCAAAGTTGCCCCCTCGCGGGTCCTCATATACACTTTCCAGAGCAGTAAACCTAAATACGTCAAGTTCGTATTTATGTCTGAAAGCTGTGTGATGGCCCATGGTGGTATTAACATTATGCTACTCCTCACAAGTATTGAGAAATCACATACTTTTTTGTAGTCTAGCCACATAGAGGGGCCTAATGCCGCGTACACACGATCAGAAATTCCGACAAGAAAATCGTGGATTTTTTTCCGATGGAATTTTGGCTCAAACTTGTGTTGCATACACACGGTCACACCAAATTCCAACGGTCAAGAATGCAGTGGCGTACAACACTACGACGAGCCAAGAAAAATTTTCATGAAGTTCAATGCTTCCGAGCATGCGTCGTCTTGATTCTGAGCATGCGTAGGATTTTTCTCCGTCGGAATTGCATACAGACGATCGGAATTTCCGACAAGAACTTTTCCCGTCTGAAAAATTGAGAACCAGCTCTCAATTTTTTATTGGCGGCAATTCCAACAGAAAAATTCCAATGGAGCCTACGCACGGTCAGAATTTCCGACCAAAAGCTCACATCGGACTTTTCCTGTCGGAATTTTCGATCGTGTGTACGCGGCATAAGATTCTAGAAGCACTTTCAAGCTTTTAATGGCCATAAGTTAAGCATCTAACTTCCTGACTACCTTTTTAGATTTTTGGAGGCCTGGGAGCTCTAGGACAGCAGAAATACCCACATAATTTATAGTTTTTTGTTGAGTAAACACCCATTCTTGAAGAGGCATGGTAAGTCTTTTTGTCACAGGTTTTGGAAAATGTGATACTAAATTAAAGATATTTCTCACACACAGTATGGACATACTTATGCCACGTACACACGATCGGTTAAACCGATGAGAATGGTCTGATGGACCGTTTTCATCGGTCAAAACCGATCGTGTGTGGGCGCCATCGGTTATTTAACCATCGGTTAAAAAAAGCCAACTTGTTTTAAATTTAATCGATGGATTCCTAACCGATAGAAAAAAAACGATCGTTAGTAGGCACGACCATCGGTTAAAAATCCACGCATGCTCAGAATCAAGTCGACGCATGCTTGGAAGCATTGAACTTTGTTTTTTTCAGCACGTCGTTGTGTTTTACGTCGCCGCGTTCTAATACGATCGTTTTTTTAACCAATGGTGTGTAGGCGCGACGGACCATCAGTCAGCTTCATCGGTTAACCGATGACAACGGTCCTTCAGACCGTTCTCATCGGATGGACTGATCATGTGTACGCGGCATTAGACTTTCAACCCAAAACACATTCACAAACACTGATGTATTCACTCACGGAAGGATACGAATGGAGATAATCCCTTGGGGAAAAAGACCCAATTTTAATAAGATAGGGTCAAAACATCTGGTGAGTTTTCGGAGGTGTGTAAGGGTTTGCACAGAAAGAGATTATCACAGGTGGAGAAGCACTAAGTGTTGTGGAGCACAATGTACTTAAATTAAATCAGCAAGGGAATTGTGGGCCTGATTCTCAAAAGAGATACGCAGACTTAACTGCTGTTCAGCCTGCGTATCCCTGTGCCTAACTTTGGAAACGATTCTCAAAAGGCTTTTTCCAAAGTTAGGCAGAAAATCTGACATGTGTAAGACACTTACACGGTCAGATTTTAGGATGCAGTACCGCATCCGCCACTGGGGGCATTTCTCATTGAAATGCAGCTTTGCGTATGCAAATGAGGACTTAAGCAGATTTTCAAAGCATTTCAGCACTGTGATTTCTGCGTAAGTTCCGAATTTGCCTGCGCAAAACTAGGGCTGGTTTTATAATGTGGAAAGTTAGTCACACATTGTAAAGGCCCGTTCCAGCGACGGCATTTGGTATGCATTCCTGAGGGAGAACTCCACGGCAATTTTTAAATTCAAAACCGGCATGGGTTCCCCCCCAGGAGCATACCAGGCCCTTAGGTCTGGTATGGGTTGTAAGGAGACCCCCCCACGCCGAAAAATTGACGTAGGGGGTCCCCCTACAATCCATACCAGACCCGTATCCAAAGCACGCTACCCGGCCGGTCAGGAATGGGAGTGGGGACGAGCGAGCGTCCCCCCCCTCCTGAGCCGTGCCAGGCCGCATGCCCTCAACATGGGGGGGTTGGGTGCTCTGGGGCAGGGGGGGGGCA
Organism: Rana temporaria; assembly: GCF_905171775.1. Lineage (NCBI taxonomy): Eukaryota > Metazoa > Chordata > Amphibia > Anura > Ranidae > Rana > Rana temporaria. The sequence goes on along the minus strand of NC_053500.1, from coordinate 79,248,852 downwards.
CTGCGGGCTTATCGGAATCTGGGAGTCCCCTTTAATAAGGGGGCCCCCAGATACCGGCCCCCCACACTAAGTGAATGGATATGGGGTACATCGTACCCCTATCCATTCACCTGGAGGCAAAAAGTAAAATTTAGTAAACACACAACACAAGGCTTTTTAAAATAATTTATTATTCTGCTCCGGATGCCCCCCCTGTCTTCGTTATTAGCTCAATTACCAGGGGGGGCTTCTTCTTCCACTCTCCGGGGGTCTTCTCCGCTCTCCGGGGGGGTTTCTTCTTCCACTCTCCGGGGGTCTTCTCCGGACTCCGGGGGTCTTCTTCCATCTTCTCCCCTCTTCCGCTGTTGACTCGGCGAACCCCGGTTCTTCTGCAGCTCTCCGGTGCCTTCTTCTTCAGCGCTGGCTGCCTGCTATGTTTGTGTGTTAGCTCAATTAGTAACAGGCAGCCGGCGCGGTCTTCTGTGACGTCAGGGTCTTCTCTTCCCTTCTTCCGATGTTGCCTCGTCGCCTGTTGTCGCTGCAATGATGGAAGCGCGCCTTGCATCCCATTTATATAGGCATCACCGTCCCATCATGCTCCGGTAGGTACCCACGTGGTGGGTGCCTACCCACGTGGCTACCTGCCGGAGCATGATGGGACGGTGATGCCTATATAAATGGGATGCAAGGCGCGCTTCCATCATTACAGCGACAACAGGCGACGAGGCAACATCGGAAGAGGGGAGAAGAACAGAAGAGAAGACCCTGACGTCACAGAAGACCGCGCCGGCTGCCTGTTACTAATTGAGCTAACACACAAACATAGCAGGCAGCCAGCGCTGAAGAAGAAGGCACCGGAGAGCTGCAGAAGAACCGGGGTTCGCCGAGTCAACAGCGGAAGAGGGGAGAAGATGGAAGAAGCCCCCCGGAGTCCGGAGAAGCCCCCCCCCCGGAGAGCGGAAGAAGAAACCCCCCCGGAGAGCGGAGAAGACCCCCGGAGAGTGGAAGAAGAAGCCCCCCCTGGTAATTGAGCTAATAACGAAGACAGGGGGGGCATCCGGAGCAGAATAATAAATTATTTTAAAAAGCCTTGTGTTGTGTGTTTACTAAATTTTACTTTTTGCCTCCAGGTGAATGGATAGGGGTACGATGTACCCCATATCCATTCACTTAGGGTGGGGGGCCGGTATCTGGGGGCCCCCTTATTAAAGGGGACTCCCAGATTCCGATAAGCCCCCGCCCGCAGACCCCGACAACCAATGGCAAGGGTTGTCGGGAAGAGGTCCTGTCCTCATCAACATGGGGACAGGGTGCTCTGGGGTGGGGGGGCCCGCAGTGCGCCCCCCTGCCCCAGAGCACCCAACCCCCCCATGTTGAGGGCATGCGGCCTGGCACGGCTCAGGAGGGGGGGGACGCTCGCTCGTCCCCACTCCCATTCCTGACCGGCCGGGTAGCGTGCTTTGGATACGGGTCTGGTATGGATTGTAGGGGGACCCCCTACGTCAATTTTTCGGCGTGGGGGGGTCTCCTTACAACCCATACCAGACCTAAGGGCCTGGTATGCTCCTGGGGGGGGAACCCATGCCGTTTTTTTCTTTGAAAATTGGCATGGAGTTCTCCCTCTCAGGAATGCATGCTGAGCGACGCTGTCATTTTTTTTTATAATTATTTGTTTTCCCAGCGCGTCTTTTTTTTTCACCCGTCGCAACTTTAGTGTCCCGTCGAAATTCTCAAAGCCGCCCGGCGTTAATTACGTTCGCGCGCTGCACGTCGGGAAAATTACGTCACGCGCATGCGCAGTACGGCCGGCGCGGGAGCGCGCCTCATTTAAATTTTAAACGCCCCCAGGAGAGGAGGACCGCCTTACGACGGCGGCACTTAAGTTACACGGCCTTAAATTTCTACCTAAGTGCTTTGACGATCAGGCACTTAGGTAGAAATTTTAAGTCAGTGTAACTTAACTGCTGAAATTTAAGTTACGCAGACTTTTTGAGAATTTGGCCCTGTGTGTGCTGAATTGTGTGTGATCACCTAAAGGATTATAGCATGGAGAACTTTTTTAAAGCACTGGGCACTTTATGATGACATTTGTGGACACTTTTTATACATTCATGAATTTATATGGAAAGCACTGGACACTTTAAGGAACATATGAAATTTGTGGTATATGGAGTATTAGTATTTTGATTTAACCATATCACAATCCCCTCTCCCAGTGAAGTTGCAAGCAATAAAACTGGAAAAAACTAAAGTGACTGGTGCCCTTTATTGTCACATGACTCTCTCTACTGCAGCCATGGATCTACCCTGGAGTAAATGCTAGTCTTCTCCCTGCTGAAGGCGAGTCCACTCCTCTACCCCATGCAGGAGGGGTGCTACAACAACTTAGTGTAGCCTGCAATAGTCCCCTTTCCTAAAAGCTAGTCAAACCTATCATACTGGTACATGTCTGCCCCCAGGAATGCCATGTTCACTGGCCAAGAAGTACAGGAACATTGTTACTGGCTTTACATTGCTCTGGAGACACTAGCACTCACATGGGAATGCTCAAGAACACTGTTGATGGCTTATTCTGGTCTGGTGACACTGAGGGTCTTGTGGAACACTGTTGTTGGCTGCACTGGTCTACACTACGATGGGTGCGGTGCTGGTCAGGGACACTTGCAAAAGCCTTTGACACAGTTCCCCTCACACGACTAATGTGTAAGGTAAAGTCTACAGGCTTGGAAATATCAATTTGTAAATGGATAGAAAACTGGCAAAAAAAAAAAAAAATTCAGAGAGTAGTGGTTAATGATTCTTACTCTGAATGGTCTAAGGTTATCAGTGGTGTACCCCAAGGTTTTGTCCTATGACTCTTACTTTTTAATATCTTTACAAATGATATAGTGTCTGGAATTAAAAGTACCATTTCTGTATTTGCGGATGACATCAAACTATGCAGTGGAATAACATCCTCACAGGATGTCTCTAACTTACAAGCCGACCTCAATGCTCTGTCTAATTGGGAAACTAAGTGGAAGATGAGGTTTAATGTTGATAAATGTAAAGTTATGCACTTGGGGGCTAAGAATATGCATGCATCATACATGCTAGGGGGAGTACAACTGGGGGAATCCATAGTGGAGAAGGATCTGGGGGTTTTGATAGATCATAAGCTCAATAATAACATGCAATGCCAAGCTGCGGATTCCAAAGCGAGCAAAGTACTTTTTTGTATTAAGAGAGGTATGGACTCCAGAGAGAGAGATATAATTTTGCGCCTGTACAAATCATTAGTAAGTCCTCATCTGGATAAAGCAGTTCAGTTTTGGGGGCCAGTTCTCAGAAAGGATATCAGAGAACTGGAGAAAGTACAGAGAAGTACAACCAAACTGATAAGAGGCATGGAGGAGCTCAGCTATGAGGAAAGATTAGAGGATCTGAATTTACTCTCTCTTGAGAAGAGGAGATTAAGGGGAGATATGACAAACATGTACAAATACATAAGTGGTCCATATAGTGAACTTGGTGTTGAGTTATTCACTTTAAGGTCATCACAATGGACAAGGGGGCACTCTTTACGTCCAGAGGAAAAAAAGATTTCGGGGCAGATTCACAGAGATCGGCGTATCTCTGTGCGGGCGTAACGTATCTCATTTACGTTACGCTGCCGCAAGTTTTTCAGGCAAGTGCTTTAGTCACAAAGCACTTGCCTGTACAGTTGCGGTGGCGTAGCTCAAATCACCCGGCGGAATTCAAATTCGGCAGGTAGGGGGCGTGTTTCATTTAAATGAAGCGCATGCCCGCGCCGAACGAACTGCGCATGCGCCGTCTCTAAAATATCCCAGAGTGCATTGCTCCAAATGACGTCGCAAGGACGTCATTGGTTTCGACGTGAACGTAAATGACGTCCAGCCCCATTTACGGACGACTTACGCAAACGACGTAAATTTTTTAATTTTCGACGCAGGAACGACGGCCATACTTAACATTGGCTGCGCCTCATAGACCCAGGGGCAACTTTACGCCGGGAAAAGCCTAACGTAAACGTCGTAACTTTACTGCGTCGGCCACGCGCATGTTCGGGAATTCGCGTATCTAGCTAATTTGCATACTCAACGGGGAAATCGAAAGAAAGCGCCACCTAGCGGGCAACAAAAAAAATTGCAGTTAAGATCCGACGGCGTAAGAGACTTACGCCTGTCGGATCTAATGAATATCTATGCGTTACTGATTCTAAGAATCAGTCGCATAGATACGACGGCGTTAGGCAGAGATACGAGGGGGTATCTGGAGATGTGCCGTCGTATCTCTTTTGAGAATCTGGGCCATCATCTCCAAATACGGAAAGTTTTCTTCACAGTAAGAGCTGTGAAAATGTGGAATAGACTCCCTCCAGAGGTGGTTCTGGCCAGCTCAGTAGATTACATAATACAACTGGGTACTAACATTTATAGGTAAAGTTGATCCAGGGAAAATCCGATTGCCTCTTGAGGGATCAGGAAGGCATTTTTTCCCCTGCTGTAGCAAATTGGAGAATGCTTTGCTGTTTTGTTTTGCCTTCCTCTGGATCAACTGTGGGGGAAGGATTGTACATATGGGATTGTATTTTCTTTTTTTTTTGGTTGAACTAGATGGACTTACGTCTTTTTTCTACTTGACTAACTATGTAACTATGTAGGCTGCACTGGTATGGTGACACTGCATCTGGTGTGGCGGTGATCAGAAACACAGTGCATGTCCATGCACTGTGTTTATGGCCTTTTGTCAGTTGCATTTTGTGAGTACCCACTTTTATACTAAAAAATGTTTTATTATTACATTATCTCTGATAATGCACTAGGTGTACGCACCTTCCATTTCTGTTTTTCTTGTAGTTTCTTTTCGGATTACCCCATCTGAGGAAGGCAGCATCCACCTAGTTTTGGGATACCATATATACATTTTACACCACCATTTTATCTGATATCTGTTACATCACACCTTGGAAGACTTATTAGTGCTGGAAGTGACTGTGTTTTTTGTATTTCTACAGGTGCTGACTTACCCTGGTCTGGTAACACTGGGATTCATGTGGAACACTGTTGCTGGCTGTACTGGTCTGGTGACACTGAGACTGGTGTGACAGTGATCAGGAACAATGTTAATGGCTGCACTGATCTGGCAACACTGCCACTGGTGTGGTTGCGATCAAGAACACTAATGCTGACTTACACTTGTCTGGAGACACTGGGACACTGGTGTGGCTAGTGTCCAAAAACACTGCTTTTGACTGATGTTGGTCTGGTGGCCAGAGATCAAGAACACTGTTTTTGACTTGCATTGGTCTGGTGGCTGGCTTACACTGGTCTGGTGACACTGGCAACCATGTGGAAACGTGTTGCTAGCTGCACTGGACTGGTGACACTGTGATTATTTTGGTGTTGACCAGGGCACAGGGTGTGCACATGCACTGAGAGAAGTGGCTGGATGGCAAATGGTTAAATAATCAAATAAAACCACAAAGAGGTAATACATGGATACATTTAAAGCTGAATGTCAGACAGAAAAATAAATAACGCTTTGTATTTATTAATACACCATTACTATATTACATAATTTTTTTGTAAATCCAAGCAGGGTAAATACCTGCATTTAATATCCAAAGTTCAGCCTAAGGAAAGTGGAAGAAGGACAATAAGTCAATCAGGCGTGCTGCAGTGCTCATGGGCTATAACAAGGAACATTCTGATAGGGGAAGAGTAGTGATGAGCCAAATGTGGGTTTGGGTCAGGGCAGGTTTGGCAAACTACACAAAAGTTTAGATGCCAAATCTAAACCCAAATTAAATCAATGAGAACCAAATCTTGGAAATCAGTAATCAGAAATCAGTAATAGGCTAATAGGCAGGGCATGAAATAAACAAAGGGCATGAGTAGCTAGGCAGTGGCCTGGCATGTAAAACAAAGTAAAGGTGAAAAATTATTATTCAGCAAAGAGTGGGCCTTTTCAGGCAGCCTAATGGGCAACATTAATAATATGCATTTCCTTTAACCCTTTTGGTGCCACCGACGCAAGGTTTACATACTCTCAGTTTCAAAATATTTTTTGTTTTAAAATGGCCACATAAAATATCACTAAATTAAAAGTACAAAAACAGCCACCACTAAATTCCGCTACATGTGATGAAGTCACCATCCAAAACTTCTCTGTATGCATGTCGTCACAAATGGGCATCTTCAAGAGTAATGAAGTAGTGGAATTTAGTGATTAAATGTTTTTGTACTTTTAATTTAGGACTTTTTAAAGTGTCAATTAGAAAAGAAATGCATGATCTGTACCATTGGAACCTTTCCTTTCTTTTACAAACACTTAGTGACACTCGAGGAGTGGGAGGAGTGTTGATATTAGAATCGTTGGTGGCTCCCCACCTTTAGATATACTTTATCAAGAATATACCATACACAGATGCATATTGACTTCTGATATCTTGGGGGTCCACCTGTCTTGTAAGCTTTAGGTGGTGAAGGCGGTGGAGAGTGAAAAGCAAAGGAGTCTAGCTTCTTTTGTTGAAGCACTGCACATTTTATTGGAGGACATTCCAAATATTTTTATATGGAACACTATATTCTATATGTATTTTTGCACTTAGTTTGTGGAAATTATTGTAAATGTACTGAAGTACTACAGTTATTAAACAGTTATGATTAATGCACTTTCTGTCAGGTTCTTCTGTGTGTGTGGTCACTTTGCACTCTGAATATATTGATTGGTACTGAGCACAGATTTTGTTTATAAATTGTGTATGATAAAAAACAAGCCACATAGAATAGCTTGTGACCTTCTTTTCAGTTCCACACTGTATTGTGTACAAAGTATAACAAATGTCAAACCAGCCTGCACCTAAATACCTCAAAACCACAAACTTACATTCCAGAGATGAGGCAGTTGTTATGCCGAATTAAAAAAATATTTAGTGCCATGTTTCAGGGACAACAGCCAAACATATGGCACAGTAGCTGCAGAGTATTTAAGCAGTTTGATTAGTGTCCAGGGCAGCAAGAGAGGGAGAGATAAATCAATAAAAAAAAAAAAAATAACAATTGGAATATGATATTTCAAAGACAGCAACCATAAATATTGTATAGGCTCACTGCACATTATGCAAGCATTTCTACTTGGCCACTATGTTAGAGAAAGAGATGAGGCATATTTTATTGAGAAAAATGTTATTCAGTTTATTATGACACAGTCAAGAGCCAAAACTATTTAATGGACATTCTGCACACTATATAAAAGTTTTTGCCAGGTTTCAGAAGAAGACGGAAAGGCTAGACATGTTTTATCATGAAATAAAAAATTGAATGTAGTTTTTCAGAGTCACAAGCCAGAAAAACATAATTGATTTGCTATAAAATATGTAAATCTGTTTAGCTAAAATGCAATTTCAGAAAAAGATAGCAGGCAAATTGCTTGCCGGTTCACACCAAAATCACACAGGAACATGGTCCGTTTTCATGTGCGATTTTTGTGCATGTCCCTGCATTGCGATTTTGCATCCTATTAATTTAAATGGACAGAAAATCGCAGCAGAATGCACAAAAAGTAGTAGCACTACTTTTAAAAAATGCGCCACACTAAATAGCATGGTGCTGCAGTACCATGTGATCTGTTCCCCACAAACACACTGCATTTGCAATCTGCGTGGGGTGTGATTAACAATGTATTGGCAACCGCAGCAGATCACAAGGGCAGTGCGTTTTGAACACGCACAAACCATGCCTTTCCCACACCACGTTTTGATGTGAACTGCCTCTTAATCTGGAATAAACAAGTAACAGTGTCTTTTATCTGAGAGCGAAGTTGTACAGATTTGAAACACACAATTTAAGCCTTTATTGGATAGGTTGCTATTTTTTTGGATGGAGAAAACAGATTGCATAACAAAACGGAAAATGAGTGCCTCTTTTCTGAGACTAATGATGGAAACATGTAACAAATTGAGAAGGCATATTGCATCTGGAAATTAGAAATATGTTTGTTTTTTTTTGCTTGAAAGTGAAAATGACCAAAGGTTTTTGAGGTTGGGAGCAGGCAGATAGCGTCTGTAAAAAAAATCTATTTTTATTTTAAATTGAATATGGAAAAATGTTAACAGTTTCAAGTGCGCAATTTAATTATTTCTGGATAGTCCACGATTTCTGAGGGATTGAGTGGGCAGAGTGTATCTAGACAAACCAAATGATAAAAAAAAAAATATATATATATGTTTCTTTTTTCTTTTACATTTTAGGCAAACAAATTGTACAGAATTTGATTCCTTGCTTTTAAACCTATTTGGATAGGATACTATTTCTGAGGGAGTGAGCAGGCAGATTTCATCAATAAATATGAAATTTTGTTTCAGCTACACAATTTAACAATTATACATATTTGCTGCAGTAAATATCATCCTTAAAAGTAAAAGGCATATTTGTCGCCAGACAGCTGGCCTATTTTGGTTAGAAATATTACACAAACCTATACTTTAAAATAAAAATAAACTTTATAAAAATGTAATACATTTTGTAAGGGGTTAGCTCGGTAGCGGGGGTGTGTGACCCTCTGGATGGGTTCACTACACACGGAACTAGACAGAAAGGCAGTCGAAGACAGTTGAAAACAAAGATTTTGGTTTATTCTTCCATCTTGCTGGAAACAAGTGCAAGCATCCAAACAGCATAAACAAAATCAAACATAAAATAAACCCTGGCCACTTGGGGCGTCTACCTTCACCACACAGGAACCTATCTATGGAGTCTGGCACAGCCTACTGCTGGGTAGACCCTGCTGGTCCTACAGCAGAAAACAATAGTCTCTTTTTGATTTTTATCACACAGAAAAATTAACAGCACCTCACCTCTTCAGAAGTATTTCTGCTCACTGCTCTCCTTCACTGAGAAAGCCTCAGGATGCAGCAATCAGTAGTAATCCTCTGGATTACTTATAGAGGCTTTAATTGCCTCATTCAGAACAGCTGAAGTTTTCCAACGCCCTTAAACCTTTCTGGCTACTTCTGCAGCCGACACCCGATAATAATTGGTATATTGTCCAAACAAGGCAGAAATGTATCTCCCGTCTGTGACAACATCCACAGATTTACCTGACTTCCTGTCACAATTTGTACACATCAGAATCTCATCCATTTTTATAGCAGGCAAATCAATGTAAACATACAGGCGGGGAAGGGGAAATCTTCAGACGTCCTCTTCCTCCTTAAAGTCCATCAAGGTATAGTCTCTCAGCAGGCTGAAGATCAGTCTGCGACAGTCCTCGATGGACATCCTCAGCCGCTGGTGGACAAGGCGCTTTCTGGCGTACCATAAAGCATCCTTAAAGCAACACATCACCCGCCAGGCACTGTCAATGTCCTCCTGTGAATGAGTTCCACAGAAGAGTCCGTTTAACACACCAAAGTGTGTAATAGCAGTCTGTGGTACAAAGTCTTTAAGTTCAGGTTCCAAGGCCCTTAACAGGCCCTGTGCAAAGGGGCACTCCCAGAAAACATGAAAAGCAGTTTCCTCCTGGATGATGCAAAAGGGGCAGTGCCTGTATCTGCACAGGTTTCTGGCATGCAAGAATGTCCTGAGCGGCAATCCCCCTTGGATTGCCATCCATGCCTGATCTTTGTGCCTGTTGGTGAGTCTCTTTGAAGAAACATTCCTCCAGACCACTTTGCAAGTGGCTGAAGGGAGGCCTGGAATAAACTCCAAGATGTCCGATGCTCTGATCAACTTGTAGATAGTTTTTGGCTTCCACAAGTCGGGCTTAACTCCATGCAGTACAAAGAAAATATTGCGCTTATTTTAGCAAAAATATGTGAAGCTGCGATCAAAAAGTGTTATACTACACAAAAACAAATTGTAAAGGGAAGGAGATCGCGCTAAAAGTAACAGTGAATGGTGAACAAAGTTCAAATCAATGTAGATAGTCCCGCCACACAGGCAAATTCATAAAGTAATCTCCCAGGTGCACCAACGAAATCCACAAGAAGAGTGCTTTAAAGGAAAGATCCTCCACCAAGGTTAAGAAGGGCCTCTTACCGGATGGAATTGATCTCCAGATTATAAGAGATCTCACACAGCATGATAAGAGGTACTGGAATGATATCACATAGGCAGCCACAGCATTGGAATCCTTATCAGAGTAAGTCCTCATTAAGCCAGAAACTTCCCATTAGATCATAGTACCTTATGTTTAATGGAGAAAGTAAATGCAAACACACTTACATGTAGTAGATAAAAAACGAGCACATAAAAGCCGGCCAGCTTTGGAATCACAGCCCGTATCGGGTGAAAGGTACGCAGTGACGTCAGCACGCCGCCTCCCAACGTTTCGTCGCAATTGGTTGAAATTGATCACGGGTATCCCGGGTATCCCGTGATCAAGTCCAATTGCGACGAAACGTTGGGAGGCGGCGTGCTGACGTCACCGCGTACCTTTCACCCGATACGGGCTGTGATTCCAAAGCTGGCCGGCTTTTATGTGCTCGTTTTTTATCTACTACATGTAAGTGTGTTTGCATTTACTTTCTCCATTAAACATAAGGATTTTACACTATGTGAGCCTTTGTTTTCTTGCATACCTGTGGATGATCTAATGGGAAGTTTCTGGCTTAATGAGGACTTACTCTGATAAGGATTCCAATGCTGTGGCTGCCTATGTGATATCATTCCAGTACCTCTTATCATGCTGTGTGAGATCTCTTATAATCTGGAGATCAATTCCATCCGGTAAGAGGCCCTTCTTAACCTTGGTGGAGGATCTTTCCTTTAAAGCACTCTTCTTGTGGATTTCGTTGGTGCACCTGGGAGATTACTTTATGAATTTGCCTGTGTGGCGGGACTATCTACATTGATTTGAACTTTGTTCACCATTCACTGTTACTTTTAGCGCGATCTCCTTCCCTTAACTCCATGCAGCCCCAGCTCCTTGATGAACTTGAAAGTATCCAAGTAATACCATGGAGTGTCCCAGTTGTAGGGGATGGAACTGTCCCATCCAAGAGACTTCCAAAGAGGTAGGAGGAAAAAACGGGACATGGAGTTTCCGCCAGAGTCCACAGTTCTGTCAACCAAAGTCCTGCGGATGCAGTTACAGGCAAAGAACACCCTCAGTAATGTGGCAATGTCAGGCACGCCCTAACCGCCCTTGAGAGGTTCCTTGAACATAACAGTCCGCTTTACTCTGTCCATTTTGGAGCCCCAGATGAAGTGAAACGCCGCCCTGGTGATGGCCTTGCAGGTGTTGACCCGGGAGGGGGGGGGGGGGCCAGGCTTGGGCGAGGTACTGCAACACAGGGAGAATCTCGCTGCGGAGTACCAGTGTTTTCCCTTCGATGGTAAGTTCTCTGTTGCTCCAAAGTCCAAACTTCTGTCTCATCTTAGCCAGTCTTTCCTCCCAAGACTTCAGGGCTGCGCCCTCCGCTCCAAACCAGACCCCAAGAATTTTGATGAAGTCCGCTTTGAGGCTGAACGGTATGGGTGCAGAAGAAGGCAGGAACCACTTTCCGAAGAGCATGACTTCCGACTTCCCGCAGTTGACCTTTGCCCTGAAGCTTGGCCGAAGTCCTCGCACGTCTGGACGAGTGTGTCGATGGAGCGCCGGTCGGCACAGAACACCGTCACGTCATCCATGTAGAGCGAGCACTTGACATTTTAGGCCAACAGCACTGGCATATGCACATGCACAGAGACATGGCAGAAATGTATCCATAGGATGCATAGAAGGAATCCACCTACAGGCAGGAGTATAAAAATAACATGATAATGGTAGTAATCCCAAAATAAGGAGAGAATACTAGATGGAAAAACTCAAATAAAATTGGCAGTACTTCAACATCTAGGAAACAGAAATCACGTATATACATTCCTATTCTGAGAACGTTTATTTCAAAATTAATATTTGTATTTATACATCACATAATACATTAAAGCGTGATACAGTCAGTATGAATATTATTGTTATCAGGTGAATTGTGATACTAATTAAATAAATCAGCGGAGAAGTAATAAGAATACATTAGGTATTGCTAGAAACTGGAATTACTCCTTTTCACATCCCCCTGTGGCAAAGCCATCTAGAAAAGAGCTGTAACTATATTGGGTATTGAGGCCAGGAGGTAGAGTGGCATTTAGCTCAGCAATCCAACGTACTTCACGTTGGAGCAAGATTTTGTTCCAGTTCCCGCCTCTGCTGTCGGGGTGAACCTGATCCAGGGTTGTGAAGAGGACACAAGGGGTTATGCCTGAATGGCAGTCCCTTGCTTGTCGTCCAAGGGGAGGTCGGGGTTGGCACATTTGATGATTGTGTTATGTCTTACGGCTTTTTTCCAAAATGCAAGTTTTGTTTTGCCTACATAAAACGCCGGGCATTTGCAAGTTAGTAAATAAATGACCCCTGCGGTTTTACAGTTTGCATAATGCTTGGGTTTATAGAGCTTTCCATTAGGTAAGAGTATGTTGAATTGAGTGTTCATGAATCTACAGCATGAGCATCCTCCACATGTGAAAGTGCCTAATCTTTCACATGGATCGGATTGAAAGCGACCTACATATTCGCTCCTTACTAGTTGATCCTTTTCAGAGAGAGCTCTCCTATATGTGATGGCTGGAAATTCTGATATGTGTTGATTAAGAATAGGGTCAATTTGCAGCAAATGCCAGTTAACCATCTTGGCTCTCTGATCGAATTTTGATGATCTATAATCTAAATAGCATTCCTCTTCCTATTTCCCCTTTCTGGTCCAGCACAGGCATTCCTCCTGAGCAGAGGGATTTATTGTAACCTCCCCTGCTATTTTTTTGGGACCTGGCCTCTGAGGATACCCGTGGGTGTGTGATGATTATTTACTATAGGTGTGTATATTTTATACTCTTATGCACATACTAACACACACCCATTTGATGTTATTAGGAATACATATGGACTATTATTGTGCTATTTTTACTTATTTAGGTACTAGTTTTGATGTCATTCATGTGATCATTTGGACCTTTGCTGAGATATCGCCTTTGTCTGAAGGGAATCTAGCATTAAAGACCCATCCATCTAGCGTCTCTGTTCTTCTTGGAGGGGGCCCCTCTAGGTCTCTCCTTTTTTATTCCTTACACAAACAATTGATAATATTTGTATTGTAATAGTGAGGGTCCCGGTCACCATAAAAACGCAGCAAAAACGGACACAGAGTCTGCATGTCAGTGGACTGCAGAACTTCACAACATAACTTTAAAACAGAGAAAACTGTTTTGGCAGCTTTCTCCGGGTTTTGCTAAGTTTGAATGGGGCTGTGTGGTTTGGAGATCCTGCAGAGACTTGGGCGGGATGGGATCTCCGGCCCTGTGTCCAGGTCTTGGGAATAGCCAGCAGGTTGGGTGCTCAGGTGAAAACAGCCAATATAATCAGGGACTGGTGAGAACAGAGTGGAGAGGAAGGTGGAGTGTGTGCAGCTGGCTGCTGGTTCAACACAGTGTGTGTGGAAAGCTGTCTAACCTGGAAGACTACATCCCTGGTGTGGGGGGACTTTGTGCCTGGCGGACTGGGAAGGCTGGTAGACCTGAGGTGGCTAGCGAGTCCAAGGGGGCTGAAGGAAGTCCGGAAGTCCGGGAGACAGTAAGCTGGAGAATCCTGTTGAGGCCAGGAGTGGGCCAGGTACAGCAGGTACTGCAAGGCTGAGTGAGCCTGGGAGCCAGGAGGCTTGGTATTTTGTTTCTATGAACATTACTGGAGAAGAACCCCTGCGTGGGAATCCTGTATGTGAACTGTTTATTTTTGCCTTTTAAATAAAAATGGGCTGCCATGCCCTCAAACCTAACATCTGACTGCTGTGGACTCGCTGAAAAAATGCATTTACCATTGAGTTAAACCCCCAATGTTTACAGTATGTATTTAACATTCTTATCCATACACCCAGCATTTTTGTTCCTTTGTAACCTGTGTTTACGGTCTTTTTAATGATATATATGTTTCTTTAATAGACATTTGTGCACTGTTTGTTAATAACCCCTGAAGAAAGGCATTTAGCCAGAAATGTTGGGTCTTCAGAGATGTAATCAACGTCTGTATATGTATCAATTGTGTATTTTATACCTTATGTCCAGTGTGACAGATTTTTTATCATGTTTTTTATCATCTATTCAATAAATTATATATTTTTGACATTATTTGGTGTATTGGTCACTTTCAACGTCCCATCTCTCAGGGGTTTTTTTTATTTTTTATTTAATGAACAAAAAAGAGACTTGCAATAGTAAAGTACCATAAAAATGCTTTAATATTCAATAAAAAGTTACACTTACGCAGGGGTCCTTTCTCACCTTGATTCCAAAACCAGATAAGGATCCTTTATTGTGTGCTAGCTTTAGGCCTGATAGCCCTTTTGAATTCAGATTTACATATTTTTTTTACCATACTCCTATCTGTCCATCTGAATAAGTTCTCCCTTCCCTGATCCATAAACACCAGGTAGGCTTCGTTCCCCTTTGTCAGGCTGGGGATAATACTAAAAAGACTTACAGTATCTCACAAAAGTGAGTACACCCCTCACATTTTTGTAAATATTTATATTTACAGCCATTAATGTCTAAACCGCTGGCAAAAAAAGTGAGGACAACCCTAAGTGAAAATTTCCAAATTGGGCCCAATTAGCCATTTTCCCTCCCAGGTGTCATGCTGCGTACACACGGTTGGAATTTCCGATGAAAAAAGTCAGACGGAATTTTTTCATCGGATATTTCGACCATGTGTATGCCCCATCAGACTTTTTCCATCAGAAATTCTGACGGACTTATGAAATTCCGAAAAAAAACACGCATGCTCAGAAACAATTTGACGCATGCTCGGAAGCATTGAACTCCATTTTGCTAGGCTGAAATTGCAGCCTGAGACAAAAAGCTTAATACCTGTGGTGTAAATCTAACATTTTACTTCTAGGTGCAATCTGCTTTTCCTCTCTGCAAAAAAAATGCAACATATCCAATAAATGGCTTAAAAGGTGTGCTTCAGAACTGTACAATTTTTCAGTCCTAATATTAGAAAATATTAGAAAATATAGATTAATTCATTTGCATACATGAATTCTTCCTGCTCTCTCCATCTAAAATTGTGCACTATTAGAAAAGACAAAACTCTGCAGCAAATACATACAATTTTTCAGTCTTCAGTCTCAGAAAAAAACACTGTTATTTCTTTATTCCAGATTAAATCACCGTGACATTGCATCTTAGCAAACAAACTCTTGTAATAGTGGCTTATCCCTGACGTATCCCTTGCTGAGACCTTGAAGCCTGGCCTGTATAAGCAGATACAATCACCATGGACAGGTTTTATCAAATAGCCAAACACACCAAATACCCTTCTCTTCCACAAAGATCTTTATTGAATGCAGCTTACAGCAGAAAATCAGACAATCAGATGCAGCAGATAATTGAAAAAGACAGTATTTGCAGGTCAAAATATGGTAATTTCTTTCTGGATGCAAGCAGATTACATGAGTCCTAGAGACAAGCGGCCATACAGACAATGTAAAAGGAAAGGGGAAATACATCACAAGTAAGAGGGAACACAGAAGGAAGACAGAAACAGATCAAAATATCCACAACGTGGTGGTATAATAACCAACGATTCAGATAAACAATGGCGGGGAAATAAACAACATAAATTCTGAGTTCACAGTAACATCAACATTTACCACGACTATGCGTAATGTTATAATTTCTCACAACAAGTGTAACAGCACACTCCCCATCTGGTATTGTAAAATACCACTATATTACAACATAATGGTAGTTATGCTAGTGCAAATAAACAATAGTGCAATTTGCAGTTGTACTAAGACCTGAAAGCAACAATAACTGAAATACTAGACAAGTGCACCGCCGAAAGAATTATAATTTTTTTGTTTAACCACTTCAGTCCTGGGCCATTTGGCTGGCCAAAGACCAGAGCTGTTTTTGCGATTCGACACTGCGTCGCTTTAACTGACAATTGCACGGTTGTGCGACGCGGCTCCCAAACAAAATTGACGTCCTTTTTTCCCCACAAATAGAGCTTTCTTTTGGTGATATTTGCGGTTTACATTTTTTGAGCTACAAATAAAAAAATTTAAATAAAAAAAAAGCAATATTTTTAACTTTTTGCTATAATAATCATTCCCCAAAAATATATAAGAAAACTTGTTTTTCTACAGTTTAGGCCGATGTGTATTCTTCTACATATTTTTAGTAAAAAAATGTCAATAAGCGTTTATTGATTGGTTTGCGCAAACTTTATATCATCTACAAAATAGGGGATAGTTTAATGGCATTTTTATTAATATTTTTTTTTACTAGTAATGTTGGTGATTAGTGATTTTTATTGTGACTATGACATTATGGCGAACACAGCAGACACTTTTGGCGCTATTTTGTGACTATTCACATTTATACAGCGATCTGTACTATAAAAATGCACTGATTACTGTGTAAATGTGACTGGCAGTCAAGGGGTTAACCAGTAGGGGGCGCTGAAGGGGTTAAGTGTGTCCTAGGGTGGTGTTCTAACTGTGTGGGGGCTGGACTACGTGTGTCACGACACTGATCACTGCTCCCAATTACAGGGCGCTGTTATCAGTGTCCTGTCACTAGGAAGAATGGGGAAATTCTTGTTTACATCATCATTTCCCCTTTCTTCCTCTCCATGAGACGATCGCGGGACTCCCAGCAGATATTGAGTCCGCTGGACCCACGATCGCATTCACAGGAAGATCGCGGCGGGCGCGCGCATGCCCACAATGCAACTTCTTAAAGCGGACGTACAGGTATGTCCATATACCCAGCCGTGACATTCTGCTGACGTATATAGTTGTGCAGCGGTCGGCAAGGGGTTAATTACTTTTTTTCCGGATCATTTATTATGATCGATATTCATTATATCAAATAAATTAAAAATGTTTACGGTCCATGTTTAGATGCGGTATTCGTTATTTCGATTCAGATAAATTTCAATCTGTTAGATTCCATTAGTTTAGATGCAGTATTTTGATAATTCGTAATAATTCTAAAGAGCAGAAATCCGAAATTCAACAATCAGAAAATCAGAAAGAGTGAAAATCTGAAAATAAGAACGAGAATCCGAAAATAAAAATGAAAGTCTGAAAATCGAAAATCATAAAGAACAAATATCCGAAAATTAAAAAAAAAAATCTGAAAGAACAAAAAACATTCTGATTATTTCTATTATAATTTATATATTAAGTTTATTAACCATTGTTATAGTTTATTAATATTATTATTTATTAATAATAAATATAATAAAAAATAAACACTATAATAATAGTTATAAACTATTAAATTATAGGTATTGGAATTTTCTTTTAATTTGGCTGTTAGTGAATGTAACGAATACGAATTGTGTCCGAAATTACGAATTATTCAAAACCACGAATGCCGGATAATTCGTAACATCTGATATATTCGTATTTATTTGTTACATTCACTAACAGCCAAATTTGAAAGGAAATTCCAATACCTATAATTTAATAGTTTATAACTATTATTATAGTTTTTATTACTATTTATTATTAATAAATAATAATAATACAAAAAACTCTAATAATGGTTAATAAACGTAATATTTTAATTATAATAGAAATTATCCGAATGTTTTTGTTATTTCGGATTTTCGAATCTTCAGATTTTTGTTCTTTCGAATTTCCGTTCTTTTAATAAATAGTTTTTTGAAAAAAAATTGTTAAACGGTCTTTTGTTAATTCAAATTTTTTCTAATTAACGAATATGCAGAATTTTGATGAAAGACTAATTTGGCACAAAACTGATTGCACATGTCTATGCAATACTGTATTACTGTATTGTCAAATAATGTTCAAGGGACATTTATCAAGAGGTCAGAAACAGGATCCAACAAACCCAGGTAAGCAAGTTCAGTCTCCAAAAGGCAAGAGCAAAACAAGTTCTGTGATGGATCTGAGGAAAGTCTTTACAGTACCTTGTCTGGCAACTTTCGCCTCTACCCTACGTACCCCTCCAATCATCACTAGGAATGGTCTTTACAATGGGCCATTCGATTCTTTCCGCTTGCTGGTCTTTGAGCAGAACAAAGTCTCCAACTTGGATATTAGGGTTTGGACATTGCCATTTTATGAAAATTGTTTCTTCTGTAGGATCCAGCAGGAATTCAGGTCCCGTTAACCAAGAAGAATTTGCAAAGACACTTGCAGACATTGGCCTGGTGGCATGATCTGCAGGGTTAAACTCTGATGGAACATGATGACATTGTTAAGGCCTTGAGGATTTTAGGATTCCTTTTAATGATTCTTTGTTGCTAACATAGACATAGAAGCATTTTGTTTGATTGAGAGAGTCTCTTACCTTGAGGTAGACAACAGCTGCTATAGTGGATGCATCTGAGAAGATGTGAATCTCTGTTGAGAGATGGATTCCGTTGTGTAGGGTGTCAGCAAGGAATAGCTGTTAGGGTGCCTGTGGCAATGGTAGTCTGCATCAGCTTCAATCCGGCAGGGATCCATGGTGGCATGGTTTAGGGTTTAGAGATTGCTGGTACCTGTAGTTCGTTGTAGCCTAGGGATTGATGGTTTCCAGTTAAGGAAGGGCAGTAGTTGTGGATACTGCAGCCAAGCAGGCTATGGCTGACAAAAATTTAACAATGTGCGATGTGCACGCTGTTCTCTTTATAGCCCCCACGGCAGGTGTAGTGCATTGCACTAATTCAAGAAAACCGCCGATTCGCGGTGCACTTCCTCGTTCCATGGTGGAACGCACGCGGCACTGGGCGATGACGTCATTGCGCAGTCGCCGTAATGCGTTCCAGCGTGGAACACACTACAGGAAACAGACAGTCTGTTACAGTGCGCTTGTGTTTATGTCAATAGTACATTGTATATACCTGTATTCTGTGATCTTTAAGGTGCCTATCTAATCGTTTTTTATAACTTTCAACACTCCCTGCTGATACCACTGCTTATGAAAGAGAAATCAACATTCTTACCGCTCTGACATTAAAGAACCCTCTACGCAGTTAAGGTTATACAGCTTATCTTCCAAATTCAGTGAATGACCCCATGTCTTTTTAAAGGGTCACTAAAGGAAAACATTTTTTTTTGCTGAAATGACTGTTTATAGGGTATAGAGACATAATAGTTAACTGATTCCTTTTAAAAATGATTAAAAATAGATAAAAAACAATCATATAATGTACCTACAGTTTAGTTTCATTTTTGCTGTTGTTTCCTGGTTCTCTGATGTACAGAGCCAGAGAGCCAATAGAGGGCAGTGATGGTTTGTAAAACCAAACTGGATTGGTGCTGAGGGGTTTTAGACACACAGTAATCACACCTCCTTGATTAGTCACCACAGTGAGAAATCTCCCAGTACTGTGGTGTTTAGGAAACAGACAACCAGGAAGTGTCCAGAACAGAGAGGAATTACAGCAACATCAAAGCAAAAACGAACAATGAGGACTGCAGTAAGGTAAAGGAAGCTATTTAGCTAAAAAAAAAAATCCTTTAGTGACCCTTTAAATTCTCTTTCACTGAAAAGTTTTTTCCCTATGCTAAGGTCACCAGTATGGTATTTGTACATCGCTATCATATCCCCTCAAGCGTCTCCTCTCCAGAGAGAATAAGTTCAATGCTTGTAGTCTTTCCCCATAGTCGAGATCCTCTGGTTCCTTTATTTGCTTTGTTGCCCTTCTCTGGACTCACTCCAGTTCCAGCACATCCTTCCAGAACTGGACGACTCAATAGACTTGTGCACTGCCAAAAAATTTGTTAATTTTCGTTTTCATTTTATTCCTTTTTGAGCTTTTTTCGAAAATTCTGAATTCGGAAATTCGGAAATTCAGAAATTAGAAAATTTGAAAATTACGAATTTTGATTTTGTAATTTCCTATTTTGGAATTTTCAAATTCAGAATTTTCGAATTTACGATTTTCGAATTTACGATTTTCCAATTTCTAATTTTCCAATTTCTGATTTTGGAATTTCGAATTTTCCAAATTTTGGAATTTCCAAAATTTTAGAATTTCCAAAATTTTAGAATTTCTGAAACTTCAGAATTTCTGAAATTTCTGAATTTCAGAAATTTCTGAATTTCAGAAATTTCTGAATTTCAGAAATTTCTGAATTTCAGAATTTTCGAAATGTGAAAATTCGAAAATTTACCAATTCGAAATTTTGAAAATCCAGAAATCCGAAAATTCTGAAATTTTGGAATTAACAAATTTGTCAAAGACTAGAACTAAACAAATTTCACATGTCTAATACTCAAGATGTGGCCATACCAGAGTCTTGTACAGTGGGAGAATTATCATTTTGTCTCTGGAGTGGATCCCCTTTCTGAATGCTAATATTGAGCCTGCCATCTACTAAGACCCCAGGTTTATTTCCATCCTAGATTCCTCCAGAGGTTCTCCCCCTAGCGAATAACTTGCATTCGTATTTTTAGCACCCAAATGCATTACTTTACATTTTTAAACATTAAACCTCATTTTGTAGTTGCCCACCCCATTATTTTATTTAGGTCTTCTTGTAAAATTTCCACATCCCGGGCAGAAGTTATTGCCCTGCTTAATTCTGTATTGTCCGCAAATATTGAGATTGAGCTGTTTATTCCATCCTCTATATCGTTTATGAATAAATTAAACAGAATTGGTCCCAGGACAGATCCCTGGGGGACCCCACTTACCACTCCAAACCATTCTGAGTATTTATAACCCCCCTTATCACCACCGCCCCTGTAGCCAGTTTTCAATCCAGGTACTCACCCTATGGTCCATGCCAACAGACCTTAGTTTAGTAAACATTTGTGAAGAACTGTATCAAATGCCTCTGCAAAATCCAGATATACCACATCCACAGGCCTTCCTTTATCTAGATGGCATAGAACGTTAATAGATTGGTCTGGCAAGAACAATTCTTCATGAATCTGTGCGGATTACTAATGATACAGTTTTTATTACTAAAATCTTGGATATAATTCCTTTTCAGTCCCTCCATTAGCTTACACACTAACGATGTTAGGCTGACTGGTCTGTAGTTTGCAGTGATATATCTTGGCCCTTTTTTAAATATTGGTACCACGTTGGTACCATTTCAATCAGTAAGACCCCTTTCACACTAAAGCGTTTTTTACAGCGTTTTAGCGGTAAAAATAGCGCTCTTAAAACACTCATAAAACGCTCTCCATGCATCTCAGTTGACCCTTTCACACTGAGTCCTGCAAGCATCATCTTTGGAGCAGCTTTTGAGCGCTGAAAAAAACGCTCCAAAAACGCCCCTCTCCATTGAAATGAATTGAAAAGCGCTGTAAAAACGCCTTACCCTTTCACACCAAGGCACTGCAAAAACGCCCTAAAACGTTAGGGTCTTATTGGTGCTTTACCAGCACATTGGGATTGCAGATGAGGCTTCACTCGAATAACGCTGGAATAACGCTGGAATAACGCTCGAAAAACACTTGAATAACGTTCGAGAAACGCTCGAAAAACGCTCGAATAATGCTCGAAAAACGCCCCAGTGTGAAAGGGGCCTAAAATGTACATGAAAAAAAACATGGCAAACTCTCACGAGAGTGAGAGAGGGAGCTGTGCATGATGTCATAAGCCTAGGCTTTTTACCAGACAAGAAACAGGAAATGGGCTGTATAAGATATTTATTAGCAGAAGAAACATTTTTTACTATCCAAAGTTAAAACAACAAGGGCAGAGGATTTAATAAATGAAAAAAATTACTTAAGTTCCGCTTTAAAGAATTGCTTTTTTTTTTTTTACTCTATTTTATTCTTATTTTTTTTACTCTGTGTTGTGTTCTGTGTTGAGAGTACGAACAGTATTGTTAGTAAGATGTACAGGAGATGATTCTGTATTATTGTAAACATTATGCCTTAGCACATATTCACTGGTGAATTCAACTGCATCTTCCAGTTCTACTGGAATAGAACAGTCCGAATTAGTACTTTCTCCCATTGCTTGTTTAACCAGGACCGGACCAATATGCTGCCTAAAGACCCAAGATGTTTTTACAATTTGGCACTGCGCTGCTTTAACTGGTAATTGCGCGGTCATGCAAGGTTGTACCGAAATGAAATTTGCGTCCTTTTCTTCCCACAAATAAAGCTTTCTTTTGATGGTATTTGATTGCCTCTGCGATTTTTATTTTTTGCGATATAAACGGAAAAAGACAGAAAATTTTGAAAACATTTTGAATTTTTTTTTTTTTCTTATAACAAAAAGTAAAAAATATTGAATAATTGAAAATTTTAGTCAAACATTTAGGCCAAAATGTATTCAGCCACATGTCTTTAGTAAAAAAAATCGCAATAAGCGTATATTTATTGGTTTTCGCAAAAATTATAGCGTCTACAAACTAGGGTACATTTTCTGGAATTTACACAGCTTTTATTTTATGACTGCCTATCTCATTTCTTGAGGTGCTAAAATGACAGGGCAGTACAAAACCCCCCCCAAATGACCCCATTTTGAAAAGTAGACACCCCAAGGAAACTGCTGAGAGGCATGTTGAGTCCATTGAATATTTTTTTTTTTGTCCCAAGTGATTGAATAATGACAAAATAAATAAATAAAAAAGTTGTCACTAAATGATATATTGCTCACACATGCCATGGTTATATGTGGAATTGCACCCCAAAATACATTCTGCTGCTTCTTCTGAGTACGGGGACACCACATGTTTGGGACTTTTTGGGAGTCTAGCCACGTACGGGACCCCAAAAACCAAGCACCGCATTTCTAAGGGCGCAAATTTTTGATTTCACTCCTCACTACCTATCACAGTTTCGAAGGCCATAAAATGCCAAAAATAGCACAAAACCCCCCCCAAATGACCCCATTTTGGAAAGTAGACACCCCAAGCTATTTGCTGAGAGGCATGTCGAGTCCATGGAATATTTTATATTTTGACACAAGTTGCGGGAATATGACAAACTGATTTTGTTTTGCACAAAGTTACATAGTTACATAGTTACATAGTTAGTCAGGTTGAAAAAAGACACAAGTCCATCCAGTTCAACTACAAAAAAATAAACAAACAAAATAAAAAAACACAATACAATCCCATACACCCACTCCATACCCACAGTTGATCCAGAGGAAGGCAAAAAACCCCAGCAGAGCATGATCCAATTTGCTACAGCAGGGGAAAAAATTCCCTCCTGATCCCCCGAGAGGCAATCGGATTTACCCTGGATCAACTTTACCTACAAATCTTAGTACTCAGTTATTTTATGTACATTTAGGAAAGAATCCAGGCCTTTCTTAAAGCAATCTACTGAGCTGGCCAGAACCACCTCTGGAGGGAGTCTGTTCCACATTTTCACAGCTCTTACTGTGAAAAAAACCTTTCCGTATTTGGAGGTGAAATCTCTTTTCCTCTAGACGTAAAGAGTGCCCCCTTGTCCTCAGTGTTGACCGTAAAGTGAATAACTCAACACCAAGTACACTGTATGGACCTCTTATATATTTGTACATGTTGATCATATCCCCCCTAATTCTCCTCTTCTCAAGAGTGAATAGATTTAGTTCTTCTAATCTTTCCTCATAGCTGAGCTCCTCCATGCCTCTTATCAGTTTGGTTGCTCTTCTCTGCACTTTCTCCAGTTCCCCGATATCCTTTTTGAGAACTGGTGCCCAAAACTGAACTGCATATTCCAGATGAGGTCTTACTAATGATTTGTACAGGGGCAAAATTATATCTCTGTCTCTGGAGTCCATACCTCTCTTAATACAAGAAAGGACTTTGCTCGCTTTGGAAACCGCAGCTTGGCATTGCATGTTATTATTGAGCTTATGATCTACCAAGACCCCCAGATCCTTCTCCACTACAGATCCCCCCAGTTGTACTCCCCCTAGTATGTATGATGCATGCATATTCTTAGTCCCTAAGTGCATAACTTTACATTTATCAACATTAAACCTCATCTGCCACTCAGTCGCCCAATTAGACAGAGCATTGAGGTCGACTTGTAAATTGGCGACATCCTGCAAGGACGTTATTCCACTGCATAGCTTGGTGTCATCTGCAAAGACAGAAATGTTACTTTTGATCTCAGACCCAATATCATTTATAAATATATTGAAAAGTAAGGGTCCCAGCACTGAACCTTGGGGTACACCACTGATAACATTGGACCATTCAGAGTAAGAATCATTAACCACGACTCTCTGAATTCTGTCTTTCAGCCAGTTTTCTATCCATTTACAAACTGATATATCCAATCCTGTAGACCTTACCTTACACATGAGCTGTGTGTGCGGAACTGTATCGAACGCTTTTGCAAAATCCAAATATATCACGTCCACAGCCACGCCTCTGTCCAGGGTTTTACTTACCTCTTCATAAAAGGAAATCAGGTTTGTCTGACAACTTCTGTCTTTCATGAATCCATGTTGTCTGCTGCTTAAATAGTTTTTTTCCAGCAAGAACTCATCCATGTGGTCTTTTATTAAACGTTCCAGTATCTTCCCAACTATAGAAGTTAAACTAACAGGTCTATAGTTACTTGGTAAAGACTTTGTTCCCTTTTTAATATAGGCACCACATTGGCTCTACGCCAATCCAGTGGTACTATTCCTGTCATTAATGAGTCCCTAAATATTAGATACAGTGGCTTTGAAATGACAGAGCTCAACTCACCTAGGATCCGTGGGTGGATGCCATCAGGTCCAGGTGCTTTATCCACCTTTATTCTGTCTAAATATTTCTGGACCATATCACTTTTGAGCCATTGTGGATTTGGGACTGTGTCACTCCCACCCCCATTTTGGACATGAGCTCCCCCATGCTCCATTGTATACACAGAGCTGAAGAAAGCATTTAATAAATTTGCCTTCTCTTTGTCCCCAGTCACCCACTCTAGATTATTTTGTAAGGGGCCTACATGCTCAGACTTCACCTTTTTACTATTAATATATTTAAAGAATTTTTTGGGGTTTGTCCTACTATCTTTTGCAATCTGTCGTTCATTTTGAATTTTTGCATCCTTGATTTCCTTTTTACATATCCTGTTATATTCTTTGTAACATTTAAACAACACTAGTGTTCCTTCATTTTTATATTTTTTAAAAGCTACTTTCTTATTGTTTATAGCTTTTTTAACTTTGACCGTGAGCCACATAGGTTTTATTTTTAGCCTTTTAAACTTATTGCCCATGGGAACATACTTTGCCGTGAGGTTCCACACAGTCTTTTTGAAGAATTCCCATTTCTGTTCTGTGTTCATCGGTGTCAATAGTCCCTCCCAGTCCAAGTCCTGGAGAGCAGCCCTCATCCTTGGAAAATTTGCTCTCTTAAAATTTAGTGTTTTAATATTTCCTGTATGTATTTCTTGCTTATAGTTAACATTAAATGAAATCATGTTATGATCACTGCTACCCAGGTGTTCCTTTATCTGAACATTAGTAATAAGCTCTGCATGGTTTGAGATTATCAGGTCCAACAGAGCATCATTCCTAGTTGGGGCCTCAATAAACTGCACCATAAAATTGTCCTGCAATAGGTTTTTAAATTTTTGTCCTTTAACTGTCCCAGAAGTGCCATTAATCCAGTCAATTTCTGGGTAGTTAAAATCCCCCATTATTATCACCGTCCCAGCCCTTGCAGCCCTTTCCATCTGTGCAAGGAGCTGAGTCTCCACCTTCTCATTAACATTGGGTGGTTTATAACAAACTCCAATGATTAATTTTGAACTACGCACATCTGTATGCAGTTCCACCCATAATGCTTCAGCCTCATCACACTCTCCATCAACCAGGTTCTCTTTCACGCTTGCTTTGAGGTCACTTCTCACATAGAGACAGACCCCTCCACCTTTCCTTTTTACCCTGTCTTTCCGAAAGAGAGCATAGCCAGGAATATTAATAGCCCAGTCATGTGAGGATTGAAGCCAAGTTTCAGCAATACCGATTACATCATAGCTCTCTTCATGCGCCAGAGCTTCCAACTCACCTGATTTGCTTGGCAGACTTCTGGCATTGGTGAACAAACACTTAAATGTATTGTTACATTTTTCTCTGGTGTTTTTCATATAATTTATAGTAGTACAAATGGCACTATTATTTCCAATGGCTGTTTGCAACATGGGAACTTTCTTGTCACCTGCCATAACCCTCCCCCCATTTCACTCTCCATTAATGTCTGACCCCTAGCTGACCTGTGTGCCCGATGTAATTCTAGTTCACCCTCCCCCCTCAATCCTAGTTTAAATACTCCTCCAGCATTCCCATAAACCTCTCCCCCAGCACAGCAGACCCCCTTCCATTTAAGTGCAAACCGTCTTTAGCATATAGGTTGCACCCCAATGAAAAGTCAGCCCAGTGCTCTAGAAACCCAAATCCCTCCTTCCTACACCAGGTCTTTAGCCATGCATTCAGCTCTCTAATCTCCCCCTGCCTTTCCTGTGTTGCGCATGGCACAGGCAATATTTCAGAGAATATCACCTTGGCGGTCCTTCCCTTCATCTTGCAGCCTAGTTCTTTAAATTGATTCTTAAGGAGCCTCCACCTTCCATGTATACTGTCATTGGTTCCAACGTGGACCAAGACAGCTGGGTCATGCCCAGCCCCTCCCAGTAATTTATCCACCCGGTCCACCACATGCCGAACCCTGGCACCAGGGAGACAGCAAACCATTCGGTTGAAGCGATCCTGACGACAAATTATTCTATCAGTCCTTCTGATTATAGAATCCCCTATTACCACCAACTGTCTAGGCCTACCTGCACTCCCCTCCCCACCTCTACTAGATGGGTTGCTCTCCCGGCTGTTAGGGGTAGCAGTAACATCTAGGGCTGCCACCTCTGTGTTTGCCACCTCCACATCATCACCCAAATTGGCAAATTTGTTTTGATGCACAAATACAGGACTGGCCTTCCCTTTCTTCACGCCCCTTCCACTCCCTCTAACTACATTAACCCATCTCCCTATCTGATAATCCTGACTTGCCCCTCCACATCAACCTTACTGACCACCTGCTCAGCGAGCAGAGGACCCCTTTCAAGGTTGTCATTTCTACCCAGTGTTGCAACTTGCTCCTCCAGATCTCTAATACAAGCTTCCAGAAGGGCAACCTGCTCACATCTGTCACAGCGGTATCCATCTTGGAGCTGTTGCACCAATTTTGCATACATGTGACACACTGTGCACTGAGCAAACCCTTCAACCCTGCTAGCACTCATTTCCCAGTTGCAATACAATTACTTGTAGGACGTTTAAGAAGTTACTTACAGTTTTAGAAGACTCCTGTCTTAACTCTTGTTTTAAACTCCTGGTTTTTAACTCTTCCACTTGTATTCAAAAATCCCACTTCTGATCAGAATTTCCACAGATCTACTCTTAGCAAGGAGCCAGCTCTTATGGAGTTTTTACAGACACTTATATACTCACCTGTTACCAATTAAACACTCCCCTTAATTAGCAGAAAGAAAAAAAAAGAAAGCTGTTTAAAAAGTGTCAGAGAAATGAGACAAACAATTCAACACTTTCAAGCACAAACAGTTAAAAGCAGCTAACAGCAAATCCTGGTTTTTAACTCTTCCACTTGTATTCAAAAATCCCACTTCTGATCAGAAATTCCACAGATCTACTCTTAGCAAAGAGCCAGCTCTTATGGAGTTTTTACAGACACTTATATACTCACCTGTTACCAATTAAACACTCCCCTTAACCACTTGACCACTAGGCACGTAAACCCCCTTAATAACCAGACCAATTTTCAGCTTTCGGTGCTCTCACAATTTGAATGACAATTACTCAGTCATACAACACTGTACCCAAATGAAATTTTCGTCCTTTTTTTCACACAAATAGCGCTTTCTTTTGGTGGTATTTAATCACCGTTGGGTTTTTTATTTTTTGCGCTATAAAAGAAAAAAGACTGAAAATTCTGTAAAAAAAAATAATTTTTCTTTGTTTCTGTTATAAAATTTGCCAAAGTTAGTATTTTTTCTTCATTTTTTTGCATAAATGTGAAAGATGAAGTTACGCCGTGTAAATAGATACCCAACATGTCACCCTTCAAAATTGCACACGCTCGTGGAATGGCGCCAAACTTCGCTACTTAAAAATCCCCATAGACGACGTTGCAGGGTATTGCGGAGTATTGTGGGGTATTGCGGAGTATTGTGGGGTATTGCGGAGTATTGTGGGGTATTGCAGGGTATTGCGGAGAATTGCGGGGTATTGCGGGGTATTGCGGAGTATTGCGGGGTATTGTGGGGTATTGCGGAGTATTGTGGGGTATTGCGGAGTATTGCGGGGTATTGCGGAGTATTGCAGGGTATTGCGGGGTATTGCGGAGTATTGTGGGGTATTGTGGGGCATTGCGGAGTATTGCGGGGCATTGCGGAGTATTGCGGGGCATTGCGGAGTATTGGGGGCATTGCGGAGTATTGCGGGCATTGCAGATTATTTTGGGGTATTGCAGAGTATTTTGGGGTATTGCAGAGTGTGGGGGCATTGCAGAGTGTGGGGGCATTGCAGAGTATTTTGGGGTATTGCACAGTGTGGGGGTATTGCACAGTGTGGGGGCATTGCAGAGTGTGGGGGCATTGCAGAGTGTGGGGGCATTGCAGAGTATGGCTGGTACTGCAGAGTATTGCACAGGGAGGGATCGATGGCTGGATCTGTGACTGCATGTGTCACAGATCCAGCCCGCAGCAGCAGCTGCTTCCGCTCTCTCCCCTCTCCTCTCTCACACTGTACCGTTCGGTACAGAGAGGAGAGGGAGGAACCGGCGTCATCACATGACGCCGGTTTGTTTACTAGTGATCGCTCCGTCATTGGACAGAGCGATCACGTGGTAAATCGCCGCTATCAGCGGCGATTTACCGTGATCCGTGATCAGTCGGGTCCGGAGGACCCGGCGGTCACGGAGACTCCCGTGTGCGCGCCCCACAGGGAGCGCGATTCTGGGAGGATGTACATTGACGCCCTCCCAGAGTTAAGCAACCGCCTTGTAGACGTATTTCGTCTATAGGGCGGTTGCTAACTGGTTAATTAGCAGAAAGAAAAAAAAAAGAAAGCTGTTTAAAAAGTGTCAGAGAAATGAGACAAACAATTCAACACTTTCAAGCACAAACAGTTAAAAGCAGCTAACAGCAAATCCTGTTTTTTAACTCTTCCACTTGTATTCAAAAATCCCACTTCTGATCAGAAATTCCACAGATCTACTCTTAGCAAGGAGCCAGCCTATCAAAGTTGTCACTAAATGATATATTTCTCACACATGCCATGGTTATATGTGGAATTGCACCCCAAAATACATTCTGCTGCTTCTCCTGAGTACGGGGATACCACATGTTTGGGACATTTTGGGAGTCTAGCCACGTACGGGACCCCGAAAACCAAGCACCGCCTTCAGCATTTCTAAGGGCGCAAATTTTTGATTTCACTCCTCACTACCTATCACAGTTTCGAAGGCCATAAAATGCCAAAATAGCACAAACCCCCCCCCAAATGACCCCATTTTGGAAAGTAGACACCCCAAGCTATTTGCTGAGAGGCATGTCGAGTCCATGGAATATTTTATATTTTGACACAAGTTGCGGGAATATGACAAACTGATTTTGTTTTGCACAAAGTTGTCACTAAATGATATATTTCTCACACATGCCATGGTTATATGTGGAATTGCACCCCAAAATACATTCTGCTACTTCTCCTGAGTACGGGGATACCACATGTGTGGGACTTTTTGGGAGCCTAGCCGCGTACGGGGCCCCGAAAACCAATCACCACCTTCAAGATTTCTAAGGGCATACATTTTTGATTTCACTCCTCACTACCTATCATAGTTTTGAAGGCCATAAAATGCCAAGATGGCACACAACCCCCCCAAATGACCCCATTTTGGAAAGAAGACACCCCAAGCTATTTGCTGAGAGGCATGTTGAGTCCATGGAATATTTAATTGTTTTGCCCCAAGTGATTGAATATTGACCAAAAAATAAAATAAAAAATAAATTACAAAACGTTATCACTAAATGATATATTTCTCACACATGCCATGGTTATATGTGGAATTGCACCCCAAAATACATTCTGCTGCTTCTCCTGAGTACGGGGATACCACATGTGTGGGAGCTTAGCCGCGTACGGGACCCCGAAAACCAATCACCACCTTCAAGATTCTAAGGACATACATTTTTGATTTTACTCACACAAATCTTGAAGGTGGTGATTGGTTTTTGGGGTCCCGTCGTTACTGGCACTAACTAGCTACCTAGCGGCACTAGCGACACTAATACAGCGATCAGAAAAACGATCGCTTAGTGACACTGGCAATAGGGGGTGAAAAGGTTAACTCTAGGGGCAATCAGGGGTTAAAACCTTTATTAGAAAATGTATGGGGGTACTAAATAAAGGTTTTAACCCCTGATTGCTCCTAGAATTAACCCTTTCACCCCCTATTGCCAGTGTCACTAAGCGATCGTTTTTCTGATCGCTGTATTAGTGTCGCTAGTGCCGCTAGGTAGCCAGTTATTTTTTGAGGTTCCCGGCCATGTTTTTATAGCGTTAGGTACCCCCATAAATTTTCTAACGCTATAAAAACATGGCGGCGAACCTCAAAAAAGAACTAGCTACCTAGCGGCACAAGCGACACTAATACAGCGATCAGAAAAACGATCGCTTAGTGACGCTGGCAAAAGGGGGGTGAAAGGGTTAACTAGGGAGTGATCAAGGGGTTAAAAGTGTTAGGTCCAGGGTAGCCCCCTATCCCCCCCCCCAATAAAGGTTTTAACCCCTTGATCACCCCCTAGTTAACCCTTTCACCCCCCTTTTGCCAGCGTCACTAAGCGATCGTTTTTCTGATCGCTGTATTATTGTCGCTCGTGCCGCTAGGAAGCTAGTTTTTTTTTTGAGGTTCGCCGCCATGTTTTTATAGCTTTAGAAAATTTATAGGGGTACCTAACGCTATAAAAACATGCCGGCGAAGCTCAAAAAAGAACTAGCTACCTAGCGTCACGAGTGACACTAATACAGCGATCAGAAAAACGATTGCTTAGTGACGCTGGCAAAAGGGGGGTGAAAGGGTTAACTAGGGGGTGATCAAGGGGTTAAAACCTTTATTTGGGGGGGGTAGGGGGCTACCCTGGACCTAACACTAACTGCCTGTCACACTGACACTAAATGCAGTGATCAGTAAATGATCACTGCTATTTAGTGACAGTGTGACAGGGGGGGGGGGGATTTGTGTGCCTATGTGTACTGGTGTCAGTGTAGTGCTTGTGTACTCACTGTTGTGATGTCTCCGCTCCTCCGCCGGACGAAAATACCGGCTGGAGGAGCGGTGACATCACTTCCTCCTCTGCCTGTGTTTACAGTGCAGGCAGAGGAGGGCGGAGGAGGAAGCGGATTGGCTGGGGAGCGATCGCGAGGGGGCGGACAAAAACGAACCGCCGCCCCCTCATCCCAGATCGCTCCTAGAGCCACGGGGACCGCCGCAAGTACCGGGGGGGGGGGGTCCGATCGGACCCCCGACCCACGTCTAGGCAGGGACGTACAGGTACGCCAATGTGCCTGTACGTGCCATTCTGCCGACGTATATGTACATGCGGCGGTCCGGAAGTGGTTAAAGACCCTCAGCCTTGCTAGCACCTTCTCTTTCCATTTGAAGAATCTTTATTTGGGATTCCGCCTCTCCTTGGTGAGGCCCCGCCCACACACATACAAATGGGCTGATTATCTGCAACCAGTTTGTGTGTAGCTAGACCTCTGCAGAAACGCTGGCCCTGGATGCACACTGGCTGCCTCGAGGGTCAGTCGGATGCTCTGTTTGCATGTAAACACTCATATGGACAGTTACATGTGACCAGTCGTGTAGCTGGCTATTGATTTGCACAGTGACAGACAGTTATAGCA
Organism: Rana temporaria; assembly: GCF_905171775.1. Lineage (NCBI taxonomy): Eukaryota > Metazoa > Chordata > Amphibia > Anura > Ranidae > Rana > Rana temporaria. The sequence continues at coordinate 79,216,986 of NC_053500.1, read as the reverse complement.
TCCTGGTGGGATTGCTCAGGTAGATTTGGACTAATATCCAAACACACCGGAACTTATCCCTGGTACAGAGTACATGTCTGAAAGCTTCTTCCAACAGCTGCTGCTGGTCATACACAGCATGTACAGGCAGCGCTTAGAAGCACTGGCAAGGACCTGCTGATTCTTGCCAGGGCTGCTTCTGAACACTGCTGTGTGGTGGTGTGAATGTAGTCTTAGGCCCTGTACACACGGGCAAGAATCTCGTCAGGAAAAAAACGTTGTTGAGTCAGTGAGTGAAGCACAGTGAAGATCTGGAAGAGGCATGCCAGGGGAGCTGGGTGCAGAGCCAGAGGAGAGACTGTAGGGTTTTGTGCCAAATTGTTGCAACCTGAGGGTGCAGGATTTGCAAGTCGGGCTTGCTGGGATCAGTAGTCCATCACCAAATATTCTTTCTAACTAAATGTTGAGCACCATCAAGAAGGGGTACTGCAGGCCCCTGGTCTATTAATCTTCAAGTGAAACTACTCCTAGGATTATTCAGAGTGAGACACACGTGCGCAGTAGGGAACCAGGCTGTGAAGCCAAAAGGCTTCACTTCCCGATTCCCTTACTAAAGATGCCGGCGCCTTCACCCAGGAAGATAGATAATGTGACTATAATACACTCTATATGCATAAAAAAGTGTCTATATAGACTACCAAATATTTCAGATCTCTGCCAGGATCGATAAGTGAAACAAATATCTCAAAAAAACATAAATTACAATAAAGTGAGTGCCACACTATACACAAACAAATAATGCATAAATATGTAAACTTGATATAATAAATAAATGTAAGAGCCAAGCAAAGTCAGCATAGAATATGTGCAAAAAAATATATTATATAATAATATAATAAATAAATAAATATATATAAGAAAGTCTCTGAGTGGTGGTCCCAAAAAAACAAGTGATGAAAAATGAGGAGCTTCAGTGTTCAAAGGACACCTCTTGTGATTTCTTAGCAGCTTACCTCACAGCTGTTCTAAAGACCTGATAATTCTCAAGGGATACACATCCGATAATATAATCAGCCAGATGGTAGGAAACCCAAACCAGTGGGTATCTAATTTAAAGGGTTTGTAACAGAATTTTTTTTTATCTTAATAGCTTCCTTTACCTTAATGCAGTGCTGTTTTCATGTCCTCATTGTTCGTTTTTGATCTCAAGTTGCTGTAATTCTTCTCTGATCTCCACACTTCCTGGTTGTCTGTTTCCTGATGACCACAGTACTGGGAGCTTTCTCTCTCTGGTCACTAATCAAGGAGGTGTGATTACTGTGTGTCTAAAAACCCTTAGCACCAATCAGTTTCGTTTTACAAACCATCACTGCCCTGTATTGGCTCTGTGCTCTGTACATCACAGAAGCAGGAAACAGCATGCAAAAATTAAACTGAAACTGTAGGTACATTATATGATTGATTTTTATCTATGTTTAATCATTTTTAAAAGGAATCAGTTAACTATTATGTCTCTATACCCTGTACACAGTCATTTCAGCAAAAAAAAAAAAAAAATGTTTTCCTTTACAACTCCTTTAACTTTTACACCAGCTAGACTAAATGCCCAGCAGATATAGAGAGGTTCTCTGAGTGGTGAATCCAGGAAACCAGCACACGTGTTGGTGGGTAAAAAACTCCAAAAGTGCACACACCTCCAGTGATGCCAAGCAGCTTACCTCAAAGCTGTTTTAATGACAGCTTATAGCACCTCATGTAACACAGCAGATACTGCGATGAGCTCATATGCGGTCAGGGGAATCACTCTCGGATGATACCATATGGAAAGAAAAGGGATGTATATAGTGTAACTCTGTTACCCCAAAGTAGACTCAGATAGTAAACACACTACTGCACTCACATGGAACAATGAATAGCGGGCTTGTCCCCAGGAGCGCCGAGCTCGCAAAAATCCTTATGTTATTCTTAGATCTCTCCTACTCCCAGTGTACAGCAAATCGTACTCGAAGGGTGGCAGTATGGTCGAGGAAAAAAAGGAAAGGAAGCACATTGCGTAATCCCATAAAAAATGGTGCACATTTATTGGTAAAGAACGGTAAAAAACACTCACATATACTTCAGCTATATCATTGGTGACACTTGCAAGCGCCATGACTCAAATGCCTGCCGTCAGATCTGGGTCTAGTGCTCCACTGTGCTGTTTAATCTGCTACAAGGAAAGAGGATTTGTTTTTTGTATTTTTTTATTTTTAGGGTTACAACCGCTTTAAGTTAGTTATACACTGAACAATCAGATTGGATGGCCTCTTTTAGATCCAACTATTAGTGCTCTGGCTTGCCTGATTATTTACTAATTGTATAAATGCATTTATTTTTGTCAGTTGGATTTAACAGTGGAGTGAATATCTATGCTATATTATGTTTGATGTAATATGAGATACTGTACTTAGTGTGATCTGGGTGATATTTAGCTTTCCTGGTAGATGCACTTTTGAAGGGAGTTCATCTCAGTCCGAACTATTGTTAAGGGCATGGTAGCCCACTTTTCTTAATCAGAAAAACAACATTCCAGTCCAACAAAAATGGGTTGCCCCCGCAGGAGTTACAGTTTTTCACTGTAGAACAAATAATCGAAAATACCAAGCTACCTGTCTATTCAATCAGCAGTACCACTGGTCTCTTTGGTCTCCCCAACCATGGGCTGCTCAGATTCACTCAGCCTGTGTTTGCAGAACCTTACTGCTCAGGCCCCACTCCTGGCCTCCCTGGGTAGGGTTCTCCCAGGACCAGTGGCAGCCAGTGCATTGTGGGCGCACGGGCACCGCCCCCCCTTTCCCCTGCCATTGCCTCCCTATCCATGTGTCTGGCCCCTTTCAGGACGCCCGACGCATGGACTCCTATGGCGGGGGTGGAAGGGGGTGTTTTTTTTGAGCACCTGATTAGAGCCAGAGGCTCTAATAGGCTTTAAAAAAGGGTGGGCTTGGGCGTCAAGAGTGTGCCCTGATCTCACCCAATTGTGTGACCATAGTGAATGAGTTTTCATTATTTTGACACCCCAGTGCCTCCCCACCAATCAGGAGGCAGGTCAGTGAGACCTGTTTCCGGATCTACCAAAGCACCAGGCGATCCTATTGGATGCCCAGTGCTTTGGCGGAAGATAAAGAGAGCGGCGGAAGCATGAGGACTCCTTCCCTGCCACTACTGCTTGGAGGAGACATGGGAGGAGAGGACACCACAGCCCGGTAAGTGCCGGACCTCATGGTGGGGGGGGGGGGGTGTTTAGTGATGTTATGTGATGCTGATCTTTATACTATCTGTGATACTGATCTATGTACTATCTGTGATGCTGATCTATATACTATCTGTGATGCTGATCTATGTACCCTATCTGTGATGCTGATCTATATACCCTATCTGTGATGCTGATCTATATACCCTATCTGTGATGCTGATCTATATACCCTATCTGTGATGCTGATCTATATACCCTATCTGTGATGCTTATCTATATACCCTATCTGTGATGCTTATCTATATACCCAATCTGTGATGATGATCTATACACCATATCTGTAATGCTGAACTATATACCCTATCTGTGATGCTGAGCTGTATACTCTGTCTTGTGATTCTGGGGCTGCATACTATGTCCTGTGATTCTGGGGCTGTATACTCTGTCCTGCGATGCTAAGCTGTATACTCCTGACTAGGGATGAGCTTCGAGTTCGAGTCGAACTCATGTTCGACTCAAACATTGCCTGTTCGCCTGTTCGGCGAACAACGAACAATTAGGGGTGTTCGCGGCAAATTCGAAAAGCCGCGGAACACCCTGTTAAAGTCTATGGGAGAAATCTAAAGTGTTAATTTTAAAGGCTAATATGCAAGTTATTGTCCTAAAAAGTGTTTGGGGACCTGTGTTCTGTCCCAGGAAACATGTATCAATGCAAAAAAAAGTTTTAAAAACTGAAGTTTTTTCAGGAGCAGTGAATTTAATAATGCTAAAAGTGAAACAATAAAAGTGTAATATTACTTTAAATTTCGTACCTAGGGGGGGTGTAAAGTCAGCATGTGAAAAATCGCATGTTTCCCGTACATAGAACTGTCCCTGCACAAAGTGTCATTTCTGAAAGAAAAAAAGGCATTTAAAACCGGCTTTGCGGCTCTAATGAATTGTCGGCTCTGGCAATTACAGAGATGATTCATTCATAAAAAATAAAAATAAAAAAGCTGGGGGTCCCCCCAAATTTCATTAACAGGCCCTTCAGGTCTGATATGGATATTAAGGGGAACCCCACCGTAAATTTTAAAAAAAAATTGCGTGGAGTTCCCCCAAAAATTCACACCAGACCCTTATCCGAGCACGTTAACCTGGCCGGCCGCAGAAAAGAGGGGGGGACAGAGTGCGGCCCCCCCCTCTCCTGAACCGCACCAGGCCACATGCCCTCAACATGGGGAGGATGTCCCCATGTTGATGGGGACAAGGGCCTCATCCCCACAACCCTTGCCCGGTCGTTGTGGGGGTCTGCGGGCGGGGGGCTTATCAGAATCTGGAAGACCCCTTTAACAAAGGGGACCCCCAGATCCTGGCCCCCCCTATGTGAATTGGTAATGGGGTACACTGTACCTCTACCATTTCACGAAGGAAGTGTAAAGAGTTAAAAAAAAAACACACTGACACCGTAGAAAAAATTCTTTATTAATAAAAATAAAATAAAAAATCCAGCGATGTGAATCCACTCTCGGCCCGGCCCGCCCGCTCCAACGTTGTCTGTTGTCTTCTATCCAGCGACGGATGATCTCTCCAGCGACGGGTGATCAGAGGTCCGGTCCAGCGATGAGAAGATCCCATATGTCCAGAGCGCAGCAGGCAAGCTCCTCTCTCCGCTGGACACAGCCCAGCGAATGACGCGCTGGAGCTGAGACATTTCTTATATAGGGGAAGCGGCCACCTGTCACGTGACCCCGCCCCCTCTGACGCACCCTCGTACGTCACTGGGAAAGACCAGGAAAGACGGGTCTTTCCCAGTGACATACGAGGGTGCGTCAGAGGGGGCGGGGTCATGTGACGGGTGGCCGCTTCCCCTATATAAGAAATGTCACAGCTCCAGCGCGTCATTCGCTGGGCTGCGTCCAGCGGAGCTCGCCTGCTGCGCTCTGGACGGATGGGATCTTCTCATCGCTGGACCGGACCGCTGATCACCCGTCGCTGGAGAGATCATCCGTCGCTGGATAGAAGACAACAGACAATGTTGGAGCGAGCGGGCCGGGCCGAGAGTGGATTCACATCGCTTGATTTTTTTTTTTTTATTAATAAAGGATTTTTTCTACGATGTCAGTGTGTTTTTTTTAACTCTTTACACTTCCTTTGTGAAATGGTAGAGGTACAGTGTACCCCATTACCAATTCACATAGGGGGGCAGGATCTGGGGGTCCCCTTTGTTAAAGGGGTCTTCCAGATTCTGATAAGCCCCCCCGCCCGCAGACCCCCACAACGACCGGGCAAGGGTTGTGGGGATGAGGCCCTTGTCCCCATCAACATGGGGACATCCTCCCCATGTTGAGGGCATGTGGCCTGGTGCGGTTCAGGAGAGGGGGGGGCCGCACTCTGTCCGCCCCTCTTTTCTGCGAATGGCCAGGTTAACATGCTCGGATAAGGGTCTGGTGTGGATTTTTGGGGGAACTCCACCGCCATTTTTTTTTAAAATTTGGGGTGGAGTTCCCCTTAAAATCCACACCAGACCTTAAAGGTCTGGTATGGATATTTTGGGAAACCCCACGTAATTTTTTTTTAAATTGACGGCGGGGTTCCCCTTGATATCCATATCAGACCTGAAGGGCCTGTTAATGGAATTTGGGGGGACCCCAGCTTTTTTATTTTTATTTTTTATGAATGAATCATCTCTGTAATTGCCAGAGCCGACAATTCATTAGAGCCGCAAAGCCGGTTTTAAATGCCTTTTTTTCTTTCAGAAATGACACTTTGTGCAGGGACAGTTCTATGTACGGGAAACATGCGCTTTTTCACATGCTGACTTTACACCCCCCCCCCCCAGGTATGAAATTTAAAGTAATATTTCACTTTTATTGTTTCACTTTTAGCATTATTAAATTCACTGCTCCTGAAAAAACGTCAGTTTTTAAAACTTTTTTTGCATTGATACATGTTTCCTGGGGCAGGACCCAGGTCCCCAAACACTTTTTAGGACAATAACTTGCATATTAGCCTTTAAAATTAACACTTTAGATTTCAAATGTTCGAGTCCCATAGACTTTAACGGGGTTCTAAAGTTCACATGAACATTTGCTGTGTTCGCAAGTTCTGATGCGAACCGAACAGGGGGGTGTTCGGCTCATCCTTACTCCTGACACTATGGGTGGAAGCAAGTGGAATACAGGGGATGGAGTGGGTGGATTCTATAAGGGGTGGGGCTTATGAGAAGTGTGAGGGTTCAAAAAGGAAGGTCGGGGTCTGCCCCCCTATCCTAAAACTTCACCAGCCGCCACTGCCCAGGCTCTCCGACTCTTGAGACTCACAGATCCCCTTCCTGGACTCTGGTTTCCTCAGCTTTCTGGGTCCTCTGCTGACTCGCTTAGCTGTCTCAACTCTCCCATCCCCGTGGGTAAGGGAATCTCTCCAACATGGAGTCTTGTCTCCCCAGTAGGTCACATCTCTTGGCTGAAGCACACCTCTATCCTCACACACCAGATGTCTGAATGGCAGCAACTGCAACTTTAAAATCAGTTAGTAACCAGCTACTTGGTGACATTTACCACTCATGGCTGTTTTGGGAAATGGTTAAATCAATGGATTAAGTTTCGCTTGAATGCATACTCAGAGCTATTTAGTTAAACAGTAAACAGCAAGGCAAAGCGCAAAGTGGTGTCTGTAAAATCAAACATTTTAACCCATTACCCTTACACAACAACTTCATTAAAGGGGTTGTAAAGTTTTTTTTTTTTAAATAACAAACATGTTATACTTACCTCCTCTTCCGTGGTCCCTCAGCGCCCGGCGTTCCTGGCTCCTCCTCTTCTCAAGTGCTCCGAACGTGAGCTGCTTTCCATGGGGGCACTGCTGTTATTAATCTATCCAATGAGGACCCGAGACAGTGGCTGAACAAAAAGTGGAATTTTTCCTTTGTGGGACTTTGCAAGGCAGAGAGTCAAAGTGAACAATTAAATTATATTAAATGGATATTTTATTTGAATAAGTTAAAAGTTGGGATGAATTGAATAAAAAAATCGGATGCAAATGTACAGGGGTGTATGAATATTGAACAAGAAAATACAGAACAACCACGTAGTTCTCTCCTGACAAATGATCTAGGACAGAAGATTTTTGACGCGTTTCAAGGTTGAAAATGATGAAAACTTCTTCAGGGGCTGGTGGTAAAGTACATCGTCATCTAAAGGTTTTAACAGAAAAACAGCAGTAAATAATTACAGTACAAGACCAAATAGGTACATTGCATGTGAATAAATTGGTCAATAAACACAATACTGTAAAATAATCACATTCTGACTGTATATTTTCTTGAGAGTTCATCAAAAGCATCCAATTTAGAAAAAAACAGGGGTGGGCATTCACTGCCGGGGACCGGACAAATGGGCAACCTCACACGGAGAGGCTTGTGCTATCCGGGCCAGAGCCAGACACAAAGGGCACCCCACAACCAAGAATAGAGCTCGCAGACCCAAGAACCCTTCACACTCCTCGTGTCTGAGGAGAGAGGGGAAAAGATAGAACGAACACAAACAGCAAAAAGAAGAAAAGAGACAGTGGCTGGAGCTGCTTGTAACGTCACACCAATAACAACTATAGTTGCTTCTTTCCCAGTCAACTCTCTTCCTTCTTTCTGAATATCCTCTCACTTCCTGCAGCCTTGCTCTCCACGGTGGTTGCGGAGGTGCGCCACCTAGTGGTACTTCCTGGTTCGCTCCTGTGCGGCCTATTTAAACTCCCAGCACTGACAGAATGGTGTTCCTCTATTGCTGACAGTACGCCACTGTCAGCTGGGCTTCCAGACTCACCTCTATTAAGCTCCAGCTTCCTGAACTGGACCACCAGGACTCCAGGCACGGCACAGCCCTCTCAGCAACCAGGTCCAGGCTCCCAGGACGCTCATCCATGCCCAGCTATCTGCAACCGCAAGTACTCTGCTATAGAAACCAATTACTAAACACTGATCTCCATACTTGCCGCTTGCTTCCAAGTTATGTTCACTGCTATGCTAATCTTATCAAGTACTATGGAGTTTCACTAAAGTCTCAACTACAGTTTTCATGTTAAAGTTCATTACTATAGATATCAATTACTATGCTCTGCTCTCCATGCTTGTCGCTTGCTTTCAAGCCTGTGCTCATTGCTAAAGTACTAAGGAGTTTCACTCAAGTCTGATCTGCAGCTCACATGTTATGCTCACTGCTATAGATACCAATTACTTGCATTGCTTTACATGCCTGACGTGTTGCTTTTATGCCTGAGTTTATTGCTATTCATATCAAGTGTTATAGAGTGTTCCTAAAGTCTCAACTACAGCTGTCATGTTAAAGTTCATTGCTATAGACACTAATTACTATGCACTGCGCTCCATGCTAGTCGTTTGCTTCCAAGTCTATGTTCACTGGTCAGATGACCCCTAGTGTGCAGTCCCAGTACTGCGGCTATTCCTATCCTTATATTTGCTTATACCATTAATACCAAGATTTACTTTATTGTTGCTTATGCTGGAATAAGCGCCATACACTTCACTGAGGCTGTGATGATAGTTGATCATAAGCTCAATAATGGCATGCAATGCCAAGCTGCGGTTTCCAAAAGCGAGCAAAGTCCTTTCTTGTATTAAGAGAGGTATGGACTCCCGAGACAGAGATATAATTTTGCCCCTGTACAAATCATTAGTAAGACCTCATCTGGAATATGCAGTTCAGTTTTGGGCACCAGTTCTCAAAAAGGATATCGGAGAACTGGAGAAAGTGCAGAGAAGAGCAACCAAACTGATAAGAGGCATGGAGGAGCTCAGCTATGAGGAAAGATTAGAAGAACTAAATCTATTCACTCTTGAGAAGAGGAGAATTAGGGGGGATATGATCAACATGTACAAATATATAAGAGGTCCATACAGTGTACTTGGTGTTGAGTTATTCACTTTACGGTCAACACTGAGGACAAGGGGGCACTCTTTACGTCTAGAGGAAAAGAGATTTCACCTCCAAATACGGAAAGGTTTTTTCACAGTAAGAGCTGTGAAAATGTGGAACAGACTCCCTCCAGAGGTGGTTCTGGCCAGCTCAGTAGATTGCTTTAAGAAAGGCCTGGATTCTTTCCTAAATGTACATAAAATAACTGAGTACTAAGATTTGTAGGTAAAGTTGATCCAGGGTAAAATCGATTGCCTCTCGGGGGATCAGGAAGGAATTTTTTCCCCTGCTGTAGCAAATTGGATCATGCTCTGCTGGGGTTTTTTGCCTTCCTCTGGATCAACTGTGGGTATGGAGTTGGGTGTATGGGATTGTATTGTGTTTTTTATTTTGTTTGTTTATTTTTTTGAGGTTGAACTGGATGGACTTGTGTCTTTTTTCAACCTGACTAACTATGTAACTATGTAACCCAAACTCTTAACTGCGTTAAGAGTGAAACCTGGGTTCGAACCTGAGAAGTCTCCGCAGTTGCGATCCATAGACCTAAATCTAATTTGGCTTATCGTTACACTGCTGTGCATATTCTCGTCTCTAGAACTATTGGGTTCAGGTAAGGGGGGCTTTTGCACTACAGAAGATTTTTCACCTTAATGCATAGAATGTATTAAGGTGAAAAACCTTGAGGGTTTTCAACTCCAAGTGTTCCATTCTCCTCGGTTAAAAACCATTGGAATATTCCCCCATGACTAAAGGAAAATTATAAACTTTTAATATCAATTTTATTATGAAATTTCAGCTATGATTCTTTGAAACCAGTCCGCCTGTTAGCACTACAGATTTTTTTTTTTTACATGGGAGGCTGCTCTTTGGTTTATTTTAAATAGGAGGATTGCAGAGATTTATTATAATTAAGGTTTTGAAAGATAAAAAAATATATTTTAATCAATACTATATTTGTTGCATTGTTTCATATTTAAATTGTTGACAAATCAATTGACTATGATAGATTGATAACAAATCAATACTTGTACTGCCACCTACATACAGTACATGCTTTGATTTTATTATCTGATTGATGTATGATTCAATCAAAATGATCAAATTGTCAAACAGTGAAAAAGCCATAACATCACTTTTGATTGATTTATCCTCAACATAGATTGGATTGTAGCAAATTGGCTTGATTGGTCAGGGCAGAAAATTATGGGGCTGATTTACTATTATCAATGCGCTGCGCCGGTTCATGGCTTAATTAGTGCGCTGGATGAATCCTTAATTAGGCGCATGAACCGGCTGTTACGTACCTGGGTGTGAGCCTGAAGCGTGGAGGGAGACCTCCCGTACAACCCCGGCTTAGAGACCGCTGGAATGGGGACAGAGGTCTCTGAGCACGGTGAAGTAAGGGTGCCGGATTTGGTGTAGCTGCAGAGGAAGCTGGAACCGCTGGACAGGAAGCAGGTGATGCAGGTCGGCAGAGTAGTGGATGCAGACAGCAGGTGCAGGTCAGCAGAGCAGCTTTGAGGGTCAGCAGGGCAGCAGACGTAGTTAGCAGGGTCAGACAGGCCGGGTCGTGCACTTGGGAGGAATCAGCATGAACAATAGGCAGAAGAATAGTCAGAGTCCAAGCCGGGTTCAGGTAACGGATAATCAGACAGGAGACAGGCAGAGTCGACAAGCCGGGGTCAGGGTTGGAGAAGGTAGCAGAGTCAGGAAGCCGGGTCATACACTGGATCAGGATGCAGAATGCAGGATGCAAAACAAGAACACAGGAACACATGCAGATCAAGCCGCAATGTGCCCCATCCAGGCAGTGTCTTTTATAGGCAGTGTCTTTTATAGGCAGCTGCGTATGACGTGCGCCAAACGTGCACGCATGCGCACAGATGCGGGCAACGGCCGTGTTGCACGCATGCGCACAGGCACATGCCCACGGACGCGAGCAGAACGTCCATGACAGTGCCCCCCTCTTAAGGGCAACCTCCGGGTGCAAAAGAGGGCTCTCTTCTGGGGATGACTGCGGAAAAACGCCTGGATTAACTCTTGAGCGTGAATGTTCTGTTGGGGTTCCCAAGAGTTCTCCTCTGAGTGAGTGAGTGAGTGAGTGAGTGAGTGAGTAACTTGTATAGCGCAGCAAATGCGAACTTAATCGCCTCAAGGCGCTTGGCATCCAGAGTTGTACAGATCTTTCAGAAGAGGTGGGTCTTTAGCTTTTTCCTGAATGCCCTCTGGACCGTACCCCTTCCATTTAATCAGGAATTGAAGCTGGTTCCTCCTTCTTCTGCAATTCAAGACTGCCTCCACCTCGAACTCCTCATTGCCATCAATGACTACAGGTTCAGGTGGTCCTGACCCCCTGTCTGGGAAAGGATCAGGTACCGCTGGTTTCAACAAAGACACATGGAATACCGGGTGAACCTTCATTGACTCAGGTAGGGCAAGTTCATAGGAGACTTTGTTTAGCTTCCGTTTCACCGGGAAAGGACCGATAAACTTGGGTGCCAGTTTCCTTGTCGGACAAGCCATCTTAAGGTTGGTGGTGGATAGCCATACTTGATCGCCTTGTTGTAGGCTTAGTTCTCCTCTCTTCTTCCTATCGAACATCCTTTTACTGGCTGCTTGCGCTTTGGTCAGAGCTTCCTGTAGCATCCTATTGTTACGGGTAAGGAAATCAACGGTATCTTGGACTGCCGGGACTGTTGTATCCGAGACAAGGTCGGGTAGAAATGTCAGGTGGAACCCATAGTTGGCCAAAAACGGGGACTGGCCCGTGGCTGAATGACTGGCATTATTAAAAGCAAATTCTGCCAAGGGTAGCAATGCTACCCAGTCGTCTTGAACAAAGGAGGTGAAGCATCGGAGGTATTGCTCGAGAGTCTGGTTAGTCCTCTCGGTTTGCCCATTGGTCTGGGGGTGGTAGGCCGAGGACATGGACAGTTCAATCTTCAGAACCTTGCATAACGCCTTCCAGAAACGGGAAGTGAACTGCACCCCTCTGTCTGATACAATTTCCGCGGGGACCCCATGAAGCCTTACGATCTCCTTAATAAAGACCTGGGCGGTCTCCATGGCAGAGGGCGTGCTTTTCAACGGTATGAAATGAGCCATCTTAGATAGTCGGTCGACCACTACAAAAATGGCTGAGCAGCCTTCTGACGGGGGAAGTTCTACTATGAAGTCCATAGCAATCATTTTCCAGGGACGGTCGGGAATTGGTAAAGGCCTAAACAGGCCCCAGGCCCTGCCTCTGGTGGTTTTGCTACGGGTACAGATGGTACATGAACCGACATAATCCCTGCAGTTCTTTTCAAGATCCGGCCACCAAAATGTGCGTTGGACCAGTTCTAAAGTCTTATGCATCCCGAAATGGCCTGCCAAGGGATGGTCATGACACAGGTTTAACACTGTAGCTTGGACTTCCTCTGGCACAAAGATTCTGTAGTTTTTCCACAGTAATCCCTCTTTGGGAACAAGAGTGATGCCAGGGGGTTCAGACACCCCTACAGAGGCTTGTTTCAGGTTAGACATTAGGCTAGTTTGCAATAGTAAGAAGTTACCTTCTGATAGTATGGTATCTGGTGCTGATACTTCTTTCGGATCATCAAACATGCGGGACAGGGCATCTGGTTTGGTGTTCTTGGAACCTGGTCGATACGTGATATGGAATGAAAACCTAGAGAAAAATAATGCCCATCGCGCCAGGCGTGGTCTTAGTCGTTTCGCCGCTCTGAAGTACTCCAGGTTTTTATGGTCAGTGTAAATGTGTATGGGGTGTGCTGCCCCCTCCAACAGGTATCTCCACTCTTCAAGGGCAGATTTAATGGCCAGGAGCTCCCGATCCCCCACATCATAATTCTTCTCAGATGGGGTGAGCTTACGGGAGAAGAAAGCTATTGGGTGCATCAAGTCCTTGAGACCCTGGCGTTGGGAGATGACAGCTCACAATGCTGTTTCTGAGGCGTCTACCTTGAGTATTTAGGGTAGGGTTTGGGTCGGGGTGACTCAGAATGGGAGCAGTTGTGAAATGTCCTTTTAGGTTCGTGAAGGCGGCCTGTGCCTCGGGGGACCAACGGAACCGAACATGTTGCTTCGTTAACTGAGTGATTGGAGAAATAATAGCGGAAAATCCCTTAATGAACCTTCGATAAAAATTAGCGACACCCACAAAACGTTGCACCCCTTTCTTGTCTGAAGGTGCAGGCCAGTCCAGAATGGCTGAAACCTTCTGTGGGTCCATCTTGAACCCCTCCGTTGAGATCACTAGGCCTAGGAACTGGATGCTCTGCCGCTCAAACTCACACTTCTCCGGTTTTGCATAGAGTCCATGTTGGCGGAGACGACAGAGTACATTCTTGACGTGTCTTCGGTGCTGCTCAAGGGAAGAGGAGAAAATCAAAATATCATCCAGATAAACAACTACATAAATGTCCAGACAGTCTCTGAAAACATCATTAACTAGGTGCTGAAATGTTGCAGGGACATTGCATAAGCCAAAAGGCATTACTAAATATTCATAATGGCCAAACCTGGTACGAAAGGCCGTCTTCCACTCATCCCCTGAGCGGATGCGAACCAGGTTGTATGCCCCCCGCAGATCTAACTTGGTAAACACGGAGGAAGTCCTGAGTCTCTGAAAGAGTTCGGGAACCAAGGGTAGGGGGTACCGGTTCTTTACCGTAATCTTGTTCAGTTCCCTGTAGTCCACACAGGGCCGGAGGGAATGGTCCTTCTTTTCTCCAAAAAAGATCCCGGCCCCTGCTGGGGAAGTAGAAGGGCGGATTAAACCCCTCTTTAAGTTTTCATCAACGTATTCCTTCAGCACCTCTAGTTCCCGCTCCGACAAAGGGAAAATTCGTCCGAACGGAATTTCAGCACCGGGCAGAAGTTCGATTGGGCAATCGTACGGACAATGGGGCGGCAGGACTTCAGCCCCTCTCTTGCTAAAAATGTCCAAAAATTCATGGTATTGCGGAGGTACTGCAGCGCGTACCTCTGGGTCTGGTTCCAGGCATAGTAAGGGACCATTGATGCTAGGACACAAGGGCTTGCAGTTCTGCTGGCAGTAGGGAGAATGAAATTTAACTTGTCCGGTTTCCCAATCAATCTGAGGATTGTGTGCCTGGAGCCACGATAGGCGCCAAATTGACTGGAAACATGGGAGAGACGATGGCATCCAAACATAAAAGTTCCTTATGACCCATAGAGGTGATGACAGGCAAAAAGGGGGTTTCTTGAGTTACTACTCCGGACTTGATTTGGGACCCATCCGCCAGGAAGATGGAAAGACCCCGGGTCTTGGGTTGAAGTGGAATGTGTTGTTGAGCTGCAAAGTCTAAATCAATAAAACAACTACATGCCCCTGAGTCTACTATTGCGGTAACTGGTATGATTCTTTCAGGTAATTGGAGCAGGATAGGTAAGTCCAGGTGGGTGACCTTGGTAGGAGTCAGTGCAGAACTGGGGGAAGAGATAGCCAAAGTCTTACGCAGCTTAACAGGGCAAGTGGAAACATAGTGACCGGCCCCTCCGCAGTACATGCACAGATAATTCTGCTGCCGGCGAAGTCGTTCTCTGGCGGATAAGGAATGTTTTATCAGTCCAAGCTGCCCGGGATTGGTGGTAGCAGCAGTCTGGTGAGGGGGTGAGAGTCTTCCTGGAACTGTGTTATCCCTGGCAGGGTGGACGGGAGCTGGTATCCGGGGGAGCATCCACGCCGGGCGGAGTTGTGGAGTTGTCCTTTCAGTTTTGCGTTCCCGTAATCGTCGGTCTATCTGGATGGACAGGGAAATTAAAGACTCCAAGGCATCAGGAACACCGACCCAAGCTAATTCATCTTTCAGGCTTTCGGAGAGACCGAGACGAAACTGATGCCGAAGTGCTGCCTCATTCCACTGAGTGTCCGCGCTCCAGCGTCTGAAGTCAGTCACATAGTCCTCGATGGCTCGATGGCCTTGCTGGAGCGCGTAGAGGGCAGCCTCGGCAGTGGAAGTTCGCTGAGGGTCATCCCAGAGTCGGGCCAGGAGTCCAGAGCTTCATGGCGAGTTTCAAGTAAATGGTGAGCCCAAGCCTGGGGTTCCCCTTGCAGCAGGGCGATAACAAAACCCACTCTGGTAACTTCAGAAGAGAAGGTCCGAGGTAGCAGCGAAAAGTATAGTTCACATGCGTTGCGAAACGCCCGAAATTCACTTCGGATCCCAGAAATCTTCTCGGGAAGAGGAACCCTGGGTTCAGGGAGTGGTATCACTGGTGATAAGTCTGCATGGGTAGCCTGGGTCTGTGTCTGTTTATCTTCCTGGACACGCCGATCCTGGAGAGAGTTCACAACTTGAGTGAGGGCTGAGAGATGTTGCAAGACATAGTCCATCGGCGAGGTCCCTCCTTCAGGCTCAGACATGGCGGCTTGATACTGTTACGTACCTGGGTGTGAGCCTGAAGCATGGAGGGAGATCTCCCGTACAACCCCAGCTTAGAGACCGCTGGAATGGGGACAGAGGTCTCTGAGCACGGTGAAGTAAGGGTGCCGGATCTGGTGTAGCTGCAGAGGAAGCTGGAACCGCTGGACAGGAAGCAGGTGATGCAGGTCGGCAGAGTAGAGGATGCAGACAGCAGGTGCAGGTCAGCAGAGCAGCTTTGAGGGTCAGCAGGGCAGCAGACGTAGTTAGCAGGGTCAGACAGGCCGGGTCGTGCACTTGGGAGGAATCAGCATGAACAATAGGCAGAAGAATAGTCAGAGTCCAAGCCGGGTTCAGGTAACGGATAATCAGACAGGAGACAGGCAGAGTCGACAAGCCGGGGTCAGGGTTGGAGAAGGTAGCAGAGTCAGGAAGCCGGGTCATACACTGGATCAGGATGCAGAATGCAGGATGCAAAACAAGAACACAGGAACACATGCAGATCAAGCCGCAATGTGCCCCATCCAGGCAGTGTCTTTTATAGGCAGCAGGACGCTGCGTATGACGTGCGCCAAACGTGCGCGCATGCGCACAGATGCGGGCAACGGCCGTGTTGCGCGCATGCGCACAGGCGCGCGCCCGCGCATGCACACAGGCACATGCCCACGGACGCGAGCAGAACGTCCATGACACCGGCGTAGCAGCGGGCGCAATGCAATTAATATGTAAAGCCGCCACTGAATTCCCTTTAGAAGTCTATGGGAGAAATCAAAAGTGTTAATTTTCAAGGTTAATATGCAAGTTTTTGTCCTAAAAAGTGTTTGGGGACCTGAGTCCTGCCCCAGGGGACATGTATCAATGCTTTTTTTATTTTTTTAAACGGCCGTTTTTTTCGGGATCAGTGAATTTAATAATGCTTAAAGTGCAGCAATAAAAGTGAAATATTACTTTACATTTCGTACCTAGGGGGTGTGTAAAGTTAGCATGTTGAAAAAGCGCATGTTTCCCGCACTCAGAACTGTCCCTGCACAAAATGACATTCTGAAGGAAAAAAAGTCATTTAAAAATCACTCGCGGCAATAATGAATTGTCGGCTTCCGGCAATTCAGAGAGGATTTATTCATAAAAAAATAAAAAAAATTGTGGGGCCGTAAAAAAATAAAAATAAATGACGTGGGGGTTCCCCCAAAATATCCATACCAGGCCCTTCAGGTCTGGTATGGATTTTAAGGGGAACTCCACCCCAAATTTAATAAAAAAAATTGCGTGGAGTTCCCCCAAAAATCCACACCAGACCCTTATCCGAACACGTTAACCTGGCCGGCCGCAGAAAAGAGGGGGGACAGAGTGCGGCCCCTCTCTCCTGAACCGTACCAGGCCACATGCCCTCAACATGGGGAGGATGTCCCCATGTTGATGGGGACAAGGGCCTCATCCCCACAACCCTTGCCCGGTGGTTGTGGGGGTCTGCGGGCATGGAGCTTATCGAAATCTGGAAGACCCCTTTAACAAAGGGGACCCCCAGATCCCGGCCCCCACCTGTGTGAAATGGTAATGGGGTACATTGTACCTCTACCATTTCACCAAAAAAAAGTGTCAAAAATTTTAAAAATTACAATAGCCGGTTTTTGACAATTCCTTTATTAATGTCTTCTTTCCGCGCTTATTCTTCTTCCATCTTCTTCTTTTCTGATTTCATTCGGGTTTCTTCCTCCATCTTCTGCTTCTTCCTCTGCTTCTTTCTTGGGTCTTCTCGTCCGCATCTTGACCAGCGTCTTCTTCCATCTTCTTCTCCTTCCGTCGGCCTTCTCATCCGCATCATGCTTCTTCTTCCCCGGACGCTGCGCTTGAAATTGAAGTTACCGCTGTGTGACACTCCTGTGACCCCGCCCCCCTCTGACGCCACGGGTAAAGTCATAAGGAAGTCCCTGTGTGGTACATGTGCGTCAGGGGGGCGGGTTCACAGGAGCGTCACACGGCAGGGACTTCAATTTCAAGCGCAGCGTCCGGGGAAGTAGAAGCCGCGCAAGATGCGGTCGAGCTTCCAATTGAAGTTCCCACCGTGTGACGCTACTGTGACCCCGCCCCCCTCTGACGCACATGTCCCACACGGGGACTTTCTTATGACTTTACCCGTGGTGTCAGAGGGAAGCGGGGTCACAGGAGCGTCACACGGCAGGGACTTCAATTTCAAGCTTAGCGTCCGGGGAAGAAGAAGCAAGATGTGGATGAGAAGGCCGATGGAAGGAGAAGAAGATGGAAGACGAAGCCGGTCAAGATGCGGACGAGAAGACCCAAGAAAGAAGCAGAGGAAGAAGAAGATGGAGGAAGAAACCTGAATGAAAGCAGAAAATAAGAAGATGGGAGAAGAAGAAGAAGAAGCGCGGAAAGAAGATATTAATAAAGGAATTGTCAAAAAAACAGCTATTGTCATTTTTTACACTTTTTTTGGTGAAATGGTAGAGGTACAATGTACCCCATTACCATTTCACACGGGGGGGGGGCGGGATCTGGGGGTCCCCTTTGTTAAAGGGGTCTTCCAGATTTCGATAAGCCCCCTGCCCGCAGACCCCCACAACCACCGGGCAAGGGTTGTGGGGATGAGGCCCTTGTCCCCATCAACATGGGGACATCCTTCCCATGTTGAGGGCATGTGGCCTGGTACGGTTCAGGAGAGGGGGGGCCGCACTCTGTCCCCCCCTCTTTTCTGTGGCCAGACCCTTATCCATACCAGACCTGAAGGGCCTGAAGGGCCTGGTAATTGAATTTGGGGGGACCCCCACGTTTTTTTTTTTTCATTTTTAATGAGCAATGACTGTATTCTTTATAGCCACGATTACTTTTAAATTACTTTTTTTTTCACTTCAGAAATGACATCTTGTACAGGGACAGTTCTAAGCACGGGAAACATGCACTACTTCACAGGCATGTTATACCCCCCCTGTATGAAATTTAAAGGAATATTTCACTTTTATTGTTTCAGTTGTGATTTGTCTCGAAGCTCCTTTCCTGGTGTGTATGCATGAAAATGTTTGCTGTCATGTTTAGTCACATCATCTTTCACATTATCACCATAAATTGGGCTAACTTTCCTGTTTTGTTATTTTTTAACCACTTCAGCGCCGGACCATATTGCTGGTCAATGACCGGGCCACTTTTTGCGATTCGGCACTGTGTCGTTTTAACTGACAATTGCGCGGTCGTGCGACGTGGCTCCCAAACAAAATTGGCTTCCTTTTTTCCCCACAAATAGAGCATTTTTTTGGTGGTATTTGATCACCTCTACGTTTTTTTTTTTTGCACTATAAACAAAAATAGAGCGACAATTTTGAAAAAAATGAATATTTTTTACTTTTTGCTATAATAAATATCCCCAAAAATATATAAAAAAAACAAGTTTTTTCCTCAGTTTAGGTCGATACGTATTCTTCTACATATTTTTGGTTAAAAAAATAGCAATAAGCGTTTATTGATTGGTTTGCGCAAAAGTTATAGCGACTACAATATAGTGGTTAGTTTTATGGCATTTTTCATACTATTTTTTTTTTACTAGTAATGGCGGCGATCAGCGATTTTTATCGGTACTGCGACCTTATTGCGGACACTTTTGACACATTTTTGGGACCATTGCCATTTTTATAGCGACCAGTGCTATAAAAATGCATTGATTACTATAAAAATGCCACTGGCAGGGAAGGAGTTAAGTATGTTCCCTGTGTGTGTTCTAACTGAAGGGGGGTGAGACTGACTTGGGGAAATAACTGATCGCTGTTCATACATTGTATGAACAGACGATCAGGCATTTGTCCCCCTGACAGGAGCGGGAGCTGTGTGTTTACACACACAACTCCCGGTTCTCGCTCTGTAAAGAGCAAACGCGGGTGCATGGCAATGGTCGCGTCCGCTGGGCACCCGCGTCAGGACCAGGGACGAGCGGGACGCTGATGATGAAGGGGAACTCCACACCAAATTTAAAAAAACAAAAACGGAGTGGCTTCCCCTGCAGTGGCACATTAGACCCTTAGATTTGGTCTGGATCGTAAGGGGGAAAACCTACACCGAAAAAACTGCATGGGGGTTCCCCCAAGATCCATACCAAACCCTTATCTGAGCACACAGTCTGGCCGGACAGGAATGGGGGTGGGAACGAGTGAGCGCCCCCCCTCCTGAACCGTACCAGACCACATGCACTCAACATAGGGGAGTGTGTGCTTTGGGGCAGGGGGGCACTGCGCCCCCCACCCCAAAGCACTCTTGTCCCCATGTCGATGGGGACAAGGGCCTCTTCCCGACAACCCTAGCCGTTGGTTGTCGGGGAATCCGCCCCCAACCTGGATGGGGTAAGTGCAGGGCTGGTGGGCTTGTGAATGGCCAAACGGGGCTGACGAGCGAGCGATCAGCGGGTTTGTTTGCCGTCCCCAAACCCCCCCCCCCCCCCGCAAAAAAATTAAGATAATTTATGATTGTTCCAACTTTCCACTGAAATCCAATTCTCTGTGTTTCATAGTTGGTTGAATGGGTTGTTGACTTTAAATTGATTATTCCTTTTGGGAAAAATTGATTGGAACAGAAATGGAACATTGATTGAAGTGTGTATGTCCACCATCCATCGCCTGTAACCCTTTGTTAGCCGAGTCCTATGTGCGCACACTTGTAGCTCTCCATACAAATATTAATATATTGCAACACACTCTTCCTTCTAACCAGGAGCGCTCGCCACGCCCTGTATGCTAATATCAGCCGTATCCTAGCTCCTGATTGGTGTAGACGATGACAGTGAGGCTGCCAGGTCTGAGGCTCGGTTGGTCGGGCTGTGCACAGTGTGCAGTAGGGAAGAGATGTTGGGAGGTTGAGGATCGTACATCGCCTATGTGTGGACTGGACAGGGAGGCTCTACACTGGGAGCTCTCCATGTCGGAGTGCAGGGCTGAGGACACCGAGGACAGTATGGACAAGCAGATGGCTCGCTGTAAGATCGTGGTGGTCGGGGACACTCAGTGCGGGAAGACTGCTCTGCTCCACGTCTTTGCTAAGGACTGCTATCCAGAGGTAGATCCCCTACACCACCATCCAATCACAACGTCTCCTCTTCTCTAGAGATCCTGCCCTGTAGGCTCACACTCACCCCACAGCTACAGCTTCCCTGGATCCACTTCTATTAGAGAAGATCCCAGGCATTGTCACCATCAGGGGAGGGGGAGTCAGGATTTATGAATGGAGAGGGGGCAACAACGGGTTAAAGTGCCTGACTTCTCATTGGCTCTTACTAATCCAACCATCAGGTCATCTATCTGTCTCTTATTCATCTATCATCTCTTGTTTGTTTATCAGTCTACTCTCTATCATTTATCATCTATCTTCTATAATGTATCTATTCTCTAAGAGTTATCTATTTTGTTCTAATCTTTTCTCTATCATTTATCAATTTGTCACATATCATCTTTCATTTAGGTATCCTCTATCATTTATCGATCCTCCATTATCTATCTATCTATCTATCTATCTATCTATCTATCTATCTATCTATCTATCTATCTATCTATCATCTATCATGTATTTATCTTCTATCATTTATCTATTATCTATCCACTATCATCTGTTTTATCTTCTATCATCTATCCTCTAACAGTTATCTGTCTTCTATCCCCTATCAGATATGTATTTTATATAATCTGTTCTCTATCATTTGTCTGTCAATCTGTTTTCTTTTAAAATTGATCTAGCCTTCATCATTTATCTATCAATTATCTTCTATCATTTATCTTCAATCTATCCTCCATCATTTATCTATCATCTATTTTATCTTTTATCTATTCTCTATCATTATCTGTCACTCTACTATCATTTATCATCTACCCTGTATAATTTATCTATTATCTATCACGTATCTACCTTATTCCATCTATTCTGTATCACGTATCTATTAATCTATCCTATCATTTATCATCTGTTCTATCTTCTGTCATAAATTATCTTTCATTTATCTATCAATCTATCTTCTATCATTTATCTATCCTCTGTAATGTATTTATAATATGACTATCTATCTATCTATCTATCTATCTATCTATCTATCTATCTATCTATCTATCTATCTATCTATCATTGTACATCTAGGTGAATTGCTTGCTCCCCAAACATTTCCAGGTCAATACCAGCAATAAGGTTTATCTTTGTGAAGGTGAATCTTCATCCTCGTTTTATTGCAAGTTTACGTCCTAAACGCATAGTTTTCATTATAGGTTATATATATTTTTTGGAGTTTTTTGAAAAGTCCTAACTTCAGCTGATTGGTTAAGAACTCTTTCACATGATTGTATCCAATATGCTGGCAGAAATTTCCCGTGTATTTGCTGTACACATGTAATACTAGTGCAACGTTTACATGCGTACAGCATACAGGGACCCCATTGGCCAACATGTCAATAACATCAGTGTATAATCAGCTGCGCCGTTGATCACGCTGTTGAACTGAAGGAGTTATTGTTGTGCCGGTGGCGCATGCGCAGAAGGTGCTCAGGCAATCATAGAGTTTATTCTGTGCATGCGCCACCAGCACATCAATGGCTCATTCAAGCTGATGATGTCATTGACATGTCTACCTGGAGCAGCGGCGGTGGCCAATAAGGTCCCTGTAAGCACGTAAGCTGTGGCACAAACATTTACACGCGTACTGTGTAAAATACGCCCAAAACACGTGCTGTGGCTTTTTTTTAACTGTAGTCATTCATTAATTTGTTCTGCACATGTGCCGCCAACTCATCACTGACCCATTCAGACTGACAGTGTTGTTATTGACAGCAGCCAATAGGGTCCTTGTACACTCCTCGCTGTACGCATGTAAACCATTGCACAAGCGTTTATATTACATGCATACTGTGAAAAATCGAGCCCAGCTGTGTCCTGTATTATTATACTCGGCTGTGTGAATGAGCCCATAGACTACAATACAGATGCATAGAAAGCAGCATGCCAGGTATATCCTGTGTGTGTGACTGAGCCCTAATTGTTGTTATTACACACAAATATCCTTTTACAGCAGCTTATCTGGGCAGCCTTGCTATTGTTTAAGGAAAGATTTGCTATGTCAGTAAGATTCATTTCTAGCTGCCTGTCTGGATCTCCTCTCTTTGTCCAATCAGGTATCTGATATGAGTTTTTAGTGCTGCGCCGTGCGACTCCATGTAGGGCTGGGAGCCGCTCATTCCTTGCTTGGGTTTGTATAGGAGCTTGCAGTCCAGTGCAGTTGGTGGAAAACTTCTTCGGATGGGATGTGATGCACACATTTAGTATATAGTCCTGTATAGTAATGGCTCATCGGATACAATATAACACAAGATAATACAGTGCGCAGCAATCAGCAGATTTCTAGAAATAAGACAAAGATTATATAGGAAAAGGCTAAAGCTGAAAAGTCAAGCGGGAGGATGTAAGAAATGATTTCATGGTTGCCTATTGTTCTGTAGAATGGTAGGCATGTGGAGAGCAGGGTGATCCTAAAAAGCCGTCCGTGTAATCACAAAGTCCCCATGCAGCTCCGTACAAAGGATTTCTATAGAGACATAACGCATGCCGTTCTGATCTTACTTGTGTTCACAATTCAGTGAAGTGTTCTTTCACAGAACAGAGTTCTGCTATTTAATCCTAGAGACTGATCAAGGGTAGATAGAACCTTCAAAGAAGGAGGGTTCCTTAATGCAGTGGTGGTCAACTTTCATGATAAGGGGGGTCTCCAGTGTGGCCCCAACATCACCAAAGGAGCGCACATATAATCCATTAAATGGTCAACATTAGAGACAACAGACACACAACAGGATATAGTCCAAGACTACAGACATAATACAAGAGATGGTCAGAGACTGTGGGCATAATACAGGAGATGGTCAGAGACTGTGGGCATAATACAGGAGATGGTTAGAGACTGTGGGCATAATACAAGAGATGGTCAGAGACTGTGGGCATAATACAGGAGATGGTCAGAGACTGTGGGCATAATACAGGAGATGATCAGAGACTGTGGGCATAATACAAGAGATGGTCAGAGACTGTGGGAATAATACAGGAGATGATCAGAGACTGTGGGCATAATACAGGAGATGGTTAGAGACTGTGGGCATAATACAGGAGATGGTCAGAGACTGTGGGAATAATACAGGAGATGATCAGAGACTGTGGGCATAATACAGGAGATGATCAGAGACGGTGGGCATAATACAAGAGATGGTCAGAGACTGTGGGAATAATACAGGAGATGGTCAGAGACTGTGGGCATAATACAGGAGATGGTCAGAGACTGTGGGCATAATACAAGAGATGGTCAGAGACTGTGGGCATAATACAGGAGATGGTCAGAGACTGTGGGCATAATACAGGAGATGGTTAGAGACTGTGGGCATAATACAAGAGATGGTCAGAGACTGTGGGCATAATACAGGAGATGGTCAGAGACTGTGGGAATAATACAGGAGATGATCAGAGACTGTGGGCATAATACAAGAGATGGTCAGAGACTGTGGGAATAATACAGGAGATGGTCAGAGACTGTGGGCATAATACAGGAGATGGTCAGAGACTGTGGGCATAATACAAGAGATGGTCAGAGACTGTGGGAATAATACAGGAGATGGTCAGAGACTGTGGGCATAATACAGGAGATGGTCAGAGACTGTGGGCATAATACAAGAGATGGTCAGAGACTGTGGGCATAATACAGGAGATGGTCAGAGACTGTGGGCATAATACAAGAGATGGTCAGAGACTGTGGGAATAATACAGGAGATGATCAGAGACTGTGGGCATAATACAGGAGATGGTCAGAGACTGTGGGCATAATACAAGAGATGGTCAGAGACTGTGGGCATAATACAGTAGATGGTCAGAGACTGTGGGCATAATACAAGAGATGGTCAGAGACTGTGGGAATAATACAGGAGATGGTCAGAGACTGTGGGCATAATACAGGAGATGGTCAGAGGCTGTGGATATGATAAAAGAAATGGTCAGAGACTGAAGCCATAGGAGTTGGAGACTGGGGACTTTTTTGCAGGAGACAGGCAAAGTCTGGAGACACACTGTATGAGGGTGCTAGAGATCACTACTATAGCAGAAAAAAAAAGGGAAACACACAGGGGCCCTTAAAGTCACATAAAAAGTGCCAGAAGGAGGCATGTGCCCCCCGGGCCGCAGTTTGGTCACCAAGGCATGGTAAATATGATGAGAAGAGACTGTGGACTTGATAAATCTACTGTTCTGAGACTGCGGACATAATACAGGAGATGGTCAGAGACTGTGGACATAATGCAAAAGATGGTCAGAGATTTTGAACATAATACAGGAGATGGTCAGAGATTTTGGGCATAATACAGGAGATGGTCAGAAATTGTGGGTATAATACAGGAGATGGTCAGAGACTGTGGGCATAATACAGGAGATTGTCAGATACTGCGGGCATAATACAGGAAATAGTCAGAGACTGTGGACACAATACAGGAAATGGTCAGAGACTGTGGACACAATACAGGAAATGGTCAGAGACTGTGGGCATAATACAGGAGATGGTCAGAGATTGTGGGCATAATAAAGGAGATGGTCAGAGACTGTGGGCATAATACAGGAAATGGTCAGAGACTGTGGACATAATTCAAAAGATGGTCAGATATTTTGAACATAATACAGGAGATGGTCAGAGACTACGGACATAATACAAGATATAGAGACTGTAAACATGACAAAAGAGATGGTCAGAGATTTCAGACATGCTGCTAGAGGTTGTCACAGACTTTGAACATGCTATAGGAGTTGTTGAAGACTGGGGACTTTTTTGCAGGAGACGGCCATAGTTGGGAGACATACTATATAAGACTTCTAGAGATCACTACTATAGCAGGAAAATAGAGAAACACACATTCATGTCTGCAGGGGCCCTGATACTACATAAAATGTGCCAGAGAGAGGCATGTGACCCCCGGGCCCCAGGTTGGTCACCAGGGCCTTAATGGGTCATTTATACTATATAGGTTTTTCTGCACAAGGACAATGCAGATCACCACTAGGGCACATAGAAATCAATTATTTTTATGCTGACATACTGCATTTTTCTCAGAGCAGCTCACTGCACCATATATCACTGCTTGTCTACACATCACAGCTCAGCTGCAGCACATAAACTTTATGGAATGCAATTTTGTGCCTCTTCAATAAAGTTTAAAAAAATGTGAACCATGTGATGCTCTGACTCCTCACTGTTGGTAACAGACACCAGCCCGCAAAATAAAACGCTGCAAGCTGGTGTGAACAAACACTTTGGGGTGTATTTTATAACGTATGTATAACATTTGCAGAACTATTTGTCCTGTAAAACTGAAACTGCATGTAAATTCTGTGCAAATGGGGGGAAAATGAATATTCTTAGTCTATTTGCTCTGAAGATTGAAATTGAATCAGGAAAATACAGCGTTATGGCCACTAGATGGCGCTGATTTATTTACTAAGCTTGTAAGCTTCATCTAGTGGTCACAATGCAGTTATTTTATTAATTATACATTTTTGTTTTTCACCACATTGTATGTGTCCTCGGTAATATTAGCATACCTAGTTTACAGTACCATTAAAAGTGTTTACATAGATTTTTTGAGGTATGTTTTTACAGCACCTTGCAGTAGAGGCCATAGCTGGAGGCCCTATTCACACCAGCAATTTGAAGCACATTTCCAGAAGCACTTTAATGCTTGACACCTGATTTTCATGTTATTCTACTGTGCCTGTTTGCATCTGTAATTTGCTGATGCTCAATGCTCAGATTAAGTACGGGATCTTCTTTGGGAATGATCACGTTTTTTGGCTCCAATAGATTTCAATGAAAAACATGGGTTTCTCCAACATAACTGTCTCCTCCTCCTAGTAACCAACTTTTCATTGGCTAAAACAAACACATTGAAGCTTGAAAACAATGGGCTACCCTACCCTACCCGCAGAAACATGAGGAACAAAGTCCTCGACCCTTTAAAAAAAATTGCACTGAACAGAACAGCATGCGGTTTTGCATGCGTGCAAATGCAGGCTTTTTTGCAGATGCATTGGGGTGCGTGTCCCCCCCGCGTGTCTGAAACACATGCAATTGTGTGCATTTTCCAAATCTGCAATAATCTGAATTTAGCCTGAATCCAAGCTTTGGATACATTGTTCCAAAGTTACTTGAATGCTTTCTGCAGTGTTTACATTTGCCACTAGGGGCACTGTTCACTGTTTACATCAAAGAGCAATTTCTACTCCTTTTTCTTCTGTTTGACCATTAACTTTTTTCAGATCCTTATTTTATTCAGCTTATTACATATCAGAGGGTCTGATGAAGCAATAGTATTTTATCATGGGAGAACAGACGGTCTGGGTGGGCTTAAGGAAAAGACGCCATAAGCCTATATACTGTATTTATTGGCGTATAACGCTCACTTTTTTACCCTGAAATTAGAGGGTAAACTGTGCCTGCGTGTTGGTAAGAAAATCTGTGCGCCACGGTTGGACCTACTCGAGGGTAGGACCAAATTAAATCATAATTTGCAATCAAAAAATATATATATATATACAGCTGCTCCCCAAAATCAGGTGACTGAAGCAATATGGAACATGTGAGGGAGGGGGCGCTATGTCTAACAAATAAGTAAACATATATAAACATAAATAAACATAGTGATAAATGAATAGTAGTCCATAAATGAGAACTTCCAAATGGTGCTAGTGAAAATAAAATAAAAATTATAAGTGGTCAAAAAATATAAATATATGAAAAATTGTTGAAACTCTATAAGAATGACAAGTGTTCACAAAAGTCCATAGAAAATAATATATCCTTAAAGTGAGATCTGTGCCTGGAGAAAAACAGTTGAAGCCTCCACCGATAGAATAACATTCACCCGACGTGAATAAATAGATTGGCTCCTTACCAACTTGAGTGGACCCTTTGTTAAAAAGAGGTCAAATCAGCTTTGTTACACAATAGTAACCATGGAATGAGCAGGTGAAGACTGAATAGGCAAGGACATCCCGATCAACAGTAAGACAAGTGGCAGATCTCACATCCCATCCAAAATACAAAAGAAAGATCGCAATAGTATATTATCCTTTTATTTAAAAAGTAATAAAAATGACAGGACAGCCAAATGGCCTCTTACTTGGTAAAGTGCCAAAGTCCCGGCACTGAGGCTACTGCGCGTGTATCGATTGTATCGAATGTGGCAAAGAGCGGGTCCGCGTGTGTATCTGTAGGTGGCGTGCGTTCCAGCTCTCCCAACAGGACCCGGAAGTAGCGTGCGTCAGCGTAACCAGTATGCGCCTCGACGTACGTTTCGATGTGAAATCGTCATCAGGAAGCGTCACTGGTCACGCATCGAAAGGGTCTAAATAGCCCTGGGACGAATCTAAGTGGTTGGAATGGGACCAATCGTAGCCTCAGTTCCGGTCTCAAGCTCAAACATAAAAACTTTATTAAACAAACAGAGTTCGATGACACTAAGATACTCTGTGATAAATGATAGCAATATTAAAAAGGAAAGAGTCATTTTCTTTCTGTATCATAAACGGATAAATGTCTATGTTACATTATGGGAAACCCATGATAAATTATGTGATTAAAAAATATTTTTAAAAACAGTAGTTGTAAAAAATGTTTTTTAAGAACATGTATACTGGTACTGTGCATGATACAACAACAAATACATAGAAACTCAATGCTAATAGATCATATTATTCATTACTGAGAAAGCAGTTGAGATCTAATTCGATGTTTAAACCCAACGGCTGCATTGTTTGTAAACAATGCAACCATTTGGTTTCATTCTGGGAAACTTCTTGGGTAAGGTTTGTCCCTCTCCAATGTGTGGAAATCCTATCAATACCATAGAAAACAAGCAGGCTGGGATCTCTGCCGTGGCATTCATCAAAATGTCGGGAGACACTATGATTGGGAAATCCTTTAATAATGTTTGCCACGTGTTCATTGATCCTGATTTTTAATTCCCTGGTGGTTCTACCTACATATTGTAATGAACAGGGACACTCGAGAACGTAGGTCACGTATCTCGAGTGACAGGTAATCAAAGGTTTTATGGTGAATTCTTGTTGGCTTACATTGGATTTGAATTTTAATTTCTTCTTACCATGTCTATTAGTGATTTTACATGATCTGCACCTCGTGCAGTAGAAAAAACCGGGACTATCAAGAAACGTGAGAGGTTTTTTGGGGGGGTCTGGAACATTAGGACATATAATATTACGAAGACCTGGAGCTCTCCTGTAAATAAATCTAGGATTGGCAGGTAAAATTTTGGCCAAATCGTTGTCTTTTAATAAAATGGGCCAATGTTTCTTAAAAACTTTTTCTACATTTTTATAATCACGATGGAACCCTGATATAAATGGAAGATCACTCTGAAAGGCTTTCTTAGGTTTGGAAATCAGTAAAGATTCTCTATCCATCTCCGATACCTGGTGTTTAACAATTGATAATTGGTTTTTATCATACCCCTTTTCCGAGAACTTTTCACTAAGCAATTCAGCCTGGATCTCAAAATCTGAAAGTTGGTCGCAATTGCGCCGAAGCCTCATAAACTGACCCTTAGGTATGGTTCTCAACCACTGAGGATGGTGACAGCTGGATAATGGGACGTATCCATTTCGATCGGTGGTTTTAAAGTACGTTTTGGTACTAATAAAATTCCCCTTTTTCACTAATGTAAGATCTAGGTAGTTGACATTCGTAAGGCTTGACTCAGCTGTGAATCTAAGACCATAAGAATTGTCGTTCATATCAAGCAAAAAGATATCAAGTGATGTAATTGAACCCTCCCATAACAATATAATGTCGTCTATGTATCGTTTATAATACAATAGTGATACATTGTTATCTTTATATATGGTTTCTTCTTCCCATTTCATTAGAACTAAATTCGCCACACTAGGGGCATAACGAGCCCCCATCGAGACCCCTTTTATTTGCTTGTAGTATTTCTCCATGGCCCAAAAATAATTATTGCCCATGGCTAGCTGTAAACCTTCAACTAGGTAATGAACCTGAGTGGCTGGGAGTATGGAATTTCCTTCTAAGGCCAATGATACCGCTGTGATAGCATCAGATTGTTTGATGTTAGTATACAGTGACTCAATGTCAACTGTCACCATCCATGTTTCTTGGTTAACTGTAATAGTAGACAGAGAGTTTATGAGCTCTCTGCTATCTTTAAGGTAGGATCGGCCTTTAACTACTAGTGGCTGAAGGAATAGATCGAGATATTCCCCCACTCTAGAGTAAAGTGCACCGATCCCACTTACAATGGGTCGGCCTGGAGGATGGGTCTTATTTTTGTGTATCTTTGGCAGAATATAGAGTACTGGTGTTCGTGGTGCTTTGGGTATAAGGTAAAGGGCTTCTTTAGTGGTAAGTATGGATAAACTGACTCCTTTTTCAACCCAGGTTGATAATTCCTCTTTGAGTTTTAACAATGGGTCACCAGATAATGGTAAATAAGTGTCTCTATCATTTAGAAGCCGTTGGACTTCATTGTAGTAGTTGGCTTTCGTCAAAACTACTACCCCCCCACCTTTGTCCGCAGTTCTAACTACTATGTCCTTATTTTTCTCTAATTGCTTGATACCTTCCCTAATCAGTTTATTGGTCCTTTTGAATTGTGGCTTTAGGGTTTTGACTTCTTCTTGTACCATTCTTTTAAAAACTTCCACATGATGGTGGGTTCCTTTTTTCGGATTAAATGTAGAATTATTTTTTAGATTACTATGTACAAAACCTGTATTATCCACCGACGGAGTATAGGGGGTTTGTTGTGAGAAATGTTTTTTTATATTAAGTTTTCTTATGTATTTTTCTATATCTACAAATAAATCAAATTTGTCTATATGTTTGTCTGGGGCATATTTCATCCCTCTGGAAAGGACTTCCAATTCCTCTTTGGAGAAGTCGATGCCAGCAAGATTGAAGATCCCCTCTGCTAGTCGTCCCGTGGTCTTTTTCTTTCTGGTTCCCCCTCTTTTGCCTCTCTTTCTACTTTGTTTGGAGGTTGGTATGGTATAGGGGTCGGAATCTTGTAGGGTTCTTTCCATCCCCTCCATTCCCCCCCCCGATTGGGAAGTATTTTGATGTTGTACTGAGCGACCCCTATAGTTACCCCTAAAGTGTCCCCTAGGGGGTCGAGGGGCATAATAATTAGGGCCTGCATTCTGGTAATAATAATTACCATCCATGGGTCTGTTATCCAACGGAGCAAATCTATTGTACATAGGTACTCCATAAGGGGCTGAATAATAATTTTGGGAGGGTAGATATTCACTCTCACAGCTGTAGGGGGGAAGATTTTTAGTTCCTTGTTGTGAACCCTTGGGTTTAGATGGTGTTTTATTTTTCTTAGGAGTACCAATATTTTTTGTGGTAATTTTACTATTGGCTTGAGTGACCATATTACGCACTTCTCTTTCTCTTTCCGTAGATGGGGGTTTTTGTTGAATTTGTTCAGAATTGGTTTGCCACTTATAAACTTTTTGTTCTTCATAGTCTAAGATATCCCTCTGGTATTTCTTTAATTTCTTTTGTTTGATTTCACTATCATATTTGGACAAATGCACCTGAAGTGTTTTGGACTTGTCCAAATATTCTTGGCTGCTCATATGCGGCTTCATAAGTTCTTTTAAATCCGCTATATTAGCTTCCAATAGCACATTCTTGGATTTCCGCCTCCTGATCATTAGCTGCATCAACTTTTGTTCACAGGCATTAAAAAATTGAAACCAGTCGTCTAGCAATGATAGGTCATCAATCCCATCATTGGGATGGACGTCCCATCTAAGGCTTCTGGGAGTGAGATTTTTTTGAATATATAACTCAAATAATGCAATGTCCCACCAAGACCGTATTTGTTTTTCTAGATGGTATTGAAGCTGTTTGAAGCTTTTTTCCAAGTCTAGATTAGGACTTAATTTTTCTTGGAAGATTTCTTCTAGATTAATTTGACGTCCTTGCATAAAATTAAACACATCCATGTCAGCAAGATAAAAGCTATTAAATAATTTAAAAAACTATCAAATAACTCAAGAATTGGTAAGAAAATCTGTGCGCCACGGTTGGACCTACTCGAGGGTAGGACCAAATTAAATCATAATTTGCAATCAAAAAATATATATATATATACAGCTGCTCCCCAAAATCAGGTGACTGAAGCAATATGGAACATGTGAGGGAGGGGGCGCTATGTCTAACAAATAAGTAAACATATATAAACATAAATAAACATAGTGATAAATGAATAGTAGTCCATAAATGAGAACTTCCAAATGGTGCTAGTGAAAATAAAATAAAAATTATAAGTGGTCAAAAAATATAAATATATGAAAAATTGTTGAAACTCTATAAGAATGACAAGTGTTCACAAAAGTCCATAGAAAATAATATATCCTTAAAGTGAGATCTGTGCCTGGAGAAAAACAGTTGAAGCCTCCACCGATAGAATAACATTCACCCGACGTGAATAAATAGATTGGCTCCTTACCAACTTGAGTGGACCCTTTGTTAAAAAGAGGTCAAATCAGCTTTGTTACACAATAGTAACCATGGAATGAGCAGGTGAAGACTGAATAGGCAAGGACATCCCGATCAACAGTAAGACAAGTGGCAGATCTCACATCCCATCCAAAATACAAAAGAAAGATCGCAATAGTATATTATCCTTTTATTTAAAAAGTAATAAAAATGACAGGACAGCCAAATGGCCTCTTACTTGGTAAAGTGCCAAAGTCCCGGCACTGAGGCTACTGCGCGTGTATCGATTGTATCGAATGTGGCAAAGAGCGGGTCCGCGTGTGTATCTGTAGGTGGCGTGCGTTCCAGCTCTCCCAACAGGACCCGGAAGTAGCGTGCGTCAGCGTAACCAGTATGCGCCTCGACGTACGTTTCGATGTGAAATCGTCATCAGGAAGCGTCACTGGTCACGCATCGAAAGGGTCTAAATAGCCCTGGGACGAATCTAAGTGGTTGGAATGGGACCAATCGTAGCCTCAGTTCCGGTCTCAAGCTCAAACATAAAAACGTTATTAAACAAACAGAGTTCGATGACACTAAGATACTCTGTGATAAATGATAGCAATATTAAAAAGGAAAGAGTCATTTTCTTTCTGTATCATAAACGGATAAATGTCTATGTTACATTATGGGAAACCCATGATAAATTATGTGATTAAAAAATATTTTTAAAAACAGTAGTTGTAAAAAATGTTTTTTAAGAACATGTATACTGGTACTGTGCATGATACAACAACAAATACATAGAAACTCAATGCTAATAGATCATATTATTCATTACTGAGAAAGCAGTTGAGATCTAATTCGATGTTTAAACCCAACGGCTGCATTGTTTGTAAACAATGCAACCATTTGGTTTCATTCTGGGAAACTTCTTGGGTAAGGTTTGTCCCTCTCCAATGTGTGGAAATCCTATCAATACCATAGAAAACAAGCAGGCTGGGATCTCTGCCGTGGCATTCATCAAAATGTCGGGAGACACTATGATTGGGAAATCCTTTAATAATGTTTGCCACGTGTTCATTGATCCTGATTTTTAATTCCCTGGTGGTTCTACCTACATATTGTAATGAACAGGGACACTCGAGAACGTAGGTCACGTATCTCGAGTGACAGGTAATCAAAGGTTTTATGGTGAATTCTTGTTGGCTTACATTGGATTTGAATTTTAATTTCTTCTTACCATGTCTATTAGTGATTTTACATGATCTGCACCTCGTGCAGTAGAAAAAACCGGGACTATCAAGAAACGTGAGAGGTTTTTTGGGGGGGTCTGGAACATTAGGACATATAATATTACGAAGACCTGGAGCTCTCCTGTAAATAAATCTAGGATTGGCAGGTAAAATTTTGGCCAAATCGTTGTCTTTTAATAAAATGGGCCAATGTTTCTTAAAAACTTTTTCTACATTTTTATAATCACGATGGAACCCTGATATAAATGGAAGATCACTCTGAAAGGCTTTCTTAGGTTTGGAAATCAGTAAAGATTCTCTATCCATCTCCGATACCTGGTGTTTAACAATTGATAATTGGTTTTTATCATACCCCTTTTCCGAGAACTTTTCACTAAGCAATTCAGCCTGGATCTCAAAATCTGAAAGTTGGTCGCAATTGCGCCGAAGCCTCATAAACTGACCCTTAGGTATGGTTCTCAACCACTGAGGATGGTGACAGCTGGATAATGGGATGTATCCATTTCGATCGGTGGTTTTAAAGTACGTTTTGGTACTAATAAAATTCCCCTTTTTCACTAATGTAAGATCTAGGAAATATGCCCCAGACAAACATATAGACAAATTTGATTTATTTGTAGATATAGAAAAATACATAAGAAAACTTAATATAAAAAAACATTTCTCACAACAAACCCCCTATACTCCGTCGGTGGATAATACAGGTTTTGTACATAGTAATCTAAAAAATAATTCTACATTTAATCCGAAAAAAGGAACCCACCATCATGTGGAAGTTTTTAAAAGAATGGTACAAGAAGAAGTCAAAACCCTAAAGCCACAATTCAAAAGGACCAATAAACTGATTAGGGAAGGTATCAAGCAATTAGAGAAAAATAAGGACATAGTAGTTAGAACTGCGGACAAAGGTGGGGGGGTAGTAGTTTTGACGAAAGCCAACTACTACAATGAAGTCCAACGGCTTCTAAATGATAGAGACACTTATTTACCATTATCTGGTGACCCATTGTTGAAACTCAAAGAGGAATTATCAACCTGGGTTGAAAAAGGAGTCAGTTTATCCATACTTACCACTAAAGAAGCCCTTTACCTTATACCCAAAGCACCACGAACACCAGTACTCTATATTCTGCCAAAGATACACAAAAATAAGACCCATCCTCCAGGCCGACCCATTGTAAGTGGGATCGGTGCACTTTACTCTAGAGTGGGGGAATATCTCGATCTATTCCTTCAGCCACTAGTAGTTAAAGGCCGATCCTACCTTAAAGATAGCAGAGAGCTCATAAACTCTCTGTCTACTATTACAGTTAACCAAGAAACATGGATGGTGACAGTTGACATTGAGTCACTGTATACTAACATCAAACAATCTGATGCTATCACAGCGGTATCATTGGCCTTAGAAGGAAATTCCATACTCCCAGCCACTCAGGTTCATTACCTAGTTGAAGGTTTACAGCTAGCCATGGGCAATAATTATTTTTGGGCCATGGAGAAATACTACAAGCAAATAAAAGGGGTCTCGATGGGGGCTCGTTATGCCCCTAGTGTGGCGAATTTAGTTCTAATGAAATGGGAAGAAGAAACCATATATAAAGATAACAATGTATCACTATTGTATTATAAACGATACATAGACGACATTATATTGTTATGGGAGGGTTCAATTACATCACTTGATATCTTTTTGCTTGATATGAACGACAATTCTTATGGTCTTAGATTCACAGCTGAGTCAAGCCTTACGAATGTCAACTACCTAGATCTTACATTAGTGAAAAAGGGGAATTTTATTAGTACCAAAACGTACTTTAAAACCACCGATCGAAATGGATACGTCCCATTATCCAGCTGTCACTATCCTCAGTGGTTGAGAACCATACCTAAGGGTCAGTTTATGAGGCTTCGGCGCAATTGCGACCAACTTTCAGATTTTGAGATCCAGGCTGAATTGCTTAGTGAAAAGTTCTCGGAAAAGGGGTATGATAAAAACCAATTATCAATTGTTAAACACCAGGTATCGGAGATGGATAGAGAATCTTTACTGATTTCCAAACCTAAGAAAGCCTTTCAGAGTGATCTTCCATTTATATCAGGGTTCCATCGTGATTATAAAAATGTAGAAAAAGTTTTTAAGAAACATTGGCCCATTTTATTAAAAGACAACGATTTGGCCAAAATTTTACCTGCCAATCCTAGATTTATTTACAGGAGAGCTCCAGGTCTTCGTAATATTATATGTCCTAATGTTCCAGACCCCCCCAAAAAACCTCTCACGTTTCTTGATAGTCCCGGTTTTTTCTACTGCACGAGGTGCAGATCATGTAAAATCACTAATAGACATGGTAAGAAGAAATTAAAATTCAAATCCAATGTAAGCCAACAAGAATTCACCATAAAACCTTTGATTACCTGTCACTCGAGATACGTGACCTACGTTCTCGAGTGTCCCTGTTCATTACAATATGTAGGTAGAACCACCAGGGAATTAAAAATCAGGATCAATGAACACGTGGCAAACATTATTAAAGGATTTCCCAATCATAGTGTCTCCCGACATTTTGATGAATGCCACGGCAGAGATCCCAGCCTGCTTGTTTTCTATGGTATTGATAGGATTTCCACACATTGGAGAGGGACAAACCTTACCCAAGAAGTTTCCCAGAATGAAACCAAATGGTTGCATTGTTTACAAACAATGCAGCCGTTGGGTTTAAACATCGAATTAGATCTCAACTGCTTTCTCAGTAATGAATAATATGATCTATTAGCATTGAGTTTCTATGTATTTGTTGTTGTATCATGCACAGTACCAGTATACATGTTCTTAAAAAACATTTTTTACAACTACTGTTTTTAAAAATATTTTTTAATCACATAATTTATCATGGGTTTCCCATAATGTAACATAGACATTTATCCGTTTATGATACAGAAAGAAAATGACTCTTTCCTTTTTAATATTGCTATCATTTATCACAGAGTATCTTAGTGTCATCGAACTCTGTTTGTTTAATAAAGTTTTTATGTTTGAGCTTGAGACCGGAACTGAGGCTACGATTGGTCCCATTCCAACCACTTAGATTCGTCCCAGGGCTATTTAGACCCTTTCGATGCGTGACCAGTGACGCTTCCTGATGACGATTTCACATCGAAACGTACGTCGAGGCGCATACTGGTTACGCTGACGCACGCTACTTCCGGGTCCTGTTGGGAGAGCTGGAACGCACGCCACCTACAGATACACACGCGGACCCGCTCTTTGCCACATTCGATACAATCGATACACGCGCAGTAGCCTCAGTGCCGGGACTTTGGCACTTTACCAAGTAAGAGGCCATTTGGCTGTCCTGTCATTTTTATTACTTTTTAAATAAAAGGATAATATACTATTGCGATCTTTCTTTTGTATTTTGGATGGGATGTGAGATCTGCCACTTGTCTTACTGTTGATCGGGATGTCCTTGCCTATTCAGTCTTCACCTGCTCATTCCATGGTTACTATTGTGTAACAAAGCTGATTTGACCTCTTTTTAACAAAGGGTCCACTCAAGTTGGTAAGGAGCCAATCTATTTATTCACGTCGGGTGAATGTTATTCTATCGGTGGAGGCTTCAACTGTTTTTCTCCAGGCACAGATCTCACTTTAAGGATATATTATTTTCTATGGACTTTTGTGAACACTTGTCATTCTTATAGAGTTTCAACAATTTTTCATATATTTATATTTTTTGACCACTTATAATTTTTATTTTATTTTCACTAGCACCATTTGGAAGTTCTCATTTATGGACTACTATTCATTTATCACTATGTTTATTTATGTTTATATATGTTTACTTATTTGTTAGACATAGCGCCCCCTCCCTCACATGTTCCATGTGCCTGCGTGTTATACGCAGGGGCTGTGGAAAGTTTTTTTCCTGAAACTTCCCTCTTAAAGTTAGGGTGCGTGTTATACGCCTGTGCGTGTTATACGCCGATAAATACGGTATATATATATATATATATATATATATATATATATATATATATATATATATACAACTAATCAATGTCAAGAAAAAAAAATTATGTTTGTTTTTGGCTCATTTGTGGCTGCATCAGTTACCTCTGACTACACTAAATAGCATTAACATAGTGCTCATAAATCTGAGGTTTTCAGCCGTCATAGGAATTTGTTTTGTAGAGAATGCTGTCCATATATCGCTGTACAGGTTTATTCTGTCCTGGAAAATGTTACTATTTGATGTCCGTAGCACCTGAGATGTTTTTGTGTTTGCTGTGCGTTGGCTTAATGCTCCTGCTACATAGCAATGCCGCTTCTCCTGCTTGCCTGTCAAGGCCACAGTGCTTGTACTTGAAATACATAGCACAGCAATTCTCACAAGCTGAAGATCTGCTCTGCCAAGATGCTACATGTAGGTTTTGTGTGTCTGTGTCATTTGCCAGCATGCATGTCTAACAGCAAGCTTGGCAGATTACATTGCAACAAACAGAACTGCGTGCGTTCCTTTTTAAAGGCTGTACTTCCAATTAGGTTAGATGTAATGCTACAACACACATCTGGCAAAAGCTACATGTTTATTCGAGTGTTATCTTCATTATTATGACTGCATATGTCTACCTGTAGGCCTCCTTCACACAGGCCCATATATGGGTGCAGGTAGCCCATTGAAGTCATTAGGACGCAGCGGCTGCATGGACACAGCCACTCAAACTAATGTGACTGGCGTGCGGGTGAGCAGCAATGAATACACACTGACTACGTTTGGGGCCGCTCACCCACACCCGCATGCCTGTCACAGTAGGACAAGCGGATGTGTATGTACATGCAGCTGCTGCGTTCTAATAAACTTCAATGGGCTGCCTGCCAGGGCAGGACTTAGGGTGGTGGGGGCCCCTGGGCTTGAGTCACTTTCGGGCCCTACTGGTATAAGCAACCCATAATGAAAAGTGGAGGGTTCTCCCACTTCAAAGGGGTATGCCTAGGGAAGCAAAACAGCATAATATTAATGTGTGCATGGGGATAAATAACCCAATTTCACCACAAAGAGCCTGGCAAGGAAAGAGCTTCCGCTGCACCTGTCAGATGGAGAGGGATCATATAATTCCGCCGTACAAGCCATCATGTCTGTCCATCGGTAGCCGCCGTAGCTATAAATAGTGTCATTCGAATGCCCGCACATGCGCAGAAGAATGACCGGGCGTAATGATGTCATTGCGAGCGCGTCGCATAATGATGAAGCGTAGTCATCAATAGTAAACATAGCGTTGTCCCAAAGGATTTATACTGTGCATGGGCACAAAAAAGCACTGACACAAGTCAGAGTGGAATGTATTCAAAGGGCAAATCCAGCAATTGGAGCCAAAGTAACGAGCCACATCCAGCAAAATGACACATATTGCAAAAAATAGCTTCACAAGGGTAATAATAAAAGAAAGACAGTTTGTCTACTTGGACGGAGGACAAAAATGATCAATGTCCCTAGAACAGGTAAACATGCTAGACCAATCAACACACTTTAAATGAAAAATTAAATGACTGACATATTATTGAAAACATTTTTATGTAAACGTGCGGGGGCCCATGGGCTTGAGCCCAGTCAAGCCCAATGGTAAGTCCGGCCCAGCTGCCTGCACACAGCACCCGGAGGCTTGAAACGTGCAAAGAAAACCAGCCCAATTATTGTCATATGGGTCCCGGAGCCCATGTAAACAAGGCCCTAGTCTTGGTATCTTCTGCTGTTGAGCTTTTCCTGCTTTAGCCCAGGTTCACACTGGGCTGCAGGAGTGAAGCCGTGCAGTTCAGCTGAACTCTCACGATTTCACTCCCGCTGGCAGTCCTGATTTCGGCCGCGATTAGGTTTCTGCATTCTGTGCAGATGCGGCGTCGCACCGATTAGGACGATATCATTTCCGGCAATTTGCGGCAAATACCGCCGTTTTGACATGCGATTTGACATGCCAAATCGCACGTCAAAACGCACTTGTGTGAACCAGGCCTTAGGGCCAATTCACACCAGATGCAGTTCGATGCGCTTTTTTTTTGCAGGGCCAGTTCACACTAGGTGCAGTTCTGTGTGCTTTTTTTTCCTGCACTAAAAATGCATGCACAGTGTTTTCCATACAGTATATTCCAATAGCATGTTTTGAACTAGAGCCTTTGCAACACATGGTAAACACTGCACATGCATTTTTACGACCAGTTCACACCACAAAAATGCACTCCGCATACATTCTAGATCAGTTCTTGCTTACAGTCAAAACCACATGCAGTTCCAACGCAGTTACGTTTTTGATACAATTGGCTAGGTTCCGGTACAGTTACAGTTTTTCTGCACCAGAAATTGACTGGAACTGACTGCACTGGTGTGAACTATAGCCATTGGAATACATGGAACATGCATTTTTAGTGCAGAAAAAAGCCCACAGATCTGCGCCTGGTGTGAACTAGCACATATATTAAAGCGGAACTAAACATGCATGCAAACAGTCCCTCGCTGGTGCCGACATCGTCAGGAACCTTCATTAGCCAGCATGGGGTAATGTCACTACTTCACATGCGCAGAAGCTAGTCATCCCGGCACTCAGAGACTGACCGGCACTGTATGCTGAGCTGTGCATGCACAACTCGATTTACAGCACCGCAGAAGACAGCTAGCAGGCAGGTAGGGGCATTTAATTGCAGAAGAGACATTGGGGGTTATTTACTAAAGGCAACTCCACTTTGCACTACAAGTGCAAAGTACACTTGAAATTGCACTGGAAGTGCAGTCGCTGTAGATCTGAGGGAGACATGCAAGGAAAAAAAATGGTATTTTAGTTTGCACATGATTGGATAATAAAATCAGCAGAGCTTCCCCTAATTTCAGATCTACCCCTCAGATTTACAGCGACTGCACTTCCAAGTGCACTTTCAGTGCAATTTCAAAAATTGGATTTTCCTTTAAAAAATAAGCCCCATTGCATGTCTCTTCTGCAATTAAAGCCTTCCTGCTCACGGTTTCTTACAGCAGAACTGTAGTTCTGTGAAAAAAAAGTTCTGACTTTTATTGCATCTGAGAAAGCATAACCAGACTAGGGTATGGTTCAGGCCATTTTTCACTGTTGTGATAGTTTGACTGACAATTACTCAGCCACACAACGTTCAAAAAAACAAGAATAAATTTGCGCTATCTGTGTAAAAAGCAGCCACAAACAATCTAGTGAAACAAGAAAGCGGTGAAATATGCAAAAAACAATTAAGTGGCGCTAAAAAGTGATGAATGTAGATATTATAACAAAATATATGGGGGACTCTGCTGCTGCCATGCGCAACCTTTTATTGATGCCCTTTGTTTTCAACTTAACTGTAAGTGTTTTTAACCGTTAATAAATTTTCACCATTATTACGGTATTACACTATGGGACTTCGTTTTCTTTTATGTTCCTTGGATATGGTCTGATCTCTCGGGAGACACCTCCAAGACGTTGCCATTCCCCCTGTTCTGGTTTACAGTGATGCTTTCCAGCCATCGTTCCTTTCATGTACCCAGATCCGATTGATGTGGTTTCACCAACTTACATACAGCCTATATTGACCCTTTAAACATATGTTTATTAGGGTTCAATATTTCCGGTAAGCCTCCCTTCCTGGTGGTGGTTACTTTTTCACACAGTTGTCCATTTCCATTTCACCGTGGTGTTTTCAATCGTCCATCATAGGAGATTATTTACTGGCGGTGCATTTCTCCAGCGATTCACTGTTTGTTGATCTATTATATATGGACTCACTGTTTACTAATTTCTCATATATGGACTTTTCATTTGTTCACATTGTTGTATGATATATTTTGTTATAATATCTACATTCATCACTTTTTAGCGCCACTTAATTGTTTTTTGCATCAGCCATACAACGTTACCAAAATACATTTTATAGCATTTCTTTGTTATGCTGGCCACACACTATACGAAAAATCTGCCAAACCCATACGGGTGTGAGCGCAAACTATAATGCCATCATGTAATAACCGACAAATCGTTCACTGAACATAAATGAACATATTTTTGGTTTGTTTTTTTACATATACCTAGTACAGACAGTTCGGACAGGAAACACATTAACCTTTCGTTCGGTAGAAAATTTCCAAACTTGTCCTTTGTTTTTTTGGCTCAAAAACGAGTTGCCTGCAGAATATTTGCAGGTTGAATACATAATAATGTTTTACATTTCTCAAATGCTGAGAATTCAGAGCTAACGATTTCTATGGGCTTTTGTAGAACTTTTCCAACATACCTGGAGTGCCAGTTGTTGTTTGCTGCACTTTATGAATGAGTAATGGATGTAACTATGAGATTGCCGACATATTTCCCTGTACCATGATATCCTCCTTACATTGCTTTGTTTGCTGGTACATTAGATATCATCTAATCTGTGGTATGTATTGCATGTCATTTGAAAGTATACGGTAATTATTTCCAGCGATATATCGTTTTCTGGGCAATGGGGGTTATTTACGAAAGGCAAAGCCACTTTGCACTACAAGTGCACTGCAAGTGCACCTGAAAGTGCACTGAAAGTGCACTTGGAAGTGCAGTCACTGTAGATCTGAGGGGAAGATCTGAAATGAGGGGAACCTCTGCTGATTTTATCATCCAATCATGTACAAGCTAAAATGCTGTTTTTTAGTTTTTAGCTTTCAGTGCATTTGTATTGCAAAGAGGATTTGCCTTTCATAAATAACCCCCACTGTATCGTTGTGTTGTAGCATGTTCTTCTCTACACGTACTGTTCCATTCATCAGTATATTTTTCTAAGACCCTGTACACACGGCGGGAATCCGTTGGTTTTCCTGACAGGATTCCTGGCAAGCTTTTCTTGCCAAGCCGTGCATACAGACGGCCATTCAAAAGAACCGCCGTTCTTTTGAATGGCAAGAACACGGTGCCGTCATCGACTACGACGAGCCGGCGCACTTCACATTCGATGCCGTCGCCACCATCTTGCTACACCCTACACTATTCCTTGTATGCTATCGCGCATGCGTCGAAGGCTTATCGAGTATGCGCGGGGTTACCTTCAGACAGGTAAGCATACAGACGACCGGTTTTCTCTGCAGGAAACACTCTGCCGGGAAACCCGACGAGAAAATAGAGAGCAGGGTTCTCTTATTTTCCCGTTGGGATTCTTGGCTGTTTTCCTGATGGGAAAACTGCTAGGGAGCATACACACGGCGGGATTCCCGGCCAAATGCTCTTCTGGCAGTTTTCCCGGTCGTATGTACGAGGCTTGAGTTCTGTTTGTCTCTGACTTTCTGGAGTTCACAAACTTTTAACATTATTTGAAAAAAACACTTCCCCTCCAGACTAATTTTTACATCTTTTGCACACATTTGTGGTTTTGCTTATACAATTCCTTAAAACCCCCAGAACGCAATATATTTTCTGAACCCTGTAGAATAAAATGATGGCAGTTAATTTTTGCATGATATTTGCAGGAAAAAAAAACAAAAATAAATTGTATTGCACAAAAACACCATTTAATTCTCAATCGTTTGTGCAAAATAAAAGACGTGGTAGTCTTGAGTAAATAGATACCAAACATGTCAAGTCTCGACCTCATCCTACACCCACAAAATGGCAAAAAAATGATGGTACCAAAATTTCTTAATAGATGGCCCTTTTAAATGTTTTTACATCTCATCAGATTACAACAGGGGTCTCCAAACTTTGTAAACAAAGGGCAAGACTGGCCGGTGAGAGTAAAAAATTGCACCAGGGTCAGTGGAAGTAGACAGGGAGGTTGATTTACTAAAGGCAAATATACTGTATTATAATATTGCTGTGATCAGGGGTCTCCAAACTTTCTGAACAAAAAAAATGAGGTTTAACCTTAACTGCTTGCCGAGCAGCCGCCGCAGTTATACGGCGACAGGTCGGCTCTGCTGGGCGAGATCACGTAGCTATACGTCATCTCGCCGAGCAGCCAATAGGGGCGTGCGCGCGCCACCTGCTCGCCCGTGATGCCTATAAACCCACAGCTCCCGGTCCTGTCAGGGGAGAAATGCCTGATTGTCTGTTCATACAATGTATGAACAGCGATCAGTAATTTCCTCATGTCAGTCCAGAACAGTTAGAACACACCCAGGGAACATACTTAACCCCTTCCTCGCCCCCTAGTGTTAACCCCTTCCCTGCCAGTGGCATTTTTATAGTAGTCAATGCATTTTTATAGCACTGATCGCTATAAAAATGCCAATGGTCCCAAAAATGTGTCAAAATTGTCCGAAGTGTCCGCCATAATGTCGCAGCACCGCCGCCATTACTAAAAAAAATATTAAGAAAAATGCCATAAAACTATCCCCTATTTTGTAAACGCTATAACTTTTGCGCAATCCAATCAATAAGCGCTTATTGCGTTTTTTTTTTTTTTTTTTTTACGAAAGATATGTAGAAGAATACGTATCGGCCTAAACTGAGGAAAAAAAACTTTTTTTAATATATTTTTGGGGGATATTTATTATAGCAAAAAGTAAAAAAAAAAAAAATTCAAAATTGTCGCTCTATTTTTGTTTATAGCGCAAAAACTAAAAACAGCAGAGGTGATCAAATACCACCAAAAGAAAGCTCTATTTGTGGGGAAAAAAGGAAGCCAATTTTGTTTGGAAGCCACGTCGCAC
The DNA here is from genome assembly GCF_905171775.1 of Rana temporaria. Classification (NCBI taxonomy): domain Eukaryota; kingdom Metazoa; phylum Chordata; class Amphibia; order Anura; family Ranidae; genus Rana; species Rana temporaria. The sequence continues at coordinate 79,173,038 of NC_053500.1, read as the reverse complement.
GACCGCGCAATTGTCAGTTAAAGCGACGCATGCCGAATCGCAAAAAGTGGCCTGGTCTTTGACCAGCAATATGGTCCGGGGGTTAAGTGGTTAAACTACGTAGAGGGTTTCAATACCGTAAGAGCAGCAAGGATGTGGAATTCCCTTCCACAGGCGGTGGTCTCAGCGGGGGAGCATCGAGTTTAAAAAAACTATTAGATAAGCACCTGAACGACCGCAACATACAAGGATATACAAAATAATACTGGCATATAATCACACACATAGGTTGGACTTGATGGACTTGTGTCTTTTTTCAACCTCACCTACTGTAACTATGGGCCAGTTTATAGTCCTTCAGACTTTAGGAGAGCCGAACTGTGGCCATTGGGAGAATTTGTCCTGGTGTCAGTGGGAGTAAACGATGCATCTTTGTCATTAAGGGGGAATAGTGCCCCATCATTGGTCTCAGTTCAAGGAATAGTGCCTCATCGCTGGTGTCAGCGGCAGCAATAGAGCCCCATCGCTGGTGTCAGCGGCAGCAATAGAGCCCCATCGCTGGTGTCAGCGGCAGCAATAGAGCCCCATCGCTGGTGTCAGTGGGAGGAATAATAGCCCCATCGTTGGTGTCAATGGGAGAAATACTGCTCAGTAACAGGAATTATGCCCTGTTGTTGCTGTCAGTGGGAGGAATAGTAAGTTGCATCAGTGGGAGGAAAAGTGCCCCAAGGGTCAAAAAAAAGCCAGGCAAATGGCCATATTCAGCCCCTGGTCTTTAATTTGGAGACCACTGCTCTAGATCAAAGGGGAAGCTCTGAAATGAGGGGAAGCTCTGCTGATTTCTATCATCCAATCATGTGCAAGCAAAAATGCATTTTTTTTCCCCTTGCATGTTCCCCTCAGATCTAGAGCAACTGCACGTGTAGTGCACTTTAAGTGTACTTGTGGGTGCGCTTGCAGTGCACAGACTATTTACCTTTTAGCGAATCAACCCCTATGTCTCGGACTTGGTGGTCAGGAGGTGGAGGAATAGTGCCCCATCATTGGTATCAGTGGGAGGAATAGTGCCCTATTGTTGGTTTCAGTGGAAGAAATGGTGCCTTATTGTTGGTGTCAGTGTAAGGAATAGTGCCTCGTATCAATGGTAGGAACTGTGCCCAAAGGACAGGATAACGTGCGCAAAGTGCGCAGTTTGGAGACCACTGGTTTAGACCTTAAATGAGATACCTAGAATTATTGCTTTAATGCCGACTCTTGAGGTTGTTTACATACAGGTGTGCATCCTATGAACATGTATGTATCTGTGGAAGTGACAGGGTTGCTTTTATTTTTTTTTAAGCTTTTTAATGTTTTATTATATATTAGGGTGAGGCCCCGTACACACGACCAGTTTCCTCGGCAGAATTCAGCTTCCGACCGAGTTTCTGGCTGAATTCTGCTGAGGAAACTGGTCGTGTGTACACTTTCGGCCGAGGAAGCCGACGAGGAGCTCGACGAGGAAATAGAGAACATGTTCTCTATTTCCTCGTTGTTCTATGGGAGCTCTCGTCCCGCCGAGCTCCTCGGCGGCTTCAGGGCTGAACTGGCCGAGGAACTCGATGTGTTTGGCACGTCGAGTTCCTCGGCCGTGTGTACGAGGCCTTAGGGTATATGTGATATCGCTGGGCAGGAGACAGGGTTCTTCTGTCATGATTAGCTGCTTCCGTTGCCTCAGCAGCTAGGGAATGACAGCTCTCAAGCCAATTCCAGCTTCATACACTGCAGAGGAGGTCAGGGGACAGATGTTCACCAATCTTCTGCTCGCCATCCTGAAGGCATTTTCTGTGGTCCCGGGCTTTCAGAAAGAGCCTGAGAATACCGTAACCATTGCTATACAGTTGCCCAGACTACTTTTTCATTAAAACCGTGAATCGGCTGAAGAGAACGGATACTCATGACTGCTACTGCAGCCGTGAGTTTGTTTTAAAAGCTTCATACTCTGCGTATGTCCATGGATGGAAGTAGTTAGTATAATGAATACAATCATTTAAAATGGTCTTCTGGACAGCAGCATACAAGCTCCAGTAATTTTATGGTGCTTATCAAAGATAATTATATAAGAATAGCAGCCTCAGTGTTATATTGTTACTCTCCATATTTCCAACCTTCAGTCATGACTTCATGTATTTTTCCTATGAGTCCTTTTTTGTAACCTTGTGCATGTTATTGTACTGTATAACTTGTGCTGACAACCCCCATATTTACCAGAATGAAATGCCGCCATCTTATTATAGGCTTTTCTTATGGTCCATGTATGCAAGGTATTAATGATGCAGAGATGTCGGAGGGTTCCCTTAATAGAGACTTTACTCAATGCATACTGTTTTCCTGTAAAAGACACAAATAATGATAATAATGTGCTCCATTGTATGCATACTGCAATTACCTGACCACAGAAATAGCTTACAAATGTTACCAAACTGGAAGTGGCATTTGCTTGGGTGCAGGGCCGGTGCTAGACTATTTTGTGCCCTAGGCAAGACCAGCTACTTACAACCCCCCCTCCCCTTAAAAAAACTGTACACATTGCCCCCCCCCTTTAACCCTATACTTCCCTTCCTGTACATACTGCCCCCCTTTTCTTCACACACTGCCCTCCTTTAACGCTACACCCCTTTCCTGCACACACTCCCCCCTTTAACGCTACACCCCCTTCCTGCCCCCCCCCCCCCCTTTAATGATACACCCCTTTCCTGCACACACTTCCCCCCTTTAACGCTACACCCCCTTCCTGCACACACTGCCCCCCTTTAATGCCACACCCCTTCCTGTACACACTGCCCCTTTAATGCTACACCCCTTTCCTGCACACACTGCCCCCCTTTAATGCTACACCCCCTTCCTCTACACACTGCCCCCTTTAATGCTACACCCCTTTCCCTTCACACACTGTCCCCCTTTAATGCTACACCCCCATCCTGTACACACTGCCTCCTTTTAATGCTACATCCCATTCCTGCACACCCTGCCCCCCTTTAACCCTACACCCCCTTCCTATACACACTGCCCCCTTTAACCCTACACCCCCTTCCTATACACAATGCCCCCTTTAACCCTACACCTCCTTCCTATACATACTGCTCCCTTTAACCCTACACCCCCTTCCTATACACACTGCCCCCCTTTAACTCCACACTCCTTCCTAAACACACGGCCCCCTCTAACCCTACACCCCCCTTCCTGTACACACTGCCCCCCTTTAACCCTACACCCCCTTCCTATACACACCTCCTTCTTTTAACCCTACACCCCCCTTCCTGTACACACTGCCCCATTTCTGCACACACTGCCTGCCCCCCTTTAACCCTACACCCCCCTTCCTGTATACACTGCCCCCTTTCCTGCACATATTGCCCTGTATAGACTTTACCCCCCCTGTGATATGTGTTGCAGCGGCTTTAGAGGTAACAGAAGAGGAATGTGGCACTGGCCATTGCTGCGCCCTAGGTGGCAGTGCACCCTAGGCAGCTGCCTAGTTCGCCTAGTGGTAGCACCGGCCCATCTTGGGTGTTGTATTATAGAATTATTCCTGTTTGTGATGTTGCTGAGTACATTGTGCTCTGGCATGAAAGAAGCCTTTGCAGATGTACAACAGGGAAATCTTCCACATGCATGTTATAAATACATAATGGAATTTGCATGTTCTCCAGGTGCTTCCTGGGTTTCCTCCAGGTACTCCGATTTCCTCCCGCTACAAATACATGGTAGTAGGTTAACTGGCTTCTGTCTAAATTGGTTCTAGTATGTATGTATATGCATTTTAGGTAGAGAGTTTAGATTTTAAGTTCCCTGAGGGCAGACAATGATGTGAATGCGCAATGTCTAAATTGCTGCTTCAAATCTCAGTACTGTATCAACTGCTGTAGTAATAATCTGAAAAAACATCATCAATATGTTAAAGGCAAAAGTAGTAATGTCACAATGCTACCAAACCACAACATGTAATGTGTTTGTGTACACTGTACGTGCCCTGTGTTGTGTGTGTGCTCTGACTGTGTGCTATGTATTTCTTTGTTACTGAATGTGTCTATATATGATCTATATAAGCTTTTACTGTGTATAATCTGCATGCATTCTGATAGTGTGTAATCTGCCTGCACTCCTATAGTGTGTGCTCTATATGTGTGTAATCTGCCTGCACCCCTATACTGTGTGCTCTCACTGTGTATAATCTGCATGCACTCCTATAGTGTGTGCTCTATATGTGTGTAATCTGCCTGCACCCCTATAGTGTGTGCTCTGATTGTGTATAATCTGCCTGCACCCCTATAGTGTGTGCTCTGACTGTGTGTAATCTGCATGCACTCCTATAGTGTGTGCTCTGACTGTGTATAATCTGCCTGCACCCCTATAGTGTGTGCTCTGACTGTGTGTAATCTGCCTGCACTCCTATAGTGTGTGCTCTATATGTGTGGAATCTGTCTGCACCCCTATACTATGTGCTCTGACTGTGTATAATCTGCCTGCACTCCTATAGTGTGTGCTCTGACTGTGTATAATCTGCCTGCACCCCTATAGTGTGTGTTCTGACTTTGTGTAATCTGCATGCACTCCTATAGTGTGTGCTCTGACTGTGTATAATCTGCCTGCACCCCTATAGTGTGTGCTCTGACTTTGTGTAATCTGCATGCACTCCTATATTGTGTGCTCTGACTGTGTATAATCTGCCTGCACCCCTATAGTGTGTGCTCTGACTGTGTGTAATCTGCATGCACTCCTATAGTGTGTGCTCTGACTGTGTATAATCTGCCTGCACCCCTATAGTGTGTGCTCTGACTGTGTGTAATCTGCATGCACTCCTATAGTGTGTGCTCTGACTGTGTATAATCTGCCTGCACCCCTATAGTGTGTGCTCTGACTTTGTGTAATCTGCATGCACTCCTATAGTGTGTGCTCTGACTGTGTATAATCTGCCTGCACCCCTATAGTGTGTGCTCTGACTTTGTGTAATCTGCATGCACTCCTATAGTGTGTGCTCTGACTGTGTGTAATCTGCATGCACTCCTATAGTGTGTGCTCTGACTGTGTATAATCTGCCTGCACCCCTATAGTGTGTGCTCTGACTTTGTGTAATCTGCATGCACTCCTATAGTGTGTGCTCTGACTGTGTATAATCTGCCTGCACTCCTATAGTGTGTGCTCTGACTGTGTATAATCTGCCTGCACTCCTATAGTGTGTGCTCTGACTTTGTGTAATCTGTACGATCTCTGATTGTGTGACGTTTGTGTTGCTTTTTCATATTGTGCTGTATCTGCATATTTTCTGTGTTTGTGCTTCATTTTTTTTGTTCTATAATTAGAGGTGGCCCACTGGCTTCTCTTTCTGGATGTGCAATCACTTCAGAGTCTTTACCCTCCAGTAGGTGTGCAAGATGATGAAAAAGAGAGAGGGAAACACCCGGATAGGAGTAGAAATGAACATTACCAAAGGGCATAGGGTGTGCTACACTGAGGAAGAGATCAGGGGAAGGTAGAGCATGAGACCTGAGGGTATTGAGCTGGATGTTGGAGTCCTCTAGTACTGGTGATGGGACACAGTAATCTGAAATAATTTAAATGGCAGTTGCCCCAAAAGATACAACTGCCACCTTATTTGTCAGGTTTCTGAATTCTATATTCATTTGTCTACATGAAGGTAAAAAAAAAGCTAATTCGGGGGTAGTCTAGTGAACCTAAATACTTAGACAACATGTAGTCCAATTTTAAGCGACTAATGGCAGTTGGGTAACAGGTCTGTCCAGTGTGGTTAGAAGACTAGTATAGCACTGTGAGGACACTGTGCCAATTACAGTTGTTTGTCAGTTTGGCATTTCATAGTATTACAGCTGTCCTGTGTGCCTGTATAACAGTGATAACAGTTCCTATCTTCTTATATAATGGAGTAAATCTGCTATGTGCTTTGTAGCATAGAATTAATAAGAACTGAGCCTTGGTTATGGAACTGGGAATGCTCATTGCATTTATTTAGCAAATCTACTTTGTCATACTGTTGTCTGAACAGTATTAATATATGTAGGGAAGACAGCTGTCTTGTGTGATCAGGTTAAAACACTTTGTAAGTGGCATGGCCGTTCAGCATTTCTATCCATCCGAACATTTCTTTGGCCCCAAATAAGGCTGAGTGACTTGTGAGCTTCTTAATTATGTCAATTTGCTTAACAGCTAATTAGCTCAGCAGACATAAGCAGGATACTTGGAATGCAAAAGTGACAGCTTCTCTCCTTATTCCAACCATTGAAAATAGTCATACAGTATTTTTTTTTCAGGCAGAAGGAATATGATTTACAAAGAAAATGATTGAACCTCTAACCTTTGTGTTCTAGGCTCCCATTCATTATCTAGGCAATGACGGTAGTGACTCATACAGTTGGTGATGAGAAGCATTCTGTTGGGAGTCGATGAGAATAGGTGGAAGGAGAACGGGGATAATGCCTAGGAGTGGAGAGCGGGAAAAGTGCTTGTGAACTGATCTCGGGGAGAGCTGGAAAAGTGCCTGGGATCAGAGGCTAGTGGGCCATGATGCTGTAACTGAGAGATTGAATGTTCTTCTTAATCCCTTGAATGTTGGAGACTTGGTGAGGCATGTGTGAGGCATTCAAAGTATTGGGCTTGGAGCACCGGCTGCTCATGTCTAGTTAGCCCACCAGATGCCCTAATGATGAGCAGTATTCTTAGGCCTCGACCGAGTTTCTCTGCAAAAAACAGCAAGAAACTTCCTTTTCTTTTTTTTTTTGCCGAGGAAACCGGTCGTGTGTACATTTTACGACGAGGAAACTGTCGAGGAACTCGTCGAGCCAAAAAGAGAGCAAGTTCTCTATTTCCTTGACGGGAATGGAGAAAATTGGCTTGTCGAGTTCCTCGACAGCCTAACAAGAAACTCGACGAGCAAAACGCTGTGTTTCGCCCGTCGAGTTCCTCGGTCGTGTGTACGAGGCCTTATATATATATATATATATATATATATATATATATATATATATATATACAGTACAGTACAGACTCTCATTCAAAGAGTTTTCTTTATTTTCATGACTATGAAAATTGTAGATTCACACTGAAGGCATCAAAACTATGAATTAACACATGTGGAATTATACATACCAAAAAAGTGTGAAACAACTGAAAATATATTTCATATTCTAGGTTCTTCATTTTCTAGGTTCTTACATATATACACTGTACAATTAGGGCCCCCAGCACACTTCCAAAAAGACCAAAGCTGGCCACACACTCTACCAATTTCTGATTAAGCAGGTGAAATTCTGCTGGTGTCACCAACCTTCCATCCGACATCCTTCAACTGAGAAATCAAAGGAGCCAGGCAGAAAATTGTCACTCAAACAGCGGATGCAGCCATTAAGATGCAGCTGTTGTTCGGGTATTTACAAAAATACAATCACCATGGGAGATGATCTACGCTGTGTAGCATTAATAGAGGAATGGGTTTTATTTTTTTTAATTTTTTTATTCAGCGTGCAGTCTGAACTAAAAATAATCTACAGTACATGTGTATGACCAGTTTATCTATTCAATTTCAACTACTTGGTTTTAGTTGCAAGGTCTGGCTAGGGACTGATAAATGTGATCCCTATCCAGACGACCAGACATCGCCTTTACAAGGCAGCTGAAGACTTCCAGTGTATGTTCGCACACAAATCCAAAAAAACAAAGATGGCAGCCAGCCTGATCTTTTTGAAATGAGCAAACTGGGAAAGATGCACATGGGTAGGGCAATATACTGTATATATCGTACTGTATATACTCGAGTATAAGCCGACCTGAATATAAGCAGAGGCACCTAATTTTACCACAAAAAACTGGGAACACTTATTGACTCGAGTATAATGCCGCGTACACACGATCGGTCCATCCGATGAGAACGGTCTGTTGGACCGTTTTCATCGGTTAACGATGAAGCTGACTGATGGTCAGTCGTGCCTACACACCATCGGTTAAAAAAACGATTGTGTCTGAACGCGGTGACGTAAAACACAACGACGTGCTGAAAAAAACGAAGTTCAATGCTTCCAAGCATGCATCGACTTGATTCTGAGCATGCGTGGATTTTTAACCGGTGGTTGTGCCTACTAACGATCGTTTATTTTATATCGGTTAGGTATCCATCGGTTAAATTTAAAACAAGATTGCTTTTTTTTAACCTATGGATAAATAACTGATGGGGCCCACACACGTTCGGTTTGGTCCGGTGAAAACGGTCCATCAAACCATTCTCATCGGTTTGACCGATCGTGTGTACGCGGCATTAGCCTAGGGTGTCCATCTGCATGCCTCACTGTGCCTCACTTTGCCTCACTTTGCCTCACTTTGCCTCACTGTGTCCATGACTAGACTGACATTTAACATGGTAGTCTATAGAAGGGGTGCCTGGCTTTGAAAAATCCTCAGCTGTAGGTCCCCCAGACAACAAGCTTTGCACACTTGTAGAGGAGAAATGAGGCTACATGTGTGCCAAGTTTCGGGTCCAGGGAACCTACGACCAGCTGGTACTGGGTCCTCAAAGTCACCAGAGAAATTACTGTTTAACATTAGAGTCTATGGAAGGGGTGCCCGGCTTTGCAAAAATTGGTTTCCCCCCGGCCGTAGGTCCCTCGGACAACAAACTTTGCACACTTGTAGAGGAAGAGTGGGGCTTCATGTGTGATATCTATTTGCTCAATGCAACCCAATCTTTTATATTTTACCAAAAAGTATGAGTATAATATATTACTATTGTGTTTTTTTTGCACTAAAATACATTTTAGTGTGTATAAATATTGTGTGTGTATATATATATATATATATATATATATATATATATATATTTGTACTCAGAGTCTCAGGTAATCGTGCTAGAGAAAGGTCTGAGGGGAAACAGGGAAATTGACCTGAGGTGTGCCGGGGTCACGTGGTCGGTATGCCTAAAAGGGGCATTCCCAAGTAGAAGTAAAAGAGTAAATGGCAAGAAAAAAGGGGATGGGTGGGTGGGACACCAGAAAGCCGACGCCCAGAAGGAGGAAGGAGGGCGGGTTTAAATACCTCCCGACTCCTCCTACAAATACAGCCTTAACACACACATGTGTATATATATATATATATATATATATATATATATATATATATATATATATATATATATATATATATATATATATATATATATATATGTGTTTGATAAATAACTGCACATGTCATGCAACATAAAAATTACAACTACCACAATTTTATTCTCCAGGATCTCTACTGTCAGAAAACATATACTGTTCTGTGGTGTTTACAGTCATTTCTAGCAAAAAATGCAGATTTTTTAATTTGTGCAATTTTTTTTCTAAATTAACCCAGTAGGCACCAGGCAGGTGGTTAATATGTATATATTTTTAATAAAAATTGTCTGTTTCAACACTTGGCTACATATGAAGTGTCTTGTGGCAGCACAACTAATGAAACTATGGTAACCAAAATCAGCAGAATAGGAAAAACTACAGTGTAAATTAAAGTTTCTATTAATTGTTACTGTGTGCCAATTATTAGATCTTGTTGGAACAGTGGGGGTTATTTACAAAAGACAAATCCAATTTACACTGCAATTGCACTTGAAAGTGCAGTTGCTGTAAATCTAAGGAGTAGATCTAAAATGAGGGGAAGCTCTGCTGATTTTATCATCCAATCATGTGCAAGCTAAAATGCTGTTTTTTATTTTCCTTGCATATCCCCCTCAGATCTACAGCGACTGCACTTCCAGTCGCTGTAGGCAAAGTGGATTTGCCTTTAGTAAATAACCCCCAGTGTGTGCTTGGGATGGTAGAATCACAAACAGTAACCAATCAAATCATTGGGGGTTATTTCCTAAAGGCAAATCCACTTTGCACTACAAGTGCAAACTACAAGTGCAAAGTGCACATGAAATTGCAGTCGCTGTAGATCCGAGGGGGACATGCAAGAAAAATAAAATCTGAGTTAGAATGTAAATTTTGGCAAGTTTTGCAAGATCTTGGATCATTTGTTGGTGTAATCCTATTATGCTACCCTTAAATGTATTAACACGTTTAGCCTGATAACTAAAGCTAAAGAAGAAAAATGTATTATATTGCAGCTTGCTGCAGTCCTTAGATTTGGTGACTACATTTGTTTTTTTGTTTTTTTATCACTACTAATTTCATGAACCCAATGTAATGGAGATCAACAAAGGCAGACATATTGAAGTGCAACAAAGGTTTCCTCCCTAAATACAGTGGAGCAGTGAGTGTAGCCACACAGGGACAGAAAGTGTGGCATCCGCAGGCTCACCAGGTGAAAATAATGGGGGAAAGCCTGAAAAAAGGAAACTAATGCAGCCACCTCATCTAAGGACTGGACTGTGTTTGTGTGTGTGTGTGTATATATTATTATTATTATTATTATTATTATACAGGATTTATATAGCGCCAACAGTATATATATATGTGTGTGTATATATATAAATACCGACGAGCACTAACTTACCAAGACTTCTTGGCCTGACTGGTCGGTATACCTGAAAAGAGGGCATACCCTGTATGGATGAAAGTGTGAAAGTATGACCGAACAAGTATGACTGAAATATATGTTGGAACCGGGAGGGTGGGAACATGGAAACACAAACCGACGCTGATCTCGGCCGTGGAGGAGGGCTATATAGCCCCGGATGCCTCCCACAAATTCAGGCTGGCCTGCCTTCCAACTTGTAGTCACAGTCCTCCTGGACCGACAAACACTAACTTACCAAGACCTGCGGTGTGCCTTTGTCTGACTGGTTGGTATACCTGAAAAGAGGGCAAAAGACACATGAGAAGGTGTGAAACAGAAAGCTTTAATGGAAATAAAGAAATCAAAGATCAATCCAACAAAGAGGCGAACACCCTAATAACCTCCGTATGAGGTTCTGGAATGTACCTGCTAAAACAGGAGGACCTCCATTGTCCCATATGCTTGATGATGAAAGGAGGCACCCTTTGCTTAGAAGCGGCAGATGCCGCCCCGATCCTAAAAGAATGGTCGGTGAACAGTTTTGGATTCAAGCCTAACCTTCCAATCAGGAGCCTAACATGACCCATGAACTGTTTGGAAGTTAGAGGATCTGAGGGGAATGGCAATAAAGATGATCAGCAGAGATGTGGTCAGAAACCTAGAAAGTGAGTCAAGTACCTCGAGCGGACACCACCTGCTGTTAGTACTGTAATACTTGACCACGAAACCCTGGCCTACCTGTCCAGTTTTGTTATTGTTAAGCTGAAGGGCAAAATGATCATCACCCCTGCTGAGACTTCACCCATGTTGCAGCGCTTTGGAAGCGCTGCCCATTCATCCCAAAGGGCAGGGGCAGTGTAGGAGTGCTATATACACCGCTCCTACACCGCCTCAAAGATGCTGCTTGCAGGACTTTTTTTCCCGTCCCGCAAGTGCACCACCCCAGTGAGGAAGCACTTGGGCTTTCATACTGGGGAGGCAAGAGGGGCAGTTTTCAGGCACTATTTTTAGCGCTAAAATGCCTGAAAATGGCCTCAGTGTAAAAGGGGTCTTAGAATGTTGGTAGCTATTGATACAGGAATTTTAGTTTTAGCATGGACTTCTACCTTAATGAGCGAAGAGGAATACTATAGTGTGCCACTTGAGTTACAGCTCTGTCTGCTGGGGCTGCTGCCATCACCTCCAAGATTAGGATGCCCAGCAGCAGTCTTGGGGATTTTGGATGTCTACACTATGGAAGCTTTTACAGGAAATATACATGCATAAAATATGTTAAATGCATGCTTAATCTTATGAGAAGAATTTTGTGAGAAATTAATGGTCTGGTGGGGATTAAAGGCCTGTTCTGCAACAACATAGCTTGGCTGAAATCCTCACCAATGTTTACATTACTATGTTCTGGCTTACTTCCAGGGCACAGCCGTAATTGGGCCTAAACCAAACCCCCCCCCCCCACTCCCCCCAAGCGTTGAGGAGTAAGCCTGCTTTTTGCTTCAAAAGCTGTGTCCATGAATTCCCACACTGCTGTAGCCCCCTTCCATCTCATATTCGAAGCCACAACAAAATAGCCACAGAGTCTCCTTCTTTGTTACCACTAAAGAGATTATTAATTTAGTAGTCCTCAAAGGAGAAGGCTTAGCTGCCATTTTGTTGTAGCTCATATCCTGGAAATAAGCCAAAACATAGGAATGTAAACATTGAGAGTATTTTGACTGGCCCACAGGTAGAGGTTGCATTTAAAAATATTTTTTACAGATGGCACAGCGTGTTTTAGAGCGTTTGTTAAACTTAAAGCGGAGTTCCACTCAAAAGTGGAACTTCCGCTTTAAGCACTCCTTACCCCCTTACATGCCACATTTGGCATGTCATTTTTTGGGGGGGAGGGGGAGTGGGAGCTACGGTAGGAATAGGACTTCCTGTCCCACTTCCTACTTCCACCTACGGGCCACCTAGGCGACTGCTCCTCTCGCCTTAGGCGGCCCATCCCACTAGGTGAACTCCTGGGACACGCGAGATAGCCTGTCCACTCCTAGAGCGCAGCGTGACTCGCGCATGCGCAGTGAGTGCCCGGCCGTGAAGCCCAGAGCTGTCACGGCCGGGTGCCCACAGTGTGAATGGAGGCGCCGGCAGAGAGGGGGGCCTAATTTGGACATTTTCAATTAGTGGTGTACTCACTTTTGTTGCCAGTGGCTTAGACATTAATGGCTGTGTGTTGAGTTATTTTGAGGGGACAGCAAATTTACACTGTTATACAATCTGTACACTACTTTACATTGTAGCAAAGTGTAATTTCTTTAGTGTTGTCACATGAAAAGATATAATAAAATACTTACAAAAATGTGAGGGGTGTACTCACTTTTGTGATATACTGTATATCGACATGAACACCACTGCGCAACTGTGCTAAAATTGTATGAATGGTACAATGATCATTCTATGGGTATATTTAGTGAAACGTAAACGGTGGATTTATTATCATTATGTAAAATGACATTGTTTATGAAGGCTTATCACCAAATGCACATGGACATATGTGGTCGTTGCCTCCAAAGAATAATTAAGTCCCTTCCCCTTGTATCCAATAGGAATATCCCTGCTTCATTTCCATAACCTATTATAAAATGATAATTCTTCTCTGTCTCCCTGAAGTCAGTGATATTTTATTCACTTGGTTTGTCTTGAATGCACAATTGGACATGAATAAGGGTGGTTATTATGATGAGCTAAATGAGAAGACATTGGCCCAGATCCACAAAGAAATTACGCCGGCGCATCTATTGATACGCTGCGTAATTTCAAAGTTCCCGCGTCGTATCTTTGTTTTGTATCCACAAAACAAGATACGACGGAATGAGGGATCGATCCGACAGGCGTACGTCTTAGTACGCCGTCGGATCGTAGGTGTATATTTACGCTGGCCGCTAGGTGGCGTTTCCGTCGAATTCCGCGTCGAGTATGCAAATTAGCTAGATCCACGAACGTACGTCCGGCCGGCGCATTTTTTTACGTCGTTTGCGTTTGGCTTTTTCCGGCGTATAGTTACCCCTGCTATATGGTGGCGTACTCAATGTTAAGTATGGTCGTCGTTCCCGCATCGAAATCTGAATTTTTTACGTTGTTTGCGTAAGTCATTCGCGAATAGGGATTTGCGTAGAATGATGTCACCGTCGTAAGCATTGGCTTGTTCCGGTTTAATTTCGAGCATGCGCACTGGGATACCCCCACGGACGGCGCGTTGTTTACGTCGGGTCACGACGTATTTACATAAAACACGCCCCCATCACATCAATTTGAATTGCGCGCCCTTACGCCGCCAAAGATACACTATGCCGCTGTAATTTATGGCGCACATTCTTTGAGGATTCAACAACAAAAAAAGTAAGTTACAGCGGCGTAGTGTATCTTAGATACGCAATGCCCGACGGAAATATGCGCCGATGTACGTGGATCTGCCCCATTGGGTCTGGCTTTACTTGTTTTAAGATAAACTAGGTTTAAGATGTACAGTTTAAAGGTCTTAAAGCAAAGCAACACTAAACAAAACAAAAAAGTTAAAGTGAAATTAAACTCTGCATATTTTTTTTATTTTTATAAAATGGGCCCCCAGGAGCTGTATGTTATAATGTGCTAGTATTCAACACCTATATATACACATGATGAACGCAGGAGTCACATCATTTTGAATTCAGTTCCACTTTATTACTTTGTCAAACAACTACTAATATAATTTTACACGTGTTTATATTTGAACAAAAATTAAGCTTATGGCATGCATATCTCCCAATGGTCCCTTATTTGGGGGAAAGGTTTCGATTTTGGAATCAATTTCCTCTGTCCCCCCTTCTTCCTCAGTTGTCACTTTTATAGGTCTGATGTATAGAACTCTAGCAAAAAGCACCAGTTGAAGTCACAAAAATATATATTTGGTCAATAGACATTGACCAAGAACCCCCATTTTCATCTTCTTTCATCCTGTTACAGCAATGGTGAAGGGAGTCTAATTGTAAATTTAATACGGTAGGCATCAAAGTTAGAACCATGTGTTTGTGTAACAGACCTGATCCTACACATTCCCTGCCCTTCTCTGTATTGCCCATTTTTGTGTGGAATCTTTGCTGAGGGGTGTAACTGTTACTCAACTATGCCAGCACAGGGCACTGCAGAGTGAGGGTTGGAACAGGGGCGTATCTGCCACGAGGCAAACAAGAGGGTGCCTGGAAGCCCCAGCATTCAAAGCGGAGGAGGATTTTACTTTCTTCTCCTCCGAGCCAAGTGCGCTCTATGGTCCTCCCACCTCCTCTATGATATGAGGGAAGAAGAGAACTGTCTGTGTAAAGCCTGAGGCCTTGTACTCACGACCGGATCTGTGCGCTGGAAACTGTCTGCCCGACAGTTTCCGGCGTACAAGGCTGATTTGTGTTTTGTTCCGCTGGCGTGTACACACCAGCGGACCAAATTCCCGTCGTACCGGAACGCGTGCACGTAAACTACGTACGACGTCACTATAAAGGGGAAGACCAAAGTTAATGGCGCCGCCCTCTGTTCCTCTTTTGCTAGTTACGTGTTTGCTCGTGTTAGTGAAGGTTTGGTTAGAGCTGATTCGCGCTTCTCGGTCTCCAGGCTTTGACAGCGTGTATTCACGGGTTCAGTGCGTGTGCTTGCGGTAACGTAGTTGTCATTCGGCTATAGGCAAGCAGGTTGTTTCTGCTTTAGCAGTTGCATCCTGTGCGCTCGTATCTGTTTGTCACGCGTTTGTCGCAGGTAGTGCTGGATTTGCGAGTGCTTTCTGTTTCAGTGTGTTCTTGACTGACCAGCCGGCCGGTTTGAAGCCATGATGGAGCAGCAGCGTCAATTTTCGCGAGTTGGTGCTGTTTATGGGATGGCTGCTGGATATGTTCATTTGTCCAGTACTTTGGCCAGAAACAGGGGGCGGAGGCGTTTCTGGACCAAGAATTGGTTGCGCCAGCGTGACCAGTTCTCACATATGCCTCTGCTTAGGGAACTCCAGGAGAATAATCCTAATGACTTTAGGAATTTTCTCCGCATGACGGACCCCGTATTCAACCGTCTGCTGGATCTTCTGTCCCCCTATATCACGAGGCAGGACACTGTGATGCGCCAAGCCATCACGGCCGAGCAGAGGCTTATTGCCACGTTGCGGTACCTGGCGACTGGGAGGAGCCTGCAGGACCTCAAGTTCTCGACAGGCATCTCTCCGCAGGCGCTTGGGGTCATCATACCGGACACGTGTGCTGCCATCATCAAAGTTATGCATGAGGAGTATATTAAGGTAAGTTTCCTGGCTCTAATAATGTGGCCAACTAACTTTATTTTTATTTTCCCAGATATGCTGTGTGTTTAACTAACGTTACCTTTTCTCCCTATGCATGTTGATATCAGCTTTACATGTTTTATTCTTGGCCTACCTGCATATTTGTCCCTTACCCAATATTAACCTGTCCAGCATGCTATCCTAGGGACAAACCCACCTTGCCATTTTTTCAAACAGGACTTTTTGGTTTTTGTGTCCCCCCCTTCAAACTTTTATTGTCCCCATCAGAGGGCTGTGGAGTCTCTTAATGAAGTGGCCCTATATATTTCATTTCCCAAATTCTCCATGCACATTTTTCTAATGCAATTTTAATACTGTGAACTGTCACAAGGATGCTTGTAGGATGTATTTGTTACAAAGTACTAAATCTCTAATTTTGTTTGTCCCCACAGCTACCCTCCACACCACAGGAATGGCAGTCTGTGGCTTCCCAATTTGCCCAGCGGTGTGATTTTCCAAACTGCGGTGGAGCAATAGATGGGAAACACGTCCGCATTGTGCCCCCACCCCGCTCGGGGTCCTACTATTATAATTACAAGGGTTATCATAGTATTGTGTTGATGGCGGTGGTGTCGGCACAGTATGAGTTTCTATATGTGGACGTGGGGAAGAACGGCCGGATGTCTGATGGGGGAGTGTTCGCACGGACTGATTTCTATGATCGTCTCCAAGCTGGTGGTCTGGCATTGCCACCAGATGAAGATAATGTGGAAGGACTTCCGTTTGTGTTCCTAGCGGACGAGGCTTTCGGGCTTGGTCCTCACCTCATGCGGCCTTTTCCCCAGAGGACCCTCACCTCAGAGAGGAGTGTGTTTAATTTTCGGTTGGCCAGGGCTCGGAGGGTAGTCGAGAATGCCTTTGGGATACTCACCAACCGGTTCCGCCTGTTCAGGACATCGATACATCTGGCGGAATATAAATTGGACACCGTTGTATTTGCCTGCTGCATTTTGCACAACTTTTTACGCAGGCACTCCCAGACGTACCTACCCGACATCGGTTCTGAGGCAAGACTACCCTCAGATCCCCTTCCCGGGCTGGACACTGGTCGCGCTGGCTTGGCCCCCCAATCAGCTCGTGAGGTACGCGACAAATATGTTGAGTACTTCATGGGTCGGGGGGCCATTGCTATGCCAGATCATATTTCTTTCTAATTCGGCCCCCAAAGAAAGGAATATTCTAAAAAATAATAAATAATTAGACCATTGGACTTTATACAGTTGTTTGTCATTAATGCTTTTTCTCTTTTTCTGTCTTCCTGGTTCTCTAACTAACTTCTTCAATTGTAATGCATAATTGATTTCTCCACTTTTAGTAACTAACCACATTTTGCACAGTATTCACTCATCTACAAACAGGGTATTGAGTCTAGAAATAAGAAGCAACTCCATTTGTAAATGTTGAGGTCAAGTTTTTTTAATTTTTGCTTGTTCATGACCCCAAAAATAATTTTATATTTTTTTCATTACTCCCTGCTTTTGTACTTAGGAGTCTTCAAAAATTTTTTAAACTTTTTTTTTTTTTTTCAGGTAATTCAACCAAAAATATTATGCAGATTATACATTTATTAACAAGTTCACTTTTTTTTTACTCAAATATAGTTAGATTTATTGTTTACATATATATATATATATAGATTATATTTGGTGGGGTGTTTACCGCCTTAAATTTTTTTTTGGCCATATTTTTTAGGCACAAAAAACAATAATTTTTTAACCATTTTTTTTGTTTTTGGTGTGTTTTTCTAAAAGAAAATTTTTAGGTGAGAATTTGGAGTCAAATCTCTACTTCACTAAATTCAGTGATTAGAGAGATTTATAATTCTATATATATATTTTTAAAAATTTTTGGCGTTGTTTATTCTTTATGGTCTAAACTTTATAGTATCCCAAAATGTTCAACATGGTCA
Source organism: Rana temporaria (assembly GCF_905171775.1). Classification (NCBI taxonomy): domain Eukaryota; kingdom Metazoa; phylum Chordata; class Amphibia; order Anura; family Ranidae; genus Rana; species Rana temporaria. The sequence continues at coordinate 79,155,297 of NC_053500.1, read as the reverse complement.
AAAAGTAACAAAATCCAATTCCAAAAATATAAAAACTCACAACAGCAGTCAGTCATGGTGTGCTTTCACACTGGAACACGCCAAAATTGGAAGATACACACATTCAGTGCAAACTCGCCAAATGTCATTGGTTCAACAGACAAATGGCCACATGTGCTATCTGACATCATGGGTGATCAATGTCTGTGTTTTGTGGGAGCAAACCCTTCCTCTCAACTACTTGAGGATGGAGGAGGGGGTTGGACCCACAAAGCACAGACATTAGATATTCTGTGATGGCAGATAGCACATGTTGGCACACTGTGTGTGTATCTTCAAATTTTGGCGTATTCATTATTCAAACTGTAAAAATGTTTGTGGGGGCGGGGGATGGGCGGGGGGTGTTTCAGTCTTTGACACGGCCCATCATGTCAATAATGTTCTTAAAATTAGATTCGATGACCATCATTCTTTGCCGCATATTGTCCATTTCCGTGCTGCATTCCAAAAGGACATTTGTTACATTCTGTTCCATGAGAAACATCCTTTCACGCATATTGTGCATTTCAGTGCTGCACTCCATTACCTGCTGAATAATTATAGCAGCACTTGCACGTGAAAATATTGGCACACCATCCTCCTCCCCTAAAACAAAAAAAAAAAATGGCATTTACAATATTATTTTTCAATGAGGCCTATCTACATATGTTTTTTTGAATCAAGCTAGGGTGACACTGACCTGATGGGCTTCTCCTTTCCACCTCTTCGACATCTTCTATCACTCCTCCTTCTTCCACCACCTCCCCATCATCTTCAATCACTCCTCCTTCTTCCACCACTTCCCCATCATCTTGGACTCCTCCTTCATCCATCAATCCACCTTCTTTCAATTCGCCAAATTGTTCTTCCGCCACTTGCCCTTCATCTGCTATGACTTCTAAGTCCAAAATTACTTCTTCCTCCTCTCTTCCTTCCTCCTTTCTTCCTTCCTCCTCTCCTTCCACATCCTCCTCTCCTTCCACATCCTCCTCTCCTTCCACATCCTCTTCTCCTTCCACATTCTCCTCTCCTTCCACATCCTCCTCTCCTTCCACATCCTCCTCTCCTTCCACATCCTCCTCTCCTTCCACATCCTCTTCTCCTTCCACATCCTCCTCCTCCTCCACATGTTGAGATGGCAGATTTTGGCCTTGTCTGGCCCTCTCTGCCTCCTCCAAATGCTGGCGACTTCTTTCCCCTGAAATAAACCAAAAAAAATGTAGACTCATCAGCACACAGATATTGGAGAGCATAAATCGCACACATTGCTTAGAAGATGCTTTCATTTAGTTACTTTTATCTTTCACCAAACCTACATTTTGCAATTACTTCTATATGGCAAGCTCTGATCCTGCCCCTTTTTAGCAAAGTGACACACATGGATGTCCCCCCTAAACTGTATTTCTGGGAGACCCTACCAAAACCCATTTTTGATTTGGGGAGACACAGGTGCTCTGCATTGCAGATGTGAAAACATCTGCTTTATTACCATATTATTTCTAGAACTAGCTTTTACACAATGTTTACAAACAAAGTTTTTGGCCAGTGAGCCATGTCCAGGTGTGTTGTTCCTGGAATAACCGAGCCTTTCTGATAAACTATGTGATGTTACGTTGTTTACTAAGAACACTGTTTGTAAATATGTAGTTATTTATGTTCTAAAAAATAAATAACAACATGTCTTTAAAATTACAAGCAGGCCAAGGAGGCAGATGGTGAAATATACATGGCAACACATTATTGCAGACAATCACCACCCCCCCCCCCCCAACCCCAATATATATTTACTTACTTTTACGCAGAATTTTAAGTATTTTCTTCATCTGATGTGGCTCCCTCAATTTTAAGTCTGACCAGCGTTTCCTCAGCTGTTCCTTGGACCTGGTGATCCCAAACATCCTCTGCATTCTCCTCGCCACCTTGTCCATAATATGTGCCTTTCGGCGGTTAGGGGTCTTGTATGGCCCTAATTCACCATCATAGTCCTTTTTTCGCATGATGTAAACTAACTCCACCATTTCCTGGAACCGCATATTAGTGGCTTTATATCTTCTTTTCCTTGATCGGGACGTCCCTGCCTCTGTCCCTTCACTTGTGGCATGAGAGCATCGTGCCCGCTCGTGTGACATCGCCATCTTTCCTTTCCCACAGAGATTATGGGCGTGGAAAAGATGAATTCTTACGCCATGGGCGGAGAAGAGGGCGGCGTTTAATACATACGCGGAGTGTAGAGAATGCAAACAACGTGTTTACGTCCGTTACGCGGAGAATCTTCGAGCGCATCCAGAACATACACAGTTAACGCCATATTTCCTAAACTCATTGATTAGGGGCCTCGCAAAGGTGACGAGGGCGGGGTTTCATAAATACGCGGAGTGTTTAAAAGGTTTACGCCGTGATTACGCATCTTACGCGGTAATTAGGCGAGCGTGAGAAACGAGGAGCGAGAGACAGGAAGGTAAGGAAATTAAAAATGTGATCAGCAGAGGCCTTGAAAATGTAGACACATGGGATGGGGGTTTGGGCTGTTGGTTGCACCCTTTTTAAGCTATTCTGTCTATGGGGTACCACAATGTTATTTTGGTATCCAAATGCTTTTGGACACCTCACAAAATAGAGATGTGAACAATGCTGTACCTCATTGACAAGTTTTTGAATGGTGTATTCAGATCAGGCAAAGTATTGTTCAAGTGTTGGTTGTACAGAGGTCATTAGGAAGTGTCTTTTATGTCATCCATTGTCAGGGGTATGAGATTTACACATGAAAGAGTGCCTAGATGAAAACTGTCATTTGTAAGCATTGTTTAATTTAATATATTTAAAATATTTACTGCAATGTGAACAATGGCTCTGCATCTAGCAAATCAATGTTTGGTACAAGCAATGCGGCCGAGCTGCCAATCATTGTTTAAACAAGAGAGACTGTGTTTGGAATTAGATATAGGTAATAAATTTGAAGACACATATTAGATCAAGGTCAACGCTGATCCTTTGGAATATTTATTTTTCTGTGGTTTATGTTTTTGTAATCTAGACTCAAAAAGAAATATAATTTTGCAAAAATTGCAATGGACCTCCTACAAAGCAAGGAATCTATAGAGGCCTTACTTCAAAAATACCAGGACACGCCCATCCTGTGGAATTCAAAACACTCGTTATATTGCAATAAAGAGGTACGAGCGGCAGCACTAGAAGAGCTAGCAAATTATATGCAAACTTGGGTGCCAGGATGCACTGCCAACATGGTGAAGGATAAACTTGCCAACCTCAGAAGCACATACAGGAGAGCATACAAAGCTAATAAAATCAAAAAATCGGGAGCAGCAGCAAGACAAGCAAAGGAACCCAAACTGTGGTATTATAAACAGATGGCTTTTTTGCGGGACGAAATGGAAGGCAGGAAAACGATGTCCAGTCTTTCTTCCAACCTTTCCTCCATGCTACCTTCCAGCGGACATTCCCCAGATGACCACAGCCCTGCAGAGTCGGAGGAAGAGGGCCTGGCTGACAGAGATGCAGATCTGCCACCCTTCGATGAGGAGGTATAGTAGTTTCCTCTATATTTATGGCGTAAATAATTCTTGGTGGATTAATGATTAGATATTGTAAAAAAAAAACCAAGCTGGAAAAAAGCAAACAAAAAGGTGTACAGACAAATAGGTGTCAGGGATGACAACTGCAGGGGTCAGAAGTAGAGTGTATTCAAGTAATAATGAACAGAAAATACTGAACGAAAAACATGAAAATGAGTGTGGTTTTATTTAGCGAAATTGTAAAAAAATTCTTTTTTTTTCCACACAGGAAGAAGAGATCAGCCAGGAGGTGGCAGATCCTCAGGTGTCTGTCAGCCAGGAGGAGGCCGGGGTCAGTGGCAGCCAGGAGGAGGCCGGGGTCAGTGGCAGCCAGGAGGAGGCCGGGGTCAGTGGCAGCCAGGAGGAGGCCGGGGTCAGTGGCAGCCAGGAGGAGGCCGGGGTCAGTGGCAGCCAGGAGGAGGCTGGGCCCAGTGGCCTGCAGCAGGTCCACCCGGCCAGGAGAACCACCACCAGCCAGTCTTCTCCCCCCCAGGTGAGGCCATCAGGCCGAAGGAGGCAGTTGAGGCCTGTGGAGGAGGCAAGCCTCCGCATGATCCAGGAGGCAAGCGCCATCATGAGGGCCCCCCTCAACCCCACAGAGGCCTTCAGTGCCTCATTGGCCCATGATTTAAATGAAGGGGAGGAGGACCAGAGAAGACTGGCAAAGGCCCTGATGAACCAGGTCCTTTGGTGGATGCAGAGGGGCCTGCTGACCCCAGACACTGGGCTATGTGACCCGGCCCGGCTTGCGGAACACCATCCTCCTGCTGCCACATCAACCCCACCTGCAAGACCCCGTGTTCGATCCGCTGGAAGGCTGCCTGGAGGGAAGGCTGGAAAGAGGAGGAAACGTTGATTTTCTGCCTTCCATTTCCTTCCACATAAAGGACATCTTGTTTGTACTACCACAGTTTGGGTTCCTTTGTTTGTGTGCTGCTGCTTCATATTTTTGTGTTTGGCTCCTGAGGCTTGGAAGTTTATCCTTCACCATGTTGGAAATGCAAGTTTGCATATAGTTTGCTATCTATTCTAGTGCTGCTGTTCTTTTTATTTTTTGTGATGACATTTGCCTGAATAAAAGGCCTTTTGCTTTCATTTGAAAACATGTCTATTGTTTGATATACTGTGGGGATTATTAGGCAGCAAACCTTTAATAAATATACAATGGGTAATTTACAAAGGACACACTCCTTGGGGGGGGGGGGGACATTTGGTGTGCCAACATGGTTTAATATTCTCTAATGAAACACCAACAAAAAAAAAAAAATTTAAAAAAACATGTAAAAAAAAAAAAGTTTAAATGGTGACATAACTAGAAACAAAAAAAGAAATTAAAAAAATGCACATTCCTTTACAAAAATGACTACTCTAAATTATGGAGGACCACCAACCAAAACACACGTCTGGCATAGAAAACATTATTAAAGGATTACATCACAAGCAAGAAATGTGACATTTCAGTATGGGACAACTCTATTGAAATTGCATCAGCAAGAGAACGGGGTTATTCTAGCAAGAGAAGAATTAATAAAACGAGGCTTTAAAATGTGGTTTAGTGCGCCTTTTTAAGACATTGTTCTCTTGCTAGAATAAAAGGTTTCTAATGACGAATGTGCCATATCCCAAAGAAACGCGAGTTTTACCTGAACGAGCGCTCCCGTCTCCTCATTTGGACTGAGCATGCGCGGGGTTTTTGTACGCTGCTTTTGTGTACAGACGACCGAACATGTCTGACGGACACGATTCCAGCAGACTGTTTTAAAGCAAGACCAGGAAACAGTTGTTCGTTGGAAAACGGTCTGGCCGACGATTGTTTGCTGGAATTCTGTACGTTACTGCCTACACACGAACGAACATGTCCGCTGAAACTGGTCCGCGGACCAGTTTCAGCAGACATGTTTGGTCGTGAGTACGAGGCCTGAAAGGTGAGGCCCGGCGCAGGACAGTTTTATACATTGTCATTATGTGCAGTCTGCAGAGACCCATATAAACCCCTTGTTCATGCTGGGACTTGTAGTCCTTCATCTTTGGGGGATGTTACCCTCCAAATGTGAAGGACTACAAGTCCAAGCATGAACCCCTCAGAGGTGAGGATGTGACACCCCCTTTAACTAGTGAAGGACTACAGGTCCCAGCATGAGCCCATGGGATCTAAGGGGTTACATTCTTAGATCTCAGGGGTTCATGCTGGGACTTGTGGTCCTCCAGTATTGGAGTGAGTCGCATCCTTAGATCTAAGGGGTTCATCCTGGAACTTGTAGTTCTCCACTTTTCACCTTCAGGGTAGCCATACCACGGCACCCTGGCAAAATGGCCTTCTGGGCCAGGGTGTGCGTGCTACGCAGTGTTCCTGGTTCCGGGACCATGTTGGCCCGGAGCAACTGAGCTGTGGCTGGGGCCCAGTGATCGCCTGGGTCCCCAATCTGATGAGGTCCTGAGCTGTTCGTTCCTGTGTGAGGAAGCTGTTCGGTGGAGAGTCTGCCTGAGGAGTGCCAAAGAGAGGCTGGTATTCCAAGAGGGACCTGACATCCACCAGGGACCATGCAAACCGTGTGCGGAGAGGCTGGACGTTGGTCGCCTTTTAGCCGGTAACCAAACCAAAACTACCTGAAGGAGATCCGGGTGTCGAATCTGTTAAGGAGGATTCTGGACCACTATTATCTCCATTGTGTTAAACCATAGGGAGGGTCTGTGGCAGAGACTTAACCCCACGTTCGAGTGACATTCTGGCTGCCAGGCTTGTGAGAGAGGCCTGTCCAGGTGCGCTACATCCACTCCAGTTAGAGTGGTGAGATAGAATTTTTCGTTGGAAGCAGGACTGTTTCCCATTTTCATACACCTGGATCTGCTATTCTTCATTTCTACTATCTCTTCGCTCTTCACTAGGGGTGCAACGGATCGTCACCGATCCGTGATCCGAACGGGTCACCCCGTTCGGATCGGCACACCCCGCGATCCGCGGAACGCTCCGGAGCCTAGGCCTAGGAAAGTCCCCGGCTTCGGCCTAGCTCCGGAGCAGCGGCCATCTTGCTCCACCCAGTCTGCTTGCCAGAGCCCAGCGTGACACGCCTCCCCGGGGAGGCGTGTCACGCTGTGCACTGGGCTCTGGCAAGCAGACTTGGAGAAGGAAGAAAAAAAAAAAAAAAGAGCACTCAGCACAGTAGCAATTCACAAGGGTGGATTAAAGAGGCTTGTTAAAGAGACTTGTTAAAAGTACAATCTTGCTGTTTTTACAGCAAGATTATTTAATTATTTACTACTAAAGTGTGTTTGTGATTTTATATATATATATATATATATATATATATATATATATATATATATATATAATTTTTTTTTTTTTTGACCGATGAAAAGGGACTTTTTTTTTTTTTTGCTGATCTGAAAATGATCCAATCCGTGACTCCTGATCCGAGGATCGATCCGATCCGTGAGTTTTTTGATCCGTTGCACCCCTACTCTTCACCAAGTTTTACTGTTTTTACCCAGCTGGGTAATAAAAGCACAGACAAGACATCTGTTGTGTGGACATTCTATTTAATACATTCTCATCAAGTACCCTAGACGGCGGAGAAACATAAGGTAACATGCCACCCAAAACAAACCAGCAACTCCTTCGGGGTAGTGCTACATTTACATTTTTGGTAAACTCATTCAATAAATCCAAGCTCCGCAAGCTGAAATAACACGCATTCAGCATAGTGGTGTAGTGAGTAGCGCTCTCGCCTAGCAGTAAAATGGGTCGCTGATTCGAATCCCAACCACGACACTACCTGCCTGGAGTTTGCATGTTCTCCCTGTGCCTGTGTGTGCTTCATCCAGGTACTCTGGTTTCTTCCCACACTCCAAAGACATGCTGGTAGGTTAATTGGCTTCTGCCTCAAATTGGCCCTAGTATATGAATGTGAGTTTGGGACCTTGATTGTAAGCTCCTTGAGGGTAGGGACTGATGTGAATGTACATTGTATATGTAAAGTGCTGCGTAAAATTGACGGCGCTATATAAGTACCTAAATAATAATAATTCACACAATTTCGCAGTAACCATGACATAAAACATTCAGGAATATTCCTTTATCCCATTGTTTTTGTCATATGTACACTACAAACTGTACGAGTGAATCGGTTTTGATAATGCTGTTTTACTAACCTGACAGCTTATTATTCTAAATGGAAAACCTTCATTTTGTTTGCAAATATTAAAGATTCTAACTACCAGCAAGAATAAGTCCTTACATTTAAAGAGCACCTGTCATTTCAGATTCATAATGGCGCTTACGTGACCCTCACCTTGTTGTGTCACTTCTGCGTCACCAGCCATCCCATTAAAGTGAATGGGACTGTCGGTGAGACAACAGCGGGTCAGAGGAGTCAGTCAATGCGGGACAGAGATGATAGTTGCTCTTTAAAAATTATGATTTGAATCAAGCCTTTTTACTAGTAATTTAAATAATTATTTAAATTGTGATTTTAAATCAACTCCACCCTGACACACGATCAGCAAATCGGATGAAAAATACCGCTTTCGAATCGATCGTACACTAATCAGCGTTTGTACATAGCTTTCGAGAGCCGATCATGACAGTTTATCCGAAATTATCCAAAGGGACAAACAAATTTCTTTCTACCATACCAGATTGTGCGATTTTCATTTTAAACAGTACAGTATTAGTCCAAAAAAAAATTGAAGAGCAAGACCACGCATGCTTGGAAACTAAAGAATACATTACAATACAACACAATACATAATTTCCGAAGTTGTATTCTGTCATACAATAATGTTTGTATGTTTAGTAACCTGACTGACAACTCATGAGGCTCCCGGGCAATAGGAGATTGTGGGGCCCCCGGGCAATAGGAGATTATGGGAACCCCGGGCAATAGGAAATGATGGTGCCCCAGGCAAAAGGAGATTATGCCCCCCCCCCCAGGCAATATATTATGGGGCCACACAGTACACACACACATACAGTATATATACACACACACACACACACACAGTATACATAAACACATACACATACACACACTGAAAAGGTACTGGAGAGGTGGGGCAGCATTAATCTTGGGATTTTTAGAGCAAAAGGAAGTCGGTAAGGGACATTTCAGGGACAGATGTAAAAAAAACACAGATTTTTACACACTGTCCCTAGTTTTACTGAGGCTGGCAACCCTGATGGGGCCCCCAAGTGGCATGGGGCCCTCGGGCAGTGCCCAATTTCCCCAATGGTCAGGACACCTCCAGTGTTATGGGAAAAATATTAGCATCAGACAAGGTTTTATTACCCGTGTGATCACTATTCCCATGTGATGAGACTTTCATGGCAGTGTCTGCGATGCCCTGTATAAATTGTACAAGGATAAAGGGATCACTGCACACAATCTTTAATCAAAGTTATCTTTATTGGAGCATCATAAGGCGTATGATAGGAGCCTCCATAAAAAAAAAATCTGTGTATCACAGGAAATGCAGCACACACACTAATATCACAGGGATTTCTGTGATACACGTAACACGCTTTATTAAGGACTTCAGTTTTAATGTTGCTATCATAAATCTAAATTTGATTAAAGACTGTGCATCCCTTATTCCTGAACTGTGTATTGAAAAGCTGAGGTTCTAAAGTACAAAAAAATAGTATTAATTTGATTGGTTTTCTTCTTTTATTTATTATTATTTATTTTATTTTATTTCCTAACTGTAGCTTGGTTTTCAGTTGTTTTCTGGCCGCTCTGCTAATGCCCATTGTCTCTGTGCCTCCCATTACGTGTGTACTCCTGCTCTATAATCAGACTACGTGCAGAAACAGCCAGCCCCGGTGTGAGGGGGGAAGCACAGCGAAAAAAGACACACTTTTCCTCTACTTTCACAGCTAAAGCTGCTGTCATTCACACATTGGAGGAGAAGGGGAAGTGTGTGTCCCTCTCAGACTGGCTGTGTGTACGGCTGCACCTACAGTAGGTGCACGCGATATTGTGTCAATCTCGCTCCCTTTCTCTGCGAGATTGAGCACCTACGAGCCCCATCGCGGGAGCCAGCGCCGAGCTGGCTTGCCGCGATAGAGACAAAGCCGTCATAGAAGCGACGGGAGATCCGACTTGGATTCCCGCCAATTCTACACGTGTGCGGCGTTTGTTATGAATCCTGAGGGGGAAGTCCCCGCCGGATTTTAACTAAAAATCCGGCATGGGTTCCCCCCTCAGGAGCATACCGGGCCCTTAGGTCTGTTATGGGTTGTAAGGAGAGCCCCCCCTTCGCCGAAAAAACGGCGTAGGGGGCCCCCCTACAATCCATACCAGACCCGTATCCAAAGCACGCTACCCGGCCGGCCAGGAAAGGAGTGGGGACGAGCGAGCGCCCCCCCCTCCTGAGCCGTACCAGGCTGCATGCCCTCAACATGGGGGGGTTGGGTGCTCTGGGGCAGGGGGGCGCACTGCGGGGCCCCCCCACCCCAGAGCACCCTGTCCCCATGTTGATGAGGACAGGGCCCCTTCCCGACAACCCTGGCCGTTGGTTGTCGGGGTATGCGGGCGGGAGGCTTATCGGAATCTGGGAGCCCCCTTTAATAAGGGGGCCCCCAGATACTGGCCCCCCACCCTAAGTGAATGGATATGGGGTACATCGTACCCCTACCCATTCACCTGGAGGAAAAATGTTAAAGTCAATAAACACAACACAAGAGTTTTTAAAATAATTTATTAGTCTGCTCCGGAGGCCGCCCCCTGTCTTCTTTAGCTCTGTTTACCAGGGGGGGCTTCTTTTTGACGTCTTCGGGTGGGGGCCGCTCTTCGCCGCTGTCCGGTTCTCTTCCACCGCCGGGGGGGTCGCTTTTATAAAAGCGCCCACTCCTCGGTGGGTTTCCTCCGACGTCTTCAGCGGGGGGTGGTGTGCTTCTTCTTCCGCTATCCGGGGGGGTCTTCTTTGGCTATCCGGGGGGTCTTCTTCACTCTCCGGGAGTCATCTGCTATGTTCGCCGCTCTCCGCTGTTGACTCGGCGCACCCCGGTTCTTCCTCCAGCTGTCCGGTGCCTTCTCCTTCAGCGCTGAACGTCTATCTTCTTCTTCCGTGCTGTGACGTATTCTTCTTCTTCCGGGCTGTGACGTCATCTTCTTCTCTTCTCCAGATGTTGACACGCCGGCTCTTCTCGCTGAAATGACGTGTGCGTGGCTTGCATCGGACCTATATAGGCCTCACAGTCCCATCATGCTCTGTACCTACCCATGTGATACCTACCCACGTGGGTAGGTATCACATGGGTAGGTACCAGAGCATGATGGGATTGTGAGGTCTATATAAATCCGATGCAAGCCGCGCACCCGTCACTGCAGCGAGGAAAGGCGACGTGTCAACATCGGGAGAAGAAGAGAAGTGAAGAACATGACGTCACAGCATGGAAGAAGAACTCACAGCACGGAAGGAGAAGAAGACGTACAGCACGGAAGAAGAAGGCACCGGACAGCGAGAGGAAGAACCAGGGTGCGCCGAGTCAACAGCGGAGAGCGGCGAACATAGAAGGAGACCCCCGGAGAGTTGAGAAGACCCCCCGGATAGCGGAGAAGACCCGTCGGGATATCGGAAGAAGAAGCCCCCCCGCCGAAGACGCCGGAGGAAACCCGCCGGGGGGTGGGGGCTTTTTTAAAAGCGACCCCCCCGGCGGTGGAAGAGAACCAGACGGCGGCCCCCACCCACCCGAAGACGTCAAAGAAGAAGCTCCCCCTGGTAAAAGAGCTAATAAAGAAGACAGGGGGAGCCTCCGGAGCGGAAAAATAAATTATTTTAAAAACCCTTGTGTGGTGTGTTTATTAACTTTGACATTTTTCCTACAGGTGAATGGTTAGGGGTACGATGTACCCCATATCCATTCACTTAGGGTGGGGGGCCGGTATCTGGGGGCCCCCTTATTAAAGGGGGCTCCCAGATTCCGATAAGCCTCCCGCCCGCATACCCCGACAACCAACGGCCAGGGTTGTCGGGAAGGGGCCCTGTCCTCATCAACATGGGGACAGGGTGCTCTGAGGGGGGGGGCCGCAGTGCGCCCCCCTGCCCCAGAGCACCCAACCCCCCCATGTTGAGGGCATGCAGCCTGGTACGGCTCTGGAGGGGGGGGGCGCTCGCTCGTCCCCACTCCCTTCCTGGCCGACCGGGTAGCGTGCTTTGGATACGGGTCTGGTATGGATTGTAGGGGGACCTCCTACGCCGTTTTTTTCGGCGTAGGGGGGCTCTCCTTACAACCCATAACAGACCTAAGGGCCCGGTATGCTCCTGAGGGGGGAACCCATGCCGGATTTTTAGTTAAAATCCGGCGGGGACTTCCCCCTCAGGATTCATAACAAACGCTGCACACGTGTAGAATTGGCGGGAATCCAAGTCGGATCTCCCGTCGCTTCTATGACGCGCTTGCTGGGATGTGCTGTCACTATTCCAGTGAGTGCGAGATGTCGGCGAGATCTCGGCACCATGTCGCCGAGAATCAGCGCGATGCTGTCGTGCTAAAAACACAATATCACAAACACCTACTGTAGAGCAGGACTACAGACTGATACAGGACTCCATTCAATATGATGTTATGGGTGGCACAGAGAGAATAAGGCCACGTACACACGATAGGTTAACCAGAGGACAACGGTCTGATGGACCGTTTTCATCGGTCAAAATCGATCGTGTGTGGGCCCCATAGGTTTTTTAACCATTGGTTAAAAAAAGCCAACTTGCTTTAAATTTAACAGATGGATTCCTAACCGATTGGGAAAAAACAATCGTTAGTAGGCACAACCATCGGTTAAAAATCCACGCATGCTCAGAATCAAGTCGACGCATGAGTGAGTGAGTGAGTGAGTGAAAAATGTATATAGCGCTGCACATGCGAACTGAATCGCCTCTGGGCGCTTGTTTGTCCATTTCTCCTTTGAACTCAAAAGAAATGGGTTTTGATCTTTCTCCTAAAGGCCAAGTGGTTCTCCTCCAACCGCATGGAGGTTGGTAAAGCGTTCCAAAGTCGAGGGCCCTGGACAGCAAATCTTCTTTCTCCTTTGGACTTGTATCTGGTTTTGGGTATTTGGGGTAGATTTTGGTTGGAGGATCGCAGAACGCGATTGGGGTTGTAAGCTATTAATTTTTCGCATAGATATTGGGGGGCATTTCCCAGAATACATTTATGCGTCAGACAGAGTGCTTTGAAAGTAATTCTGTCTTTTACTGATAGCCAGTGAAGGTGAGATTGATTCCCAAGGTTTTTTCCCAGTCACAAGTCGCGCGGCCGTATTCTGAACGACTTGCAGGCGAGTGATTTGGTACTTTGGGAGTCCGAGGAAGCATTGAACTTCATTTTTTTCAGCACGTCGTTGTGCTTTATGTCATTGCGTTCTGACACGATCGTTTTTTTAACCGATGGTGTGTAGGCGTGACGGACCATCAGTCAGCTTCATCGGTTAACCAATGAAAACGGTCCATCGGTCCGTTCTCATCGGATGGACCGATCGTGTGTACGCGGCATAAGGGTCAAGTAATCAAGCAGCATGGCCACGGGACAATTGGAAAAAGAAAAACAATCTTCAAAAAGGGTGTTTACTTTTTTTTTAATCTCGTTTATGTTCTTAGATACACTTATTCCTAAGTACTGAAGCAAAGCGCAAAATACCTTGTGCTCCTAGCGCATAGGAAAGTTGGACCACAGCTCTCTTACGCAAAGCAGCGACCTGGCTCTCTAGTGGTCCAACATGCTATGCCTTCAGTTTTCCCAACAAGAAAAGTGTGATGTGAGCTTTTTGTCAGGAATAACACTTTCCCTCCAACATTGCACAAATCAGATTTTCTGCTCAGGGAGTGAGATTGTTGGTTGGGTAAGGTGTATCGGATTACTGGAGAGCCGCTCCACTGTTTTGCGTAGGAGCGCTGCAATCCCACTCTCTTATGTTCTAGCAGGACAGGATAGTTTACTTCTTGTTTAAGCACTTAGGCCCCGTAGACACCATAGAATCCATCCGCAGATAAATCCCAGCAAATGGGTTTCAGCGGATAGATCCTATGGTGTGTACACGCCAGCGGATCTGTTTCCGCGGATATATCTCCCCTGGGATGGATTCCAGCAGATCGAATATTCGCTGACATGCAGAACATATCCATCTGCTGGAGTCCATCCCAACGGATGGATCCGCTGGTCTGTACAGACTCACCGGATCCATCCGTCCGAAGGGATCCCCCGCATGCGTAATGATTCGACGCATGCGTGGAATTCCTTATATGACAGCGTCGCTCACGTCGCCGCGTCATAATCGCGGCGACGGCGCGACACGTCATCGCCAGAGGATTTCGGCGCGGATTTCAATGCGATGGCGAGTACACTCCATCGCATTCAAATCTGCTGAAATCCTCGAGAGGATTTATCCGCGGAAACGGTCCGCTGGACCGTATCCGCGGATAAATCCTCCCGTGTGTATGGGTCCTTAGGGATGTAAAAAAGGTAAAACGGTAATAAATTAGAGGGTTGAATTGGGCTTAAATGTAAACAGTATTAGCCAGATTCAGGTAGAGATACGACGGCGTATCAGTAGATACGCCGTCGTAACTCCGAATATGCGCCGTCGCATATTTAAGCGTATTCTCAAACTGAGATACGCTTAAATGTTGCTAAGATACGAGCGGCGTAAGTCTTTCTACGCCGTCGTATCTTAGCTGTCTATTTACGCTGGCCGCTAGGGGCATGTACGCTGATTTACGCCTAGAATATGTAAATCAGCGAGATACGTCTATTCACGAACGTACGCACGGCCGTCGCATTAAAGATACGCCATTTACGTAAGGTGTTTTCAGGTGTAAAGATAAACCACGTCGTTTGCGTAAGTCGTCTGTGAATGGGGCTGGGCGTAATTTACGTTCACGTCAAAACCAATGAGTCTTTGCGGCGTAATTTGGAGCATGCGCACTGGGATACGTCCACGGACGGTGCATGCGCCGTTCGTTCAAAACGTCATTTACGTGGACTTATATTTAATTTGGAGATATCATATAATCTGGACTGCCAAGGCTGGTAGCTGAGAATTGGCAGTTTTTATTTTTTTGTGGCAGGAAAGAAATGCTCACACATGCCCTATTGACATATTTACAAACTACGGAAATTTTTTTCCATTTCTCTTGCTATTTCGGGTGTTCTGTTTTAAATATGTGCAGACACTGTCATTGTGCCATGAATGCCAAGGCATCTATGCTCTTAACTTCACTTTGCACCATTTAAAAAAAATACTTTCCATCGTATGAAAGTATTTTATAAACAGAATTATGAATGTTTACAATTCGTCTGACCTTCATTTTTGTTTACCCGGTTAAATGAAAAAAATAAATAAAAATGATATCTCATACATGCTCTGTTAAAAAAAAAAAATCCAACCTGCCTGTTTTTTCTTTCGTTTTGACCTTGGGAAGTGTGTTTAAATGATGTCTGTGCACAAATCCATTTTTCATAGGTAGGTCAGACTGCAACATTCTAATACATTTTTATATGTAGTACATGCAGTCCCTTTTAATGGAGGAGGAAAGAATTTATCGTAGAGAGTGGAGAATGGGAGCTGAAGTGGAGGAGTAGGATATGGGAGCTAATAAGAGAGGAGAGGGAAAATTGGAGCTGATAGTGGGGAGTAGGGGTATGGGAGTCAATAGGAGAGGAGAGGGGAAATGGGAGCTGATAGTGGAGAGTGGGGGTATGGGAGCTAATAGGAGAGGAGAGGGGAAATGGGAGCTGATAGTGGGGAGTGGGGGTATAGGCGCTAATAGGAGAGGAGAGGGGAAATGGGAGCTGATAGTGGGGAGTGGGGGTATAGGCGCTAATAGGAGAGGAGAGGGGAAATGGGAGCTGATAGTGGGGAGTGGGAGCTAATAGGAGAGGAGAGGGGAAATGGGAGCTGATAGTGGGGAGTGGGAGCTAATAGGAGAAGAGAGGGAAAATGGGAGCAGATAGCGGAGAGTGGGGGTGTGGGAGCTAATAGGAGAGGAGAGGGGAAAATGGGAGCTGGTTGAGGGTTGTAGGGCAGAAGTTGATAGTGGAACATGGAAGGAGTGAATATTGAATGCACCCCATTTGTTTGGAGCAGCAGCTGATTTGTTTTTTATAAGCTTAGAAGAGTGACACAAGCATTAAACATAAACTATAAAAACAAAAAAGTTTTGGCTTTCGATTAATTTTAGAGGTTTTAGCTTTAGAATACAGTACACTGTAAAACCTTTGTATGCTTTTACATGTTTTATTTATTTTAACTAGCTATTATTGTAGTTCTCTTGGGCCAGATTCACAAAGAGATACGACGGTGTATCTACAGATACACCATCGTATCTCTGACGTAAACTGGTCCTATCTATGCGCCTGATTCATAGAATCAGATACGCATAGATAGGGCTAGATCCGACAGTGTTACACTGTGTTACACTGTCGGATCTTTTTTTAAATTTAAAAATGGCGCCGGGGGCGTTCCCGCTGATTTACGATAAATAATATGTAAATCAGCGAGATACGCAAATTCACGAACGTACGCGGACCCGTCGCATTGTTTTTCCGTCGTATACTTACCCTTTCTTTTATCAGGCGCAGCCAATGTTAAGTATAGCCGGCGTTCCCGCGTCGAATTTGAAATTTCCTACGTCGTTTGAGTACGCCGATTCACGAACACGCGCGTCGCAAGTCCCGCTCACGTCGCAACCACTGACGTCCTATTGACGTCAGTGGGAGCAATGCACGCCGGGAAATTCCCCGGACGACGCATGCGCATTTAAATCGGCGCGGAAACGCGCCTGATTTAAATATGACACTCCCCTAGCCGCGGAATTTGAATTCCGCTGGGGGATTTAGGATCCGCCGTCGCAAGTTTGGAGGTAAGTGGTTTGTGAATTAGCCACTTGCCTCCTAAACTTGTGGGAGCGGATCTTAATTCACGTAGATCGAGCGGATCTATAGATCCGCTGAGCTACGTGAATCTGGCCCCTAGTCTCTATGTTGTTTGTTTGCCTTACCTTGTAATGTAGGGCTCACATGTTGTGGCTGAATAATTTCCCTATGACTGTGTATTCACCTAGATTGTCCCTAGGGAAAGGCAACTTCTTGTTCGGGGTCATGCAGTGCATAATTTTATTGCAGCTCACACCAACGCAGCTTAATTGTGAACTATGCCAATTATAAGCTAAAAAATAATTCCACCCTAGACGCTTTTTCCCAATATAGGTGATGGTAGTGCTAGACTGGCTCACAGCTTTTAAATCCAGAGGAGCAGGGTAAAAAAAGGACCTGATCACATTTGCAGAAGGTAAACCAAATACAATGTATTAGTGCAACAGTATAAGAGAAAATGTTATACTTACCTAATGGTAATTTTCCTTTCCTGATATACTATAAAAGTAGGTCTCCTCCCATACCGCAGTATTCTCATAATTTCGTATCACTGCGAAGGCCTTTATTGTATTTTCACGACCCTTTCCTTTTTTTTTGGGGGGGGGGGGGGGGGGGGGGACCTATATACCATTAGGTAAGTTTAACATTTTCCCTTTTCCTGACACAGCATATACGTATGGAATGTACCAAATCACCAGACCAGACGGGTGGGTAATGCTGTACTATTTATTTTATACATATACTACTATGTATCTTTACTTATTTGTGACATTGCTTCATGTCACTCCCTGTAATACCGCGCGACCAAACTGTACTATTGTTAAAGCCGCCGGATCCACTTTATAGTGGTTTAGAAATGTGTTGAAGGTCGCCCAAGTTGCGGCCCTACAAATGAGCTTGGGGGTGACTCCCCTGAAATTCGCCCGTGATGCTGCCATAGCACGCGGGGAATGCGCTCTAAGCCCTGCTGGAGGTTCTAGATGTTTCGCCGCATAAGCTCTCCTTATGATCTTGACTAGCCATGACGCCAGTGTCATTTTAGATGCTGCCAGCCCTTTTCTGTGACCTTCATGTATGACGAATAGGTTTTCCGTCTTTCTGAATGTTGCCGTAATCTCTATGTAGGTTTCTAGTAGGGTTGTCCCGATACCAGTATCGGTATTGGGACCGATACCGAGTATTTGCGGGAGTACTTGTACTCCCGCAAATACCCCCGATACCTAAATAGAATACTTGCCCCATAGACCCACCCCCCCCACCGCAACGAATGCCGCCGCCGACCCGTTGCATACCGCAACAACGCCGCCGCATGGGTTAAACAGCGTGCGGGGAATATCACAGCTTTCATTTAAATAGCTGTAGTATTTTCCGCCGCGACGCGTATAGACACTTCCCCTTGCTCGGGATCTGTCCAATCCCGAGCAAGGGGGAGTATCTATACGCGGCGCAGCGGGGAATACTACAGCTATTCAAATGAAAGCTGTGATGTTCCCCGCACGCTGTTTAACCCATGCGGCGGCGGCATCTAGGTATGGGGGGACATGGCTGCATATAGGGGGGACATGGCTGCATATAGGGGGGACATGGCTGCATATAGGGGGAACATGGCTGGATTTATGGGGGACATGGCTGGATTTATGGGGGACATGGCTGGATTTATGGGGGACATGGCTGCATATAGGGGGGACATGGCTGGATTTATGGGGGACATGGCTGGATTTATGGGGGACATGGCTGGATTTATGGGGGACATGGCTGCATATAGGGGGGACATGGCTGCATATAGGGGGGACATGGCTGGATATAGGGGGGACATGGCTGCATATAGGGGGGACATGGCTGGATATAGGGGGGACATGGCTGGATATAGGGGGGACATGGCTGGATATAGGGGGGACATGGCTGCATATGTGGGGGGACATGGCTGCATATGTGGGGGGACATGGCTGCATATCTGGGGGGACATGGCTGCATATGTGGGGGGACATGGCTGCATATGTGGGGGACATGGCTGCATATGTGGGGGGACATGGCTGCATATGTGGGGGGACATGGCTGCATATGTGGGGGGACATGGCTGCATATGTGGGGGGACATGGCTGAATATGTGGGGGACATGGCTGCATATGTGGGGGACATGGCTGCATTTGTGGGGGGACATGGCTGCATTTGGGGACACATTTAAAAAAAAGTATCGGTATTCGGTATCGGCGAGTACTTGAAAAAAAGTATCGGTACTTGTACTCGGTCCTAAAAAAGTGGTATCGGGACAACCCTAGTTTCTAGGACAGATCCAACATCCAAACTGTGGGGTGTCTCTACTGCATCTGTCCGAAATGTTGGCAGAACCATCTCTTGGTTTATGTGAAATGATGTGTTGACCATAGGTCTGTAGTGTGGTAGGGTTCGTAAAAGGGTTGTCCCGATACCGATACTAGTATCGGTATCGGGACAGATACCGAGCATTTGTGCGAATACTTGTACTTGCACAAATGCTCCCGATGCCTGATCCGATACCCGGAAGTCGGCGGAGTGGGGGCGGAGCCAGTGGGGTAGCGTAGTGTGGACGGCGCCGGGTGCATACATTTAGGGGGACACCAGGCAGTGTGTGTCACTGCCGGATCCGTCCCCCTAATGTGTCCCTGTGAATGGTCATGTACCAGGCAGGGCTATCCGTGATCACGGCGGGGCTGGCCAATCCGTGATCACGGCGGGGCGAGGCTAGCCTATCCACGATCATGGCGGGGCTGGTCCCGCCTCCTTTTAGCCTCCGTCGATATGCTGTCTTCCAATCCTCCGGACACCCTCTCTTCACCTCCTCCAGGCTGATGGAACACACAAGCTGCAGGTGAGACTGTCAGCCAGAGAGAGAGGTTAAAGGAGTTTAGACAAGTCAGTATTGGTCAGTATGTAGTGGACAGAGCAGTGGTCAGTAGTGCCCTCTATCAGTCAGTGCCATCCATCCGTCAGTGCCCCCTGTCAGTGCCATCCATCCGTCAGTGCCATCCATCCATTAGTGCCCCCTGTCAGTGCCATCCATCCGTCAGTGCTATCCGTCAGTGCCCCCTGTCAGTCAGTGCCATCCATCCGTCAGCGCCCCCCTGTCAGTGTTATCCGTCAGTGCCCCTTGTCAGTGCCATCCATCCATCAGTGCCCCCTGTCAGTGCCCCCCTGTTAGTGCCATCCATCCATCAGTGCCCCCCTGTCAGTGCCATCCATCCGTCAGTGCCCCCCTGTATGTGCCATCCATCCGTCAGTGCCCCCCTGTCAGTGCCATCCATCCGTCAGTGCCCCCTGTCAGTGCCATCCATCCGTCAGTGCCCCCTGTCATCACCATCCATCCATCAGTGCCCCCCTGTCAGTGCCATCCATCCGTCAGTGCCCCCCTGTCAGTGCCATCCATCCATCAGTGCTCCCTGTCAGTGCCATCCATACGTCGGTGCCCTCTGTCAGTGCCATCCATCCGTCAGTGCCCCCTGTCAGTGCCATCCATCCGTCAGTGCCCCCTGTCAGTGCCATCTATCCGTCAGTGTCATCCATCTGTCAGTGCCCCCTGTCAACGCACACAAGGCCGCTCTCACTTCTATCACATTGGAGACTTCCTTCTGTCTGTACCTCCACTTGCCTTGGGCTAGCAGCCCTTCATGGTGTGCTTCCCACCCTGATGCTGAGGCATCCAAAGTTATTACGTGAGGAGGATCCGTTACTAATTGATGGCACTTGTGAAGATTTACTGGATTTTTCCACCAATCCAAGGACCTCTTAATTTCCCAGGTTAGACACATTTTTTGTCTGACTGATCGTCTTTGCCATTGTTTGAGGAGACTTTTCTGAAATATTCTCATCCTCCAGTGTGCCCACTTCACCATTGGGATTGTTGAGGAGAGTGTCCCCAGGAGACTAAGGCAACTTGACGCCGACAGGTATTGCTTCCTGGATACATCTTTTAACCTGTTCAGTAGGGTTATCATCTTTTGTTTGGGAAGTTCCACCGTGTTTTTGTGGGTGTCCAGGATCGGTTTTACAGCTGCTGTTAGGGGTATCTGACATTTTTAGCTGCCTCTAATTTAAGGTGACCAGATTTTTTAAATGAAATCCGGGGACATATTTTTTCTTTACTAGTAATGGCAACAATCGGCACTCTCTGCCTGTTGCCGCCCGCCTCACAGCCTCTCAAGTCTTACTCTTCGGGCCCCGGCTACTACTGGGTGGGGAGCGGAGGAAGATCACTCCGCCAGGGAAGACAAGGAGATAGGCAGGTGGCTGGCCAGGATTTGAGCCAAGGCAGAAGAACATGTGAGCGAAGCTGAATGGGCATGCGCCCGAAACTGAAAAAATATTCCCTCCGCTCCGACCAGCACATGATCATCAGAAAGGGGCACAGATAATGGGAAAAATACAACCCCCCTATGCTAGTAGGCACGGCGGAGCGGGGGGGGGGGGGTGTAATTTAAATTTTTGTTCTTTTAATTCTGCACTGACTGTCTTTGAAATTGCCCCTGCCCCCTATTAAATCCAATCTGGGGACAAAACCAGGGACAGACTTGGTACGAGGACAGTGTGCTCAATCAGGGGACTGTCCCCTGAAACTGGGGATATCTGGTCACCCTACTCTAATTGCCCCTCCATGTTAGCATATGTGTCCATGCACATGTAAACAGTCAGAGGTGTTTGGAGGCATAAGCGTTTAGGGACAGTAGAACAAAAAAAAAAAAAGCCTGTGCATCCAAGAGCAGAGACTGTTGAGCTGTTAAAACAAAAAACGCTGCTAAACACTCTAACAAGCGCTTAGCCGCGTTTGACTTTTTTAGGCATTTTTTACATTATAGGGAGTGTTTTTACTCAAATGCCAAAAAATTGCTAACGGAGAAAAACGCCAATAAACACTATTTAAAAACGTGGCTAACAGCGTGTTTTTAACGCTGCTTTTTCCTAGCAGAAACACTGGCATTTCTGGCCATCTCTGGCATCGCTCCCACAGGTGCTCCTGCCTCGCATGCCCAGCAGGTTACTCTCCATCCAGCCACCAGCAATTTGAGCCATCCACCTGCCCAGGACAGAGCAATACATTTTTGTCGCCAATTCTAAGCTAGGTTGCTTGCCTTGTCTTTGCGTTGTGTATGCGCTGGGCAACACTGTCCAATGCAGCACAATTGTTGTGGTGTACACCAAGCCTTGCGGTACGACTATAATAGTAGAAAAAAATGAATAACACGTGTGTCTAAAAAACACGGATTGACTTATTTATCATTTATTTGTGATTAACAAACTGAACACTCCTCTGCAATTGTATGGTTGAGAATAAGGAATGTGTTCTTTGCGATTGAGTGCAATGCTTTCTGGGAAAACTGAAAACAATGTTGAAGCATAATATATGTATATAATCCCAGGATGCGGAAAGTGATTTCCAGGTGTGTGCACACAAAGAACTCGCTGACAGGTGCTTGTTTTCATTCTGTTTCAGAACTATGTCCCCACTGTTTTTGAGAACTACACAGCCAGCTTTGAGATTGACAAGCAGAGGATCGAGCTCAACATGTGGGACACGTCTGGTAAGTTTCTGCTCTGTCACACTGTGGCAGGTGTGGTATGAATATACTGAAAATAATGATCATTTTCTGTGTTTTCTCAGCTCACTTTCTAAATAACCTTAAGACCATGTGATTACATTTCAAGTCGGTTTATATAAAAGACTTGCATATCTAGGGGCGAAATGGCAGCAGAATGGGAAATATTTTGCGTACATAGAAATTACAGGTGTACAGATTTCCAGTGCCCATGTGCAGTACGTTTATATCGGATGTCAAGACGCAGGCTAAGCATACACTCATTCTGGGGTGCTGACTACTTAAGTCGGGACCCAGCAGCTATATTACACCAGCCAATGGGATGGTATCTGGGTGGGCCCCTACATGTATGTGGCCCCACCCCCTTTATAAAGCAGCACAATCATTGGCTGGTATAATTTAGCTGCTGGGTCCCGCCCACCCCCGACATCGAGCTGACAGCTCCTCTCTCTCTCTCTCTCCTCTGTTAGTTTCACACAGTTACAGTTGCACTCGGCTTAGTGTGAAACCTGTCAGAGCCACCGCCAATCAGTGCCACCAGCCTGTGCCAATCAGTGCCACCTGTCAGTGCCACCTACCAGTGCCAACCAGTGTCACCCGCCAGTGCCAACCACTGCCAGCCAGTGTCACCCACAACTGCCAGCTAGTGTCACCCGCCACTGCCAGCCAGTACCACACGCCAGTCAGTGACAACCTGTTCCAATTGCCACTGCCAATCAGTGCCACATGCCAGTGCCATCTGTCCCAATCTAGTGCCCTCTGTCAGTTCCAAACCAGTGCCACCTGCCAGTGCCAATAGTGCCATCTGTCAATGCCAACCAGTGCCACCTGCCAGTGACATCTGTCAGTTCCAAACCAGTGCCATCTGTCAGTTCCAAACCAGTGCCACCTGCTAGTGCCAATCAGTGCCATCTGCCAGTGCCAATAGTGCCATCTGTCAGTTCCAAACCAGTGCCACCTGCCATTGCCATCTGTCAGTTCCAAACCAGTGCCAACTGCCAGTTCCAAACCAGTGCCATCTGTACTGAGCTCATCAAGTGTGTACTAGAGTGACAGGAGTAAGCAGGAAGGAGTGGAGTGAGTGATGCTGTTGTTTCTGTTTTTAAATCGGCCTAAAATATCGGCCAAAAAAATCAGCATCATATATCGGCTATCGGCCGCCCCAATTTCTAAATATCGGCATCGACCAGAGAAAAACCCATATCAGTCTACCTCTAATTACAACATGATGCATCCAGGCAAAAATGATTTGTTAAGATGAGATCAAGTCAGGTTTGCGCAGACAAAAACAAGCACGACGATAACCATTTTACAGGTTGGTGATTGTTAAAATTCCAAATGACTTTTTATGCATATGCTTTATGCTGCATTTGTACTCTAAAGCACCCAATATATTTGTCAGGACCCGGAAATTATTTGAAAGATAGAATTTTTATTTTTATAATTTGATTAACTTCCTTTTTGATTTACATTTTTGGGTGGGAGGAGTCTGCATGTGGTCAGTAAAAGTCTGATCCGTATCCAGTCCCCTATACAGCTCTGCAGCAGCAGGTCACTTCTAATAGCAATACAATATAGTGTAATCAGCCAGCAATAGATCATTAGAGCATTGATCTATTGCTGCAGGGAGAAGTGGGACAGACCTGCATCAGCTTTGCCCTAGCCCAGGGCTCAAAATTTTAAGTCCTGAGCCACTAGCCAGGCCTTAAGAGTTACTCGCCACCAGTTGCCCCACCCAACCTCTGCCCTCCCCCACCCCTAAGTCCGCCCCTAAACACGACCTTGTAAATTATCTCATGAAATTACACTGTTAAATGTTTAAAGCAAAATTAAGTTCCAAAAATAAATCACAACAACTTTCATAATATTAATATAAAGCATATCAGTACTCATCAAATGCAGCCTCACTTTGCCCATCATATTCAGCTTTAAGGCGCCCATGAATGCAGCCTCACTGTGCCCATGAATGCAGCCTCACTGTGCCCATGAATGCAACTTCACTGTGCCCATGGAATGCAGCCTCACTGTGCCCATGAATGCAGCCTCACTGTGCCCATGAAATGCAGCTTTATGGTGCCCATCAATGCAGCCTCACTATGCCCATCAATGCAGCCTCACTGTGCCCATCAATGCAGCCTCACTGTGCCCATCAATGCAGCTTTACGGTGCCAATGAATGCAGCCTTACTATGCCCATCAATGCACTCTGTGCCCATCATTGCTGCCCCACTGTGTCCATGAACACAGCCTCACTGCCCGTTAATGCAGCCTCACTGTGCCTGTGAATGCAGCCTCAATGTGCCTGTGAACTCAGCCTCTCCGTGCCTGTGAACGCAGCCTCACTGTGCCCGCAGCCTCCCTGTGCCCCATCAAAACCGCTTGACTGTGACCCATTAATCCAGATTTTCTGTGCCCCATCGATGCAGCTTTACTGTGCCTTATCAATACAGACTCCTTTTTATTTTTTTTTATTTTTTATGAGGGTGTGTGAGGTGGGTATGGAGGGGGTGTGAGGTGGGTATGGAGGAGGTGTGAGGTAAGTAGTTGTTGTTTTACACAGAGATCACGCTTTAGTCTCTATGGATACCCTGGACTCCGCTCCCCTCCCTCTCTCTCTCTCTCCCCTGCTTCGCTTGTCTTGTGTATTCCCCACTACGGCTGGGATGTCCCGCTGTGTGGCACGGAGATGCATGGGTCTGTGTTCGGCGTGCGGTGTAACAAGGTCCGGCCCCCCTAGACGGCTCATTTCTTCGGGCCCTTTCAGACGTGCGGACCGTATGTCTGCTTTTTCATCCATCCGTTTGCGGATGAAAAAGGGACATACATTGGTCCCTATGTGATTGCGGGTGTCAGCGGATAAACATCCGCTGACACCCGTAATCACCCGCCTTCGCAAAGATCCGATTTTGCAGACAGAAGAATGTCCTATTTTTTCTTCCGTCTGCGGATCGGATGAACACGGACACACGGTCCGTGTTCATCCGATCCCCCCATAGGGGAGAGCGGAGAAAAGACAGGGCGGTCCCTGCACAGTGTGCGGAGACCGCACTGTCATCCGACGGCTCAGCGGGGATCTACAGAGCGATTCCCGTTGAGCTTACGGACATACAGAAGCGGATCATTACTGATCCACCCCGTGTGAAAGGGCCCTTAGGCGTAACACTGATACCGTCTAGGGGGCGGGATCTTGTTACACCGCGCACCAAACACAGAGTCACAGACCCAGGCAGCTCCGTGCCACACAGCGGGACATCCCCGCTGTGTGTGTGAATACACAAGACAAGCGAAGCAGGGGAGCGCTGCAGCCTCACCTCAGCTAAAAGTGGCGCCTCTGTGTCCTCCGGCTGACAGTTTCCTGGCTGATCGCTTCAGCCAGGAAATGGTCAGCCTGGTCCACCCCCGCTCCTCACTCGCCCTGCATTAAATTCCACTCGCAAATTGCAAGCAGGCGAGTGGAATTTTTGAGGGCTGCCCTAGCCTTTCAGATTTCCAGAAGGTGCTGTGATTTCATGTCATGTCGTGTCACACAATTTTCTATGTAAGCACAATAAATGATTTTCGTACATCACGGAACACCATATACATTACTACCTGGGTTATATGCAACCTTTAGGTAAATGGACTCTGGTAGAATAACCAAAACATCTATATAACCCCTCCCATACAGGATGCACTCCAGTTTTGTGGCAAGCAATGAACTCCCAAAAAGAGAGAGGAGGGCCCTCTATGTCCCATGATGTACTCAAAGAAATGGATTTTACAGGTAATTATGAAGAAAAAATCTAAATTTCTTTCTCGTACATCACGGAACACAGAGAAGACATATACATTACTGCCTGAGAACCTATCTGGAAAGGTCTGCAAGCACCAAAAGTTCTAATGCATTTTTTGTTTTGTCAGAAGGCCCCGTGCACACGGTCGGACAAAACCGATGAGAATGGACCGAGGTTCAGTTTCATCGGTCCAAACTGACCGTGTGTATAGCCCATCGGTCTGTTTTCCTTCGGTCCAAAATTTGAAAACATGCTTCAAAACCGAACCGATGGACCGCTGACCGATCGGTCCAAACCGATGGTTAGTACAGAAAAGCATCGGTTCAAAACCCGCGCATGCTCAGAATCAAGTCGACACATGCTTGGAAGCATTGAACTTTGTTTTTTTCAGCACGTCATGTGTTTGACATCACCGCGTTCTGACCCGATCGGTTTTTGGAACGATGGTGTGTACACACATCAGACCACTTCAGCGGTGAACCGATTAAAGCGGTCCGTCTGACCATTCTCATCGGTTTTGTCCGACCGTGTGTACGGAGCCTAAGGTATCTATTTTACTTTTGGATGTGTCAGTTAATTACTCGGTCCTATGGCCTGAAGGGTAAGGCTCCTCACTTTGGGGTTAGAGCTCATTCTACCAGGGGTGTTGGAACCTCTTGGGTTTTTTGCCACCAGGCATCAGTGGCACCGATTTTCATGGCCGCTACTTTGTCTTCTGTACATACGTTCATAAGATTTTATCAGGTAGACGTTAGGGCAGCAGAGGACTTGACTTTTGGCCGTAGTATCATTTGAGTACAACAACTTCCCATTTAAAATGGTGGTTCTTCTTTTCTTGGCCAGACAACTCTGTTCTCTTTGGACTGCAGTACATGTGGCTCTGGGAGTTCTCAAGCCGTCTAACAGGAAGCCATTAAGCAATCTTGAGCAGTAGTGACTGCTGTTTACGCATACCATATATCTTGTTAAAACAACTGTGGGAACCTTAGCTGCCAGGCATGTCTTGTTATTGCATATATGCGGGATATTTACATGGTCATTATCTGCATGATAGAAACATGGCTTGTGCAGTAATGTATGACAAACTCACCCACTCTTGTAGAAAATATAAGAATAACCACCAACCACTATGTATTGAGATAGCTTAAAGTAGTACTAAAGGATAATGTTTCTTACCTTAAGGCAGTGTTGAACACAAAAAAACTAAATTGTACAGTAATATGGCGCAGCTTGACAATTAATTACTTATTACTAAGAAAAAAGAAAACTAACAGCTACCACCTTTGAGGATTGGATTAATTAAATATTTATTTTTAGGTTTATTTCTTCTTGCATTCACAGCATTAAAGCTGAACTCCAGGAATTCAGTTACTTTCTAAAATGCGCCTGTTTACTATGGGTTCTGTCCAACAATGTGCATGCCATTGTATCTCTTTTATTTACAACTTACTGAGAAGAAATTATTCCGGACGGCTGCACTTCCAAAAATCCTTTTTTTGAAGCTTCATATGACAAGTGGTTGAGATGGAGCAGCGGACAAAGAGGTAGGCGCGTTTCGTGCAAATATCAGCACTTGGTCATTACTAAGCGCTGATATTTGCGCGAAACGCGTCTACCTCTTTGTCCCCTGCTCCATCTGTCAACCACTTGTCATATGAAGCTTCAATAAAAGGATTTTTGGAAGTGCAGCCATCCGGAATTATTTCTTCACATTACACAGCATGCGGGCTGGGCTAGCACCTGACTAGTGTGTGTGGGGATTAACCATAGACTCACTCACCTGGAGCAGCTTTTCTTGTTTCATGCCAGCTATCAATACACAGGTTGGACTTGTGTCTTTTTTCAACCTCACCAACTATATAAATATAATTCCTGTGCTCTGACAGAAGAGACACTTGACCCTCCCTCTGCTGTCTATTCACAGAAGCCTTTGTATGTTCACATAATACAAAGCACTCTTTGATTGGGCAAGAGTAGGGGAAGGGCTGGCAGAGCAGTTGCATATAATCCCTGCAGCTGTAAGAGTGGAGACCAGAAGGTCCAGCACTGGAAGTAAATTCAAATAAATCCACCTTGCCCAGCCCATCCTGCACATTTTTTAAAGTGGCCAAATTCCTGCAGTTCAGCTTTAAGGCAAAAGGGGCCCTAGTACATGTGCTACCCCCCCTTCCCCCCCCAGTCCTCAATTTCTTACCTGCTATCCTTGTCAATGAAACTGGCTGCAGGATCATTCAGTACTGGTTCCTGAATTTCCACAATATACATTGAGGCCAGTAGAGCAATAGGCTCCTGCTGCTGAGAGGAGGGAGCGGGGGGGGGGGGGGGGCTTGGCTGGCACTGTGTGTGTCTCTGTACCCACTCCAGTCAGCACAGGTCCTAAATGGGCACATCAGTTAGCACAGGTCCTAAATGGGCACATCAGTTAGCACAGGTCCTATACGGGAATGTGCATGCATGGGTGTCTCCTTAACACCTGCACAGCTAAAGGAGAGGAGGGTGCAGGTCTTTGGGACTCCTCCAGGACCAGAAAAGGGGCATTTATAAGGACTAAGACTACATGGAGATTTTTTTTTAAGGAACTTCATCAAATTTTTTTTAATTTTAAACTCTGTAGCTACAAATACAGTAGCTGCTAACTTTTAGAAATCAGGTATTTCCAGTCCATGGATTTCAGTGCTGTCTTACCACAGGTGATACATCACACCACTGCAGGGCTCGGGCACCGCCATCTTTGTTTTGGAAGCACGCTGTGACATGAATCACATCAGAAACCCTCCCGGTGCAGGCAGGCTGGACCGGTAGCATCCTGGGGGCAGTGGACTTTTCAGAGAAGTTCTACTTTAATATTACTTTAATGGCTTAATGTGACCTAAGAGGTCCGAGTACCACAGGTACCACTTGAAAGTAGTGTTGGCCAGTCCCATTTTTTTACTTCTAATGTCAGCAGGATAGGAATAACCATTAATAACATAACATATTTTATTTTAAATATTTTAAATATTTTATTTGATAGGGCATGTTTAATTCCCAGTGAAAGATATGTCCAATTCTTCCTTCATCGCTTTTGCTTATCTGTCCTCAGATTTAGGAACATTTCCCCTTATAAATAATTACAGTTTTTAGCCTTTGCCTATAAAATATTACTGACTGAACATTTTAGTTTCATGTATCCTATATTAAAATGATTGATACGGTTATAATTCCTTCTTGGGACACATCATCTCTAGCAGGCCTATGTGGTGGCCTCCACCCACTCGCTCAGTATGTGAGCTAGGCAGTTCAGTAAATCACTTTTAATATTAGAAAGTAAAATTTGTGATTATATATACAGTTATTGGCATTATAGAGCTGTCATCTAGTAGAGTAATAAATGTGTTTTATACTAAAAGTACTGTCATGATGATATTCTGTTAGTTTAATATCAAAAGAATCAACTTTAAATTTTTCATTTTTTTTTTTTTTTTTTATATCTTTGTGTAAAAGTGCAACCCTAATCGGAAATCAGTTTTTTTTTTTTTTTGCTTTTTTTTTTTTAAATGCTCTCTAATATGTGCATAAATAGCACTTTTTTGTTAAAATTATTTAAATGATTCCCACAAAGTGTTTTAAATTACAGTGTTTTTGAGTTCCTCTACGACAAAGAAGCTGGTTTTACCGGATTAGCTTTCTAGAGAAAATTTTGTGATTTTTTTTTTCATGCACGCCTCAGAAATGAGGCAATTAATATTATTGCTAAAGGAACGGAAAATGCAGATCTGTTTTTCTTTTTGCAGAAAAAACATGGCGCTTCACAGGCTCAGATAGGGCAAAGGACCCGCCATTCTATGTGTTGCTGTATACTTAATGCCTTCCATCCCTGCATATACTGGTACGTCTCAGTACTTGTGTATGGGAGTATCTGTCTGTACAAGGGTGGGAGCCAAATCACAGGCTGTTGTACACTTTTAAATATTTTTGTTGTTTTAACTAGGTATTAGGTCTTGTTTACACGGGCATACTCAGGGGTAATGTCCTGGGGAAAAAAGTGTGGGAACTCCCACCCAAGACCCACTCCCCCATCAAAAAAAAAATTATACGCTCATATGCATAATTACTAAACGGCATGTTTTTTTTTTTTTCGATCCACTGTACCTTAGAAATCCTTTATGTTACTGGCCACTTCCTGTATATGGATTCATCGGGTAGTGTGCGGGTATTCCATCACTTCCTCGATGCCGCAATGTCTCCTGGGAGCTTTTGTCATTGTTCCCAGGAGCAAGCAAGTTCTCGTGGCAGACCTCCTCAATGTCTCCTGGGAACAATGACAAAAGCTCCCATGAGACATTGCGGCATCGAGGAAGTGACGGAATACCCGCACACTACTTGATGAATCCATATACAGGAAGCGGCCAGTAACAAAGGATTACTAAGGTTCGCCTGCCCCTGACAGTGACTCGAGTTGGGCATCGCCGCTTAATGAAGGATTGATCAAAAAAGAAGGGAATAAGGGGGAATGGGGAAGTTCGGCCAGCAGAGGGGCCTAAAGGGGTTATTGTAGGCAGCAATGAATGATCGAAAATTACTTTGATTGGCTCAGGCGGCTCGGCTGCTCTCGGCTGCTCTAGTCCTGCAAAAGGGAACTTCGTTCCTGCTGTGAAAAAAGTGCAGGAACTCCGTTCCCACAGGACTTGAGCCCTGGGCATACTACAGTATAGTGTACACTCGTGCAAGAGCCGTGGTTGCCCACATACATAGGGATGCACAGATGTTCTGTGCATCCCCGTGCAAGCAGTCCTATTCATGTCAATTAAAACGCACAGTTTGTAGTGTCATTGCTGATCGATTCCCCTATGCGCATGGGTTCGTTCACCTTGTCCCTATCCACTAAAGACTGATTGGATACAAAACGATTCGATAGTTTAGGTAGGTCCTCAGATTTTTGATTTGTATTGTCAGATCATAATGATTGTGGTGACTCAAAGGGCCTCAGGGCTCTTTAGGGACCAGTCACACATTGCCCTTCTTATGTGTGGTATTAATACGCTTTGGGGAAGCATCCCAAATGAATACCTGCACAGGAAAAGACAAAAAATGTGTAATTTTTTTGCGACACAGAAAACCGCAATACACATTACTGTGCATTGTGGTGACCTGCATTGCATTTGTGTCAGAGCTACATTGCATTAGCGCATTACAACACTGTAATGCACTTAATATTTGTTGTGCTAAAGGCACATAATGTAAGTTGTGCTAGCGCATGAGTGTTACTACAATGTACTGCATTGCAAAAGTGTGAATGGGCTCTTAAAGCGATATTAAAGTGGTTGTATACCCGCAGGACAATTTTTTTTAATACAAAATAAATAAAAAAAACTGTAAGGCAAAGGCATAATGTGCTAGTATGCAGCGCATACTAGCTCATTATAAAATATAAAATACTTACCTTAGAACGAGGCGTCGGTATCTCACCCGGTCCACGCCGAGGGAGCTGACATTTTACCCTTCTTCCACGTTCGCAGCTCCAGCGCTGTGAGTGGCCGGAGCCACGATGACGTCACTCCCGTGCATGCGCAAGAGTTTTCTTCCCGGTTTTCTTCAGCCGGGCACTCACAGCGCATGCGCCACTGATGTCAGCGGCTGCATGCAAAGTGAATATCTCCTAAACCATACAGGCTTAGGTGATATTCATTATACCTACAGGTATGCCTTATTATAGGCTTGCCTGTAGGAAAAAATGTAAACAGTGGGTATACAACCACTTTAACCACTTCAACACAGGGCATTTTCACCCCCCTCCTTCCCAGGAAAATTTTCAGTTTTCAGCAGCTTTGAATGACAATTGCACAATAATGCGACCGCTGTACCCATTTGAAATTTTTATCATTTTTTCCCCTACAAATGGAGATTTATTTTGGTGGTATTTGATCACCTCTGTGGTTTTTATTTTTTTTTGCGCTATAAACAAAAGAAAAGCGACAAGTTTGAAAATAACACAATATTTTTTACTTTTTGCTGTAGTAAATATCCCAATTTAAAAAAAAAATTTCCTCAGTTTAGGCCGATATGTATTCTTCAAAAATGTTTGGTAAAAAAAAAAATCGCAATAAGCGTATATTGATTGGTTTGCGACAAAGTTATAGCGTCTACAAAATAGGGGATAGTTATGGCATTTTTATGTTTTACATTTTTTTACTAGTAATGGCGGCGATCTGCAATTTTTATTGTGACTGTGACATTGCGACAGACAAATCAGACACTTTTGACACTATTATGGGGCCATTTACATTTATACAGCAATTCGTGCTATAAAAATGCACTGATTACTGTATAAATGTGACTGGCAGGGAAGGGGTTAACACTAGGGGGCGATCAAGGGGTTAAATGTGTTCCCTAGAGAGTGATTTTAACTGTAGGAGGAGGGGACTCACAAGGGGAGGAGACCGATTGGTGATCCGCTGTACAGGGAACACACCATCAGTCTTCTCTCACCTGACAGGACGTGGATCTGTGTGTTTACACACACAGATCCACGGTCCTGCTCTGTTACTGGGCAATCGCCGGTGACCAGCGGACATCGTAGCTGTCGTGCACGTGCTCCCGAGCGATGCGGCGGAGAGCGCGTGCGCGCCCTAGGCGGCTGAGAAGCCCAGGACGTCATATTACGCCCGCCCAAGATGGGAGATGCCTCCTGCGGACTTCATATGACTATACATGGTTAGGGAAGCAGTTAAAGGGTATTTTCTTTTTAAATTGAAATAAAAAAGGGTTACACTTATGCCGCGTACAGACGGTGGTTTTTTGTGATGAAAAAAACGACGTTTTAAATCATGAAATAAAACAACGTTTTTTGAAACGTCATTTTCAAAAACGACGTTGCCTACACACCATCGTTTTTTCACAATGCTCTAGCAAAGCGAGGTTACGTTTCACCACTTTTTTCCATTGAAGCTCGCTTCATAACTAGCTTCTGGGCATGCGCGGGTGTAAAAACGTTGTTTTAAACGTCGTTTTTTGCTACACACGGTCAATTTCTGTAAAACAAAAAACGATGTTTTGAAAAACGACACAAAAAATTTAAGCATGTTCGAATTTTTTTTTTTTGTCGTGTTTTTTAAAGTGGAAGTAAACCCTCCTATCGTTTTCAGCCATGGAAGCGGACATCTTAGCCTCTGTTTAATCTGCAGCTGCCATGATGCTGCACATGTGATCCGTTATGAAACCAGCCATTGGATGGTTTGACAGTTTGGTTGAGAGCACAAGCAAACGTGACAGCTAGCACTTCCGGCATGCCGGGAATGTTAACTGTTTTTTGTAACTATCAAATTGAAGGGTTTACTTCCGCTTTAAGACATAAAACAACGTTTTGCCCACACACGATCATTTTAAATTACGTTTTTTAAAACGTTGTTTTTTTTCATCACAAAAAACGACCGTCTGCACACTGTGCATAGCCGTCTTTTACCTGTTTTTTGGGTCTTTCCCTGTCTGCTCCTTCTTTTTAGTGCCCCTTCAGCTAGCTGGTGCTAACGGGGCCCTCGCTTGTGCAGGCTCCTACGCTGAGCTGGATGTGTCCATATATACACACACCGCATCTGCAAACATTTCCCCCGCTCCTTCCTTACAGGAGTTTGACTGACAGCAGCAGGAACCTATGGCTGTGTGAGATCAGGAAGACAGGAGAGCGGTGCTGGAGATGGGACAGCGCTGGATCGGTGAGAGGAGGTCAGGTAAGTGTTTAGGGATGGAGGCTGCAAGAACAGCTAGTTGGGCATTTTTTATTAAAGCGCTTTGGGTTCAGAAGCATGTACCAACTTAAAATCATACCTCCTTTCCTGTATTTTCCTTTGTCCAAAAAATTTGATGAAATAAGGGAAGCCGAGTGAACATTAATGTAACATTATTAGCCGTTATCTGAACTAGGCAACTAGAACAAGAAAATGAACATTTTAGCCTAAATGAGTTATGTCGATCAAGTGTAACGGTTCAGAAAACCAAATGAAAATGATTTTCCTGGAATAATGTAAACCATATGTATACCGCAGAGCGCGTTCATTACTGATTTTCAGTATGAGGTACAAGTTTCCAAAAAAATAAATAAAAAAAAGAATCGTTCGCATTACTGCTGAAAAATTTCCAGTTTAAAATAAAGGGCTAAATGGTGTTTGTGAGGCAGCTGTAAAACATTCTTTGTATAGCTGTAGCTACGCCAGTCTAATTGAACACAGAGATGGAAAAAGCTCTGCTATTCATTTCGCTTACTAGCAGGGAGAAGAGCTATTCAAGAGCACTACTAAAATTCTCAATTAAATATTTGCTTTGCCAGAGGTGATTCATAAATGTTGTTTTTAATGGGTCACATGTGGTCAGGTAAGATTATCATTTGTGGATGTATTAGAAGTGTGCAGTTTTTGGCTTGTAGCATAGACATTAGTTGAAACTAGCCAGCAACTGAGAAATCGTGAAGCTGCATTTTCCCAAAGAACGCTAGGCTAGAAAATTGTACACCGGCGTATTTAATAATGCAGTGCAATTTGCAAAATGCAGTAGAACATAGCAAACAGTCAGACATCATTCTTTAGCGAATGTATCCGCAATATAAACAGTTGTTGCCAGAAACAGAATCACCAAGAGACCACTTAACTTCTCCTATGGTCGTTCATACTTGCTTGCCCAACCAGCAAGGTGCTGCTCGGAACTAAGCTCACCACCTAATTTCAGCAATTCGGCAGTTAAATCCCTCGCTGGCCCCTGTCTTCTTCTCCTCACCTACTTCTAGGTGCCAGGTTTTTCAGCCTCTTGATTGGCCAATAGCATAAGGAGACGGCTTTGGGACTTTATATGAAGCCTGCGCTTGGAAGGGTGACATGAACAAGGAGTGTCTGACAAGTGTATTGTAAATAGTACAACAAAGTACAAATAAATATAATTTATTTCGTACATGTACCACATAATAACATAAGACCCCTTTCACACTGGAGGTGGTTTTCAGGATAAAAATAGTGCCTGTAAAGTTCCTGAAAAATGCCTCATCCGCAGTCCCAGTGTGAAAGCCTGAGCACTTTCACACTGGGGCACTGTGCTGGCAGGACGTTAAAAAAAAAAAGTCCTGCAAGCAGCATCTTTGGGAGCGGTGGAGGAGCGGTGCCCATTGAAATGAATGGGCATCTCTGCCAAAGCGCCTGCAAAGCACTTTGGCAGCGGCAATACATGGGCACTATTAAGCCTTTCCTCTGCTGCTATCGGGGGTTAAAAGCGCCCCGCTAGTGGCCAAAAAGCGCCACTAAAACAGTGGTAAATCGGCCGCGGCTGCAATGTGAAAGCACTCTAATAGCATAATCTCATGTTAATTCATAATATTGACACTGTAAAAACATCAGACTCTGGGATCTCTGTTCACACAATAAATGACAAAACCATACATAATTTGGTACAGGCCAGTAAAACATGACACACTTGAGATGAAAATACATAATAGAATCTATATAGCTTGACGCGTTTCATTGATAACTTTCCATCTTCAGATGGGGAATGGATGTCTATAATAATATTATAAAATTACAATAGGTCTAGACATAAGAGGGGAAGGGGATAAAAATGGATAGATTAGTAACCATAAATCACCCACTCTAAGACCCCTTTCTCATTGAGGAGTTTTTCAGGCGGTACAGCGCTAAAAATAGCGCTGCTATACCGCCTGAAAAACTCCTGCCCAGCTACCTCAATGTGAAAGCCGGAGGGCTTTCACACTGAGGCGATGCGCTGGCGGGAGACAAAAAAATCTCCTGTCAGCAGCATCTTTGGAGCGATGAGAGGAGCAGCGTGTATACCGCTCCTTCCCATTGAAAATAATGGGAAACCGCGGCAATACCGCCCGCAATGCGCCTCTATAGAGGCGCATTGCGGGCGGTATTAACCTTTTATCGGCTGCTAGCGGAAGTTGATACCGCACCACTGGCGGCCGATTCCCGCGGCAATCCCAGTGGTATAGCGCCGCAATTTTTAGCGACGATATACCGCCACCGCGGCTACAGGTCCAATGTAAAAGGGGCCCTACTTACTATTGAGTTATGAGTCTGGGTGAAATGCGCTGGAGGCTGGCTGGGGGGCATTTTTTTCAGTCCCGGGAGCAGAGGTGGTGAAACCCAATGCACAATGGAGGAAAACCAACAGGAAACAGGTATCCTTGGGGAGTAGTCCCCCATGTGTATATTCAAAAGTGATGTAAATCATATCACCATGTATCTGTAAAAGTATGAGATATATGTGTGGTTATACATAAAAATAGTACATGGTAAATTGATGCTGTGATGTGTAAACTAAGTGCTGTTTCCAAAATTGATAGAAATGGTGATATAATGATAGTGAGCCTATAACAGGGTATAGAGCTGAAAAAGGTAATGTGAAAAGGTCAAACAGTGTATCCCAATTGAAGGGAGCTGGTAGGGGAAAGAGTAAAGAACCGAACACCAGAACCAAAGTGTATAAAAAAAGACAAACTGCCACAATACTACCTTGACATCATATGTCTGCCCAAATGATCCGAATGGTGCATAGTGGCCACAAACATATCACCAACAGGAAGTGTCTGGTCCAGCTAGAGGAAATATATATACTCCAATGTAGCCATAGGTGACCGCCAACATCTAAGTCTACTCAGATGGTGGCACCCTCTCTCTAATTACATTACATTTATTTGTACATTTATTTGTTATTTTACAAAACACTCTTCAGACACTCCTTGTTCATGTCACCCTTCCAGCTGCATGCTTCATATAAAGTCCCAAAACCTTCTCCTTATGCTATCAGCCATTAGGGATGGAGGCACTTGACTTTACATGTCCTGTGCTTTATACAAAGTCCAAACCCTTTTCTCTTTTAGTAGCTCTTGATTGGCCAGCCCGAATATGACGTCATCCTGCTTATGTGCATGGGAGTCCATCATTCTGGCACAGTCAAAGTCCACTGGAAAAGCAATGTGCATTCAGTAGAATACTGTGAGCAAGCAGGTAATGCTAGCATATTTACAGGCACATACGGGTGTCTGTACATACCTGCACCAGGTATAATTGCTTCCTTCATTCCTGAATGTGGGACAAAAGGCAACATTCCCAACACTCCTGGTTATTGCTGGAGCTTGCTTGTTCCCTCCAAATACCTATTGACCCATAACTATAATGGGATGCCTCACAGACCAGTAGCAATGTGTGATAACTGGTAAGTGTCACACCTTTGCTGGTTAAGAGAATCCAATCCCTTATGAGCTTGTGGGAAGCAATTATAGCTGCTGCAGGTAGCTCTAGCTTTTTGATAGAATAAAACAAATACAGTAAAACCTTGGTTTGTCAGAATAATTTGTTCCAGAAACATGCTTGTAATCCAAAGCACTTGTATATCAAAGCATTTTTTTACAGGGTATAAAAGAGAAGAGAGGCACCTCTAAGTGTAGCAATAAGTTGCTAAATGTTGTACCTTCATTAAATGTAACCATATTGCTACACTTAGAGGGTCCTCTCTTCTTTTTTCTACTCAGTTGTGACATGGCGCTACTCTTATATCAAGACATCGCTTGTATATCAAGGCAAAATTTATAAAAAAATTGGCTTGTCTTGCAAAATGCTCACAAACCATGTTACTCTCAAACCAAGGTTTTACTCTTGCTCACAAGTGGGACTAAAGTTCGTAGTGGACAATGCCTCAGACCTTGCTGCCCTTAAGGATAGGGGTATCCTAGCAGTCAAAAGAGAAATAGAAAAAAGAGAGGGCGCACCAACCTTGTGCATTATCCTTAGATATATTTTATTAAAATAATAAATTAAAAACTAATCACAAAAATGTGAAAGAAAATCGCAAAATAAAATAGCCTTCAAGTGATGGGCTTTCATATGAAGGGATACCTTCTCTGAGGAAGAAGGTATCCCTTCGAAACATGTCAGCCGGCAGTGGCCCTCAAAGTCTTCTCTATTACCATCTGAAGACTGTTGTAAGACCGACTGCCATCATCTGAAGGCTATTTTATATTGTGGTTTTCTTTCACATGTTTGTAGTTTTTCATTTATTCTTTTAATAAAATATATCTATGGATAATGCACAAGGTTGGTGCGCCCTCTTTTTTCTAGCTCTAGCTTTATACCTATTAGGAACTTTGTTTTTTTAAAGAATAAGTGCACTTTAAAACGAAATGCACATGCCCTTTTTTCCCTTTGCCTCACTCGGCAATGAGAAGAACGTGGACGAACTCTGATGCCTATAGGGCTGTAATGTGCAGGCGTGGCCAGTAGCAAGAGGACTTGCAGCGATGGATGATAACAAACACCAGAGGTTGCAAGTGTCTAATCTTTGGTGAGTATGCATCTGTAGAGAGGGAGGGTGGGTTAGATTCAGATCCATATTCAGTGAAAAATTTGTGCTGAGATCGGACCTGAAACGGTTAATGGAGACGCACTGGACCCCTGCTGTGAGCTGCTCCGTTCCTCAGTTTGAACCCAGCCTGAAATATATTCCAAGCAGCATAATTATTTGTTTAATTTATCTTTTCCTTCTTTTGAAAATATTGTAGAAAGGTTTTTGAAATGTTTCTGCGCAAGGCCTCCTGCTAACTGCTATCTCATTTTTAAAGTAGAGTTTAACCTCCCTGGCGGTATGATTATGTATGGAATTTTGTACCAAAAGCGGTACAATTATTTTGCATGGAAATTTGGCGTTTTACATTGTAGGCCTGTAATTCTTAGGAATAACTCACTTAAATCTGTCCAAACAAGAGTCCAGTAGGCATCCCGAGTATGATAAAGTTTGAAACACAAAATCATAAATTATAATATAATAAATAACTATAAATAATTATAACAAATAATAATGTAATTATAATACAAATTATTCAATAATGTAATCAAATCAAAAACATTGAAATTTGCTCAGTTTCAGAATTGTCGCTGTCATTACTTTTTTTTTTTATGACGAATTTCCCCACAAATCGCTATCGCACAATTCTGCAAGTGATTATAATTTATTATCGCTGTTTTCTAGCTGCTCTAAAATCAATTTTGACATAAAGGGACACTTTTGGTTGCTATGGACAATCTACAGTTTGCAGGCAGAAAGAACATTTTTTATTTTATAAAAGTAAACGCAGAACACTGGACAGACCACTAGGGACAAGGGGTGTGTATTTTTTGCATACAGTACTGTAATCTGTAAGATTACAGTATACTGTATGTATTGTGTTTATTTACTTTTTTTAATTTGGCGCAGTTCCCCGCCTGGTGCGTCGTAACGTCGCAGGGAACGGAGATCGCCGGGACACAGGCCTGTGTGAATTGAGCGAGGAGGCCGCTCGCTCACACAGCGGGGATGCACCGCAGGATCCAGGGACAAGGTAAGTGACTTGTGCCTGTGGATGCTGCGAGGTGGCCCCGAGTCTGGCTCAGGGATACCGCTTTTGGTATAAAAAATTCACCCCGAGCCAGACTCAGGATTACCGCTAAGGAGGTTAAAGGGGTTGTTACAGATTTTTTTTCCCTAAATAGCTTCCTTTACCTTAGTGCAGTCCTCCTTCACCTACCTCATCCATTCGATTTTGCTTTTAAATGTCCTTATTTCTTCTGAGAAATCCGCACTTCCTGTTCTTCTGTCCGTAACTCACCACCGTAAAGCGAGGCTTTCTCCCTGGTGTGGAGAAAGCCTCTTGAGAGGGGAGGGGGCGAGCAAGCAAATCAGGACACTCTCTACTTTCCAGATAAAGAAAGAAGCTGTGTGTTAGTGGGCGTCCTGACACTCAAGAGGCTTTCTCCACACCAGGAAAAAAGCCCTGCACTACTGTGTGGAGTTACAGACAGAAGAACAGGAAGTGAGCATTTCTGAGAAGAAATAAAGACATTTAAAAGCAAAATCGAAGGATGAGGTAAATGAAGGAGGAATGCACTAAGGTAAAGGAAGCTATTTAGGGAAAACATGTTTTACTTTACAACCCCTTTAAGATGTACAATTCTTGTGTAAATAGCACAGCTTAGTTTAATTCAAGCTGGCTTTTGTAAAATTGGAGAGTTAATCCCTGAAATATGGTACATATCTGGAATACAGAGGGTTTTAGTTTTGCATCCTGATGGCCATCTACTTGCCAGAGTGTTTGCCTTGCACCCACTCTAATGTCCTTAGCACTGAAAGTGGCAGTGGGATTGTAGCAATTTACAAGCCAAGACCCACTGACATGCATCGATAGTTCTCCATCAAAAGCACTGTCTGGTGCCATGTTGATGAACACACACACACAATATCCTATATAATGTATTATTGGCAACATGGTCTTGGAGAATCGTTTTTCTATGCTATAATGTTGACGGTCATAGGCTTCATTAGAACCAGGCCAGCAACACCTAATGTGCAGGAAGACTTATCTGCTGCCCGATGGGGTCTACATCATTGCATTGTAAATTGAAATTTAGACCACAAAGGAAAAATGCAAAAAGACAGGAAAAAGATTTTATCTTGGGTAAAAAATATCTAGCTCCTTGTTTTTTTTGTGTGACTTTTGAACAGTTTTTTTCCCCCCACTGTCAGCAATTAGATTTATACCCTGTACACAGGAGCGGAATTCCTGTCGGAAAAAAAAGTGGATGTTTTTTTTCGACGGAATTCCGCTCAAGCCTGCCTTGCATACACACGGTTACAGATCGCTGAACTTATGACTGCCAAAAAAACGGTGATGTAAAAGACTACGACGAGATGAGAAAATTAAGTTCTATGCTTCTGAGCATGTGTCGATTTGTTTCCAAGCAATTTCCGCAAATTCTGACTGAATTTTGCGTGTCGGAATTTGTACACCCAATAGGAAATTATTTTTCCTGACGGGAAAATAGAGAACCTGCTCTCTATCTTATTCCAGCAGTTTTTCCATTGGAAAAAGTCTGATGGAGCATACACACAGTCGGGATTCCCGACCAAAAGCTCTCATCTGACTTTTTCCAACGGGAAAAACGATCGTGTGTACAGGGCATTAGACTTTAGGGCAAATATGATGCTGATTGGTTATTTCCTGCAAAATGGTTCACTTTGCCAAACAGTTTTGTGTGGGGCGCTATTGTTTTTTCATAAACCCTTGTCTTTCGATGCCTAAACAACATGTTCTTGAATTTACTATTTAGTGGGATTCCACTAGACATGTGCACAGAATTTTTTTTCGTTTTTTTTTGTTCTGTTTCGTATCGTTCCGTAGGTTCGTTTCCGTTCGTTTTTCGTAAGACGCCCGTTTTCCTGTTCGTTCCCGTTCGTTTTTTCGTACGACGAGATTTTTTCATATTCCGATCGTTTTCCGTTTTATTTTCGTACATGCGGGATGGTTCGTTATTCTGTTTAATTCATGTTCGTTACTTGTTAGACAATAATTTTCGTGAATTTTCGTCAATGATTTGCATTCTGTGTTTTGGATTCCTTTTTCTGTTCGTGTTTTCGGTCGTGTGTTCGTGTGACATCTATGACAATTTGTTGTGGATGTTATGTGGGCATGCGACTGAAGATACGAACAGAAAAAGGATTTTCGTCATTTTGTACTATCGTAAATATATCGCGGGATTCGCGGCACTTTCAACACGCGGCTCATCCATATTAACGATTGTTAAGCCCCATACACTTGGTCAGACTTTTTTAACAACAAACATAAAAACGATCGTTTTCCGTTCGTTCTCAGAAAATGTGTTCGTTTTTTAAACTCCATCAGAAAACCATTTTTGTGTTCAAAAGTCTGGCCAACTGATCTCCCTTCAGATGAAAATCCACAGAAATGTTTATTTGGCTTTACTGTACTACTGTACTACTCAGCACAAAAGAGACGCTGCTTTACTAACTACACTCACTGCCCATTCAAAAAAATGAAAATTACATCTGTGGCAAGGGATTTGCATTCTGTTGAATCCAAAATACGAACAGAAAAAAGGAATTCAAAATACAGGGTCTTTTGTTGTGGATGTCATATGAGCATACGACTGAGGGTGCGAACAGAGAAGGGATTCAAACAAGATACAGAGTGCAAATCTTTTGTTGTGGATGTCGTGTGAGCATACGACTGAGGGTGCGAACAGAGAAGGGATTCAAACAGGATACAGAATGCAAATCTTTAGTTGTGGATGTCGTGTGAACATACGGCTGAGGATACGAGCAGAGATGGGATTCAAACAGGATACAGAATGCAAATCTTTTGTTGTGGATGTCGTGTGAACATACAGCTGAGGATACGAGCAGAGAGGGGATTCAAACAGGATACAGAATGCAAATCTTTTGTTGTAGGTGTCATGTGGACATGCGGCTGAGGATACGAGCAGAGAGGGGATTCATACAGGATACAAAATGCAAATCTTTTGTTGTGGATGTCGTGTGAACATACGGCTGAAGATACGAGCAGAGAAGGGATTCAAACAGGATACAGAATGCAAATCTTTTGTTATAGATGTAATTTTCGTTCTTGTGCCGTTTTTGTTTTGTCGTATTTTCGTCAGATCGTTCGTTCGTATTTGCGGTTGTTCGATATGCGGCTCATTCGTAATCCTGTCGTTTTCGTATTTTGGTGCTTTCATTTTTTCGTATGTACACATTATTCTGCGGGTACGAAAATGAACATTTTCGTACGAAAATAACATTCGTACGAACGGGAATGCACATTTCTAGATTCCACCACTGTACAAGAAGTGAGCCAGATCCATATAAATTTGTTCTGTGATAGGTGCCATTAAAGTAGCCACTGATTGGACAGACAGCTGATACCCTTTAAGGCAGTCCATAAATGAGTCAGTTTAAAATTTAAAAATTTAAAAAGATGGACTTGATTACCCTATTCGCATGCTCAATGTGACTGGGGGAATCCTCCCCACTGAGCTAATGTATTCTGACAGCGGGGAGGCCTCATAGTTCTCAGAATACTCTGATGGCTATAGCTATAGTTAGCAGCATTAATCAAACAGGTAAAATGTGAAATTACGGTTATACAGAAGGTTGACTTCTGTACAACCTCCCTGCCCATACATGGATTGAAATTCAGCTGGTTCCTGCTCAACTGACTAAATTTCGATCCATGTATGGCCAGCTTAAATTTTCTAGACCAGGATGTTCTTCTGTATCCTCTATGAAAATGCATAATAAATAATGGTGCAGCCCCTTCACCAGGACCTATTTAATGAGGACAACAGTGTTCCCCAACCACATTCCCCAAGTACTTCCAACAGGCCATGTTTTTTTCAGAATTTCTATTCAATAAAATATAATAGATGTCTTAAATACCAAGCCATTGACATTCATTTAACGTCTATCCGTACAGCCATTTAAGCCTCGGGGGAGCAGGACGGACTTGATCACTCTGATTTGCTGTCACAGTGGTCACATTATCAGGAACCCGCCTCTCTGGCTCCTGATCATTACTAGAAACTTAGTCACTGTTCTGTGGGCATGTTCTCAGCACAGAAACCTCTGCTTTCCATGGAGGTATGTGTGCATGGGCGTTAAAGCCTACCCCTTCTGCCGCTGCACATACCTGTATGTGTTATGCGGGTGGCAAGAGGTTAAAGCATCTGTGCAAGGTATAGGAAATCCTAAAAAAAATTTACCTGTTAAGGTTACTTGGGGAGGAAGTTTGGG
Organism: Rana temporaria; assembly: GCF_905171775.1. Taxonomy (NCBI): domain Eukaryota; kingdom Metazoa; phylum Chordata; class Amphibia; order Anura; family Ranidae; genus Rana; species Rana temporaria. The sequence goes on along the minus strand of NC_053500.1, from coordinate 79,111,902 downwards.
GACCACTGTGGTACAGGTATTTTTCAGATAAAATAAGAAAAGAGATCAGGATGCTGTAAATAACCTTATCAATATTTTCTTTAACCTTAGACTACCCCTACAGGTGCGACCAAGCACAGATGAATTTTGTGCATGTGCTGTTCATTTCAATTGGCTGTCCTATGCGCGATAAAATTATGTCCCTCTTTTCCAATAAAGCTCCACACTGATCCACATGTTGCCGTAAAACCATGGAGTTTGGCACACGCAAAAACGTGCGTGTTTGCAGATGCGGTGGGCTGACATTTACAAATAATTACCGCATCGTACATCTGCTAAAGGGCAGCACATTTATGTGTGTGCCAGGAAAGCATGCAGTTTTGTGTGCGTTCCTTCCTGCAATGCATAGATGTGAACCTAGCATTCGTTGCTTCTCTGCATATACAATACATATATGCTTGGGAGGTCATTTTACTTTAATTATTGAGTCTTCAGTCTGGTCTGTGAAAATGGAGGCAGCAAGTCTGAACCAAATTGCAGATTGGCATTTTTAACAGAAAATAGTTGTGAAAAGACTGCCCCGTGTGATGCCACATTGTGCTAGTACTGCTTTCGTTGTGTTTTTGTGCTATACAACACAAGCTAATACTCAACAACTACTTGTCTAAATGAGTCCTTAACCTTATGAATAGATGTTTAGTACATGGAGTTAGAAAACATGCGTTTTACCTTTCAGCTCCGCTTTAATTCTTTTTTTTTTTTTTTTATTAAAATGGCACTTCTAATGGCACTTGCTTCAATCTACTTAGTGATATTCCAAAGCCCTTAAAGACCTCCAGCTGATAATGATTGCAGATTGAACAGATTTCTTACTCTATTATTCTGCTGCTAATATATTATTGAAGGGCTTGTAATTACTACCTTCATTAATTGATTATTGGCTCAATAGCCTACTGTCTGTGTATTCTGTTTAATGATTTCTGAGTAGCATTAACCACATTGTTGCATTTTTACGTAACTCTTTCCCTGCTGATAGACCGCAGGAACAATTTGAACACAGAACTGTGAAGTATTGCAGGTACATTGGGCCAGATTCACAAAAGAGATACAACGGCGTATCTCCTGATACGCCATCGTATCTCTGTGATCCGCCCGTCCTAACTATGCGGCTGATTCATAGAATCAGTTACACATAGATAGCCCTAAGATCCGACAGGTGTAATTGAATTACACCGTCGGATCTTAGGATGCAATTCTAGGCCGGCCGCTAGGTGGCGATTCCATAGCGGTCGGCGTAGAATATGCAAATGACTAGTTACGGCGATTCACGAACATCCGCGTTACCCGTCGCTCTAACTTTACATCGTTTCCGTCGAGATAGGCCGCGTAAAACTAGGGCTGCCCTCTAGGTCGACTAACCAATGTTAAGTATGGCCGTCGTTCCCGCGTCGAAATTTAAAAAATCACGTCGTTTGCGTAAGTCGTCCGTGAATGGCGCTGGATGCCATTTACGTTAACGTCTAAACAAATGACGTCCATGCGACGTCATTTAGCGCAATGCACGTCGGGTAATTTTACCCGACGGAGCATGCGCAGTACGTTCGGCGCGAGAACGGCCTAATTTAAATGGTGCCCGCCCCATTTGAATTAGGCGGGCTTGCGCCGAGCGGATTTACGTTACACTGCCGCAAGTTTACAGGTAAGAGCTTTGTGAATCAGGCACTTACGCTGTAAACTTGCGGCGGTGTAACGTAAATCAGATACGTTACACTGCCGCTGAGCAACGTAAATGTACCTGAATCTGGCCCATAGTTACATAGTAGGTGAGGTTGAAAAAAGACACAAGACCATCAAGTCCAACCTAAGTGTGTTATTTTATGTCAGTATTACCTTGTATATCCCTGTATGTTGTGGTCGTTCAGGTGCTTATCTAATAGTTTCTTGAAACCATCGATGCCCCCCGCTGAGACCACCGCCTGTGGAAGGGAAATCCACATCCCTGCCGCTCTTACAGTAAAGAACCCTCTACGTAGTTTAAGGTAAACCTCTTTTCTTCTCATTTTAATGAGTTTCCATGTGTCTTGTTAAACTCCCTTGTGCAAAAAAGTTGTATCCCTATTGTGGGGTCACCAGTACGGTATTTGTAAATTTAAATCATTTCCCCTCTCAAGCGTCTCTTCTCCAGAGAGAATAAGTTCAGTGCTCGTAACCTTTCCTCATAGCCAATATCCTCCAGACCCTTTATTAGCTTTGTTGCCCTTCTTTGTACTCTCTCCATTTACAGTACATCCTTCCTGAGGACTGGTGCCCAAAACTGGACAGCACACTCCAGAGTCCTGTAGAGTGGGAGAATTATTGTTTTATCTCTGGAGTTAATCCCCTTTTTAATGCATGCCAATATTCTTTTTTTTTAATTGTTTGTTTATAACAGTTTGTGAAACTTCTCGCTTGCCCTCCACTGAACGGTGATGACTGTTTACTTAGAAGAGACGGGAGCCCACCGTCGGAAATCGCCACCGAGAGGTCCTATTCCATCCCAATAAATAGGTGAAGGAGGAGCTGTGCACAGTCACAGTGATAATATATTAAGTGAAAAAAATGTATATATGAAAATAATTATTCATAGTCCATATAATGAATAGGAAGCCAGATGGGGTCAGCCACTAGACGGTGTGGCAGATAGAAGAGTGTGCCTCAAAGATATCACCAGCAATCACATGTGTGCCACCACCATAAGAATTTCCTGCTCACCAGAGGCAAGCTATATTAAGCCTGTAAGCTGATCTAATCCCGGGCTGCAGGAACCTCCAAATCACAACGGTGGAAAGAGAACCGGACTTGAAACAGCTCCTCCTTCTTCACCTATTTATTTTGATGTGTTATCTCACATTTTGAGCTGCTGCAAATGTATTTATCATATTTAATTCATATTTTATATTAGTTATTTTGTTGGTTAGGTAGAGCAGTATTTTTTCCATCTTAGATTCCACTAGAGGTTTTCCCCCAGTGTATAAATTGCATTTGTATTTTTGCCCCCCAAATGCACTATTTTACATTTTTCGGCATTGAACCTTATTTGTCATGTAGTTGCCCACTCCATTAATATGTTCATATACAAATTATGCAAGCGCTCAGAAAATTAAGAATCGAGGATAAAACTAAAATACAAATAAAGTAAAATTACAGATAAATTAGTCCATGGATTACTATAGATAGGAATGTCCATTAGAAAAGCAGTCTTTTGTAATTGATGTGTATTCATATCTGAGAGGTGATGTGTATAAGCACTAAGGGCAAGCTTTCAATGGAGAGCGAAGCCAGCTCTGATAGAAACAAACAAGAAAAACAAAAAGAAAGCGCCTCTGACTGCAAATATTTAATAGAAGCAGCAACATGTATTTCCACACTTACATAAAAGCTATAGATAACAAGCGCCCGAGGGATGGATGAGCCTGCTGAGTCTGTCACGCTGTGGATCCTGTAAGCAGATGTCGTCTGGAGCTGTAGGATGACCGTGCTGAGCCGCCGCGGTGTCAGACCGAAGGAGTCCCGGCCCTGGATGTTATGGTTTGAAACGGGCTGGCGGAGCTCCGTGCTGTGAGGACACCAACTGGTGTGTGATGTCAGCAAGGTGAGGGGGAGAAACCACAACGCGTTTCAGAGCATGCGCCAAGCTCACAAGTGTCAAGTGTAAGGCCCCATACACACGATAGAATCCATCCGCTGAAAAATCCCAGCGAATGGGTTTCAGCGGATAGATCCTATGGTGTGTACACTCCAGCGGATCTGTTTCCGCGGATATTTATCCCCTGGAATGGATTCCAGCAGATAAATATTTGCTGACATGCTAAACAAATCTATCCGCTGGAATCCATCCCAACGGATGGATCCGCTGGTCTGTATAGACTCACCGGATCCATCCGTCCGAAGGGATCCCCCGCATGCATCGTAATGATTCGACGCATGCGTGGAATTCCTTATATGACAGCGTCGCACACGTCGCCACGTCATAATCGCGGCGACGGTGCGACACGTCATCGCCAGAGGATTTCGGCGCGGATTTCAATGCGATGGTGAGTACACTCCATCGCATGGAAATCCGCACAAATCCTTGAGAGGATTTATCCGCGGAAACGGTCCGCCAGACCGTATTCGCGGATAAATCCTCTCGTGTGTATGGGGCCTAAGGAGGAAACAGGAACAAGGGATTTAAAAGCACACTGCTTAATTGACAAAAAATCTGCCTAATTGAGACAACCTGAGCTAAAAATACGGAGAACGGGTGTTACTAATTAATTAAAACAGACTAAATCAGCAAATTGATGTAAACCATAAGATGAAACACTTATATTTATCTAAAAACCTTTTCAATCTTATAAATCAATAAATATATGTATATATCCGCTAAAAAAGGTAGAAGAAAAGGTGAGGGATGGAACAAAGGGGAGCAGGGAGATAATTATATGGACAAATTTAATAATATGAGTGGTGAATCATATTCTATATTTAATTGGCTAATCGTGGAAGAATAAAATCAATTAACGAGAAAATTAATAGTAACTATGAAATATGAGGATGTGAAAACTCACACCTCTCTAAATTCTATGGGGCAGATACACATACATCGGCGCAGGGCACAGCGTATGTAAGATACGCTACGCCGCTGTAACTTACTTTGCTTTTCTATGAATTCTCAACGAATTTGCGCCGGCGGTGTAGTGTATCTCTCGCGGCGTAAGGCGTGGAATTCAAATTAGGCGGGTAGGGGGCGTGTTTCATTTAAATGAAGCACGTCCCTGCGCCGAACGAACTGTGCATTTGCCGTCCGTAAAAACTCCCAGGGTGCATTGCTCCAAATGACGTCGCAAGGACGTAATTGTTTTCGACGTGAACGTAAATGGCATCCAGCCCCATTCACGGACGACTTATGCAAACAACGTAAAATTTTCAAAATTATACACGGGAACGACAGCCATACTTAACATTGAGTACGCCACCATATAGCAGCTTTAACTATACGCCGGAAAAAGCCGAACGGAAACGACGTAAAAAAATGCGACGGCCAGTCGTACGTTTGTGGATCGTCGGAAATAGCTAATTTGCATACTCGACGCAGATTACAACGGGAACGCCACCTAGCGGACGCCAAAAAATTGCATCTTAGATCCGACGGTGTACGAAGACGTACGCCTGTCGGATCTAGCCGAGATGCCGTCGTATCTTGTTTTGAGGATTCAAAACAAAGATACGACGCTGGAATTTTGAAATTACGCTGGCGTATCAGTAGATACGCCAGCATATCAGTAGGATCTACCCCGTGACAGGTGACCTGTCGCACAACGCGCGTCACCAGTTTCACAAGACGTCAATCATCGAACGGAAGGATAAGAACGCCCAGTCACGCAGTCATCGGAACCTGGAAGCGCTGGACAACATCAGGATATAAAGGTATGTACCGAGAAATTAAAAAAAAAAAACTGCCGAAATGTAATGTCCTTAGTATGCTGGCTCTGCTAGATGCAATTGAAAAAATATCTTTTTGGGTGAACCCCCGCTTTAAGTGGTTAAGGTGTATGTTCAGCCTTCAAGACAAATAATGCCGTTTGGCAAGTACACTTCCGTGTGTACTCTTCCGCATTCCACCGCTCCTTCACTCCGACTCTGTCCTGTCTCTCACACACGGGGAACGTCACGTGACAGCGCAGGGTGATGACGTCAACGCGTTTCGCCGTGCTTAGTGGCGTAGCTTCATCTCGGACGTTGCTTATAGGTAAACGCAAGTGACGAAAGTTTACTTCCACTTTAACATGTCATTTTTAGTATTACATGTGCTTTTAAAATGATGCGATGGTATTCTTTTTTTTTAATTGCTTATTATTCCATTTATTATGCTCAAGTACTAGATCTGTCCTTTGTTTAATACTAGGTGTGAATTTTTACAACTTTTATACTGTGAGTAGGCACTGGCGATCTTTAATGTAAAGCAAGTCCATTCAATATCTTCCCCATTATGCATCTTTGTAGCATTGTTAGCTTGTATCCAGATCACTGCAACAATCAAAGCCATGTTCCCGGGAGGCAGAGAGGTGATGATTTTCCCAGGCTGCCCCTTGTTTATAACAAGCCAGATCCCTGTCCCTTTTACTGGTACAAGGTCTCTAAGTTGGCTTTTTAACATTTGTTTTCACCCTCTCCTATTCCCAGCCATGCTGTGGACAATGAATCTCTCATAGCTGAAGCATTCTTATGTTAATTTTGTGGCGTTTTCCCCAGAAGCCTTTGCTGAACTTTGCAGTAGAACATTCTCTGTCTCTTTTGTCAGGGGAGCTGGAAGCAAAATAACTGTGTTTATCAGAGCAAGACAACGACCTAAAAATGTCCTGAATAAGGGATTCTGGGGCATGGCTCTGATTATCAGGTTACTTGACGCATGTGCTTCATATTGCTCTAAGATAACTTTCAGTTCTTTCTTCCAAGGCTGGAAATTTAGTGATGAGGGAAATGTTCGCTCCAACCACAATCTGAACCCATCAGGCCGTTTGCCTGAAAGCAAAAATCCATCAAGTTTTGACACTCTGCCTTGAAATGACCTGCTATTTAACCTTCATGTGTGCATTTTAGAGGTTAGCAAGTCCTCCATAAATCCAAAAGGCCTACCAAGTCTTTATTATGTCTTCTTTATAGAATTCAATCAGCATAGGAGAGTGAAGCTTCCTTTTGTAGTGTGGGGCAGGAAGAGACTAGAGCAGCCTTCTCAAACTTTTGTCCCCCAGAGGAACCCTTGAAATAATATGCAGGTCTCACTAAAGCCAGTATAGTGGGGATCGGGGCTAAAAATGCATCTTAACATTGGGAGCTGGTGGGAAGAATGCCCCCTATACAATGTTGGTTAAATTACTTTACAAACAGAAAAAAAGATTATAGGTATCATACAGCTGGTTGGTGTTGGCTCAGGAACTGTGCAGGTGTCATCAATTGGAAGGTCAATTACCACTCCTCAAGGAAAACCTAGCAACCTCTAGACTGAGGAACCCTAAATTTCCATTAAACTCTAGTTGAGAATGGCTAATGCGCAACCGTTTTTCATGACGAGAAAAATGCCATTTTTTAAATTGGTCGCGAAAAACGGTCGTGTGTAGGCTCCAGAGCATTTTTCTCAACGAGAAAAATGTCTGTTAAAAATTTAGAACCTTCTCTATTTTTTCTCGTTGTTTTTCACGTCGTGAAAAACGGTCGTGTGTACGTCACTGCGCTTTCCTCGAACATTTTTTTTAACGTTGAGAAAAACAACGCTTTTTTTCATGACATGAATAACGGTCGTGTGTACGCGCCATAAGTATAGAGCTAAAGCACACATACCACCAGCACATTGCATTTTTTGCTGTATTCTTTGGAAAGGACTTGCTTAGGCCTCGTACACACGGCCGAGTTTTTCTGCAAAAACCAGCAAGAAGCTTGCTGTTTTTTTTTTTTTGCCGAGGAAACCGGTCGTGTGTACACTTTTCAACGAGGAAACCGCCGAGGATCTCGTCAGGCCAAAAAGAAAGCATGTCTTCTTTTTCCCCGGCGGCAATTGGAAAAGTTGGCTCGCCGAGATCCTCGGCGGCTTCACAAGGAACTCGACGAGCAAAACGATGTGTTTTGCCCGTTGAGTTTCTCGGCCGTGTATACGAGGCCTTAGAAACTTATTGGCTCATGTTAACAGGCTGATGGTGTAGGTGGGAAAAGATATGTACTCTGTGTATTACCTTAGTTACCTGCAAGCACCAGGTAAAGAGTGTGCACGATTTCATACATTGCATAACACAAAACTGTTCACCAAGCATACTCACATTTTAGGGAATTAAAGAGGAGTTCCGCCTGGGGAAAAATAAATACTGTAGCTGCTAACTTTTTAATATATGGACACTTACCTGTCCAGGGAGCACCTCAGACGATTATCGGCACCCCAGACAATTTTCTGTATGGCTGTTGGGTGCTGCCACCCCCATTCACCGCAAGGGAAACCGGCAGTGAAGTCTTTTAAGCTTCACAGCCAGTTCCCTTCACAGCCAGTTATAACTGGTCCGGTAGCGGAAAAAAGTAGGAGGGGGCTCGAACTTCCGAGGGATGGCACCACAGCGCAGTCTCGCGGATATGGGGAAGGGTACCTGTCAAAAACAGGTACACCTCCCCCCTCAAAGGCGCCAAATGTGGCACCGGACCGGGGGAGCAGATAAGCGGCAGTTCCACTTTTAGGTGGAACTCCGCTTTAACTAAGCTCACTGCACTATTGTATTGGTGCAGGAAAAGTGTCAGGAGTGGTGTGCACTACATTAACTAAGAAGATAGACCTGTTTTAGGGCCATCTGCACCACCCATTCTATTACAGAGTGAACTATAAACTAGCGCAGGTCTCCCCCTGATTAACAGTGGGAATATGGCAGTTTTCCATCCTGCTAGGTATGACCGGTCATACGGGATGTAAGTTGTCTGCTCATGCTATGATTAGCACGCCGTCGGATCTAAGATGCAATTTTTCGGCGTCCGCTAGGTGGCGTTCCCGTCGTAATCCGCGTTGAGTATGCAAATTAGCTATTTCTGACGATCCACGAACGTACGACCGGCCGTCGCATTTTTTTTACGTCGTTTCCGTTCGGCTTTTTCCGGTGTATAGTTAAAGCTGCTATATTGTGGCGTACTCAATGTTAAGTATGGCCGTCGTTCCCGCCTCGCATTTTGAATTTTTTACGTCGTTTGCATTAGTCGTCCGTGAATAGGGCTGGACACCATTTACGTTCACGTCGAAAACAAGGATGTCCTTGCGACGTCATTTGGAGCAATGTACCCTGGGATATTTTAGGGATGGCACATGCGCAGTTCGTTCGGCGCGGGGACGCGCTTCATTTAAATGAAACACGCCCCCTACCCGCCGAATTTGAATTCCGCGCCCTTACGCCGCGAGAGATACACTATGCCGCCGTAACTTACGGCGCAAATTCGTTGAGGATTCAAACCAAAGCCAAGTAAGTTACAGCGGCGTAGCGTATCTTACATACGATGCGCCCGGCGCAGATGTATGTGGATCTGCCCCAATATATTTTGGGTAAGATTAAAAAAAAAAAAATTATTAGAGTCAAGTGTGTTTTAGGTATGATAAAAAAAGCCAACTATTGTTTCTGGGCCTTACTACAGGTACAAACAACAAATGGCATACACATATGTGGTTTCGCTGAGATTGTCAGGAGCGGGAGAAAATGCAGCAAAATGCACCTTTGCCTGTTTAGACGAAAATCTTTGCACCAGCCCTGGTAGTCCTTAGAAGTTGAAAGTTAAACGGCAGAAGAGAGGCTGTGAAGCACGCTGGGAATCTAGGAGGTTGTGGAAAGGGACGACCAAAAGACAGGCAGAACTCAAAAAATGAAAGTAGATTTTTGAAGTAAGCTTATATTGAATTGTCAAAAAATAACCACTGTTTGTATTGTTATTACAGTGTTGTTGGTATAAAATAATTGTCTATGCTGTCACTATAGATCTTTCTTTGATTCAAACCCCCTCACATGTGCTCAGCTGAAGCAGTAGCTCTGAGCTCAGCATTTGAGATGGTGAAGGTGAGCAGTAACACTAGGCTTTTCCTAGAAACCTCCTTATAGCTACATCCTAGAAGTATTCCAACCAGGCTTCATAAAAGACATAAATGCCCTACACCTATACTCATCCAACTCATCTAAAGCTGCACAGCATGGGCCAGATTCACGTATCCTGGCGTATCTTTGTGCGGGCGTAGCGTATCCTATTTACGCTACGCCTCCGCAACTTAGACGGGCAAGTGCATCAGACCGTTTTCATCAGACGAACCGATCGTGTGTACGCAGCATAATTGTCAGATGAATAATGATGGATGTGTATTTGGCAGCTTCTTGTTATGCTGTATTTTGAACATTCTCTGTGTACTAACTACGGCTTTTCCCTAATTTTCCAGTTTTTAGAGCTTAAAGCGGTAGTTCACCCCCCCCCGACACATTTTACCATCGAGACAGGCATTGTAGCGCGAGCTACAGTATGCCTGTCCCGATTTTTTTAACCCCGTACTCACCTTGTAGTCGTCCATCGTAGATTCCGGCTCCCGCGGGGAATGGGCGTGCCTATGGAGAGGGAGGATGATTGCCGGCCCTGGCACGTCACTCTCCCCGAAGACAGCCGGAGTAGGTCTCGGCTCTTCACGGCGCCTGCGCACAGGCTATGCGCACGCGTCGTGAAGACCGAGCCTATTTCGGCTATTTCCGGAGAAGCGTGACGCGCCAGAGCCGGCCGTCAATCATCCTCCGTCTCGATAGGCACGCCCATTCCCCGGAATCTTCGATGGACGACTACAAGGTGAGTACGGCGGTAAAAAATTCGTGACAGGCATACTGTAGCTCGCGCTACAATGCCTGATTTTAAGGTAAAATAAAAAAAATATTTTTTTTTCCCGTCGATAGGGTGAACCCCCGCTTTAATTAATATGGGGGAAAGTCCCTTAGGCAGTCTAAACAAACACTCACTTTTCTTAATAGATCTAGATTTCTACAGGAAATAGTGAATCACAAATGAATTTGTGTCTTGTAGGTGAAATGCTACTCCTGTAGTTTATCATGTTCTTACATAGTCTGTGCGGTCTGAAATGTAAACAGGAAATATACAGTATGTACACCAATTATATGTACTTGCTTTCATTTGTAGCTTCTCTAAATTGGCTACTCACTTCAACCCTTGCAATGTTTGTATGATAAGAGCTTTGTTGATCTTGAGAGAGTTTCATCATTGACAATAACCTTAGTGGCATCTAGAACTTCAATCAATATTTTATATTTCATTGTAATTGCTTGATGTGAATGTCTGTTTGCTTGCTTTTCATGCAGAGACTGATGTCAGACGTGTTTCTTAAGAATCCAAATGTTTTTGTAGACTGCTCTATATATTAGTATCCAAAAGGCATGGTGAAACAGACTGCTATTTTTTAGAGGAACAAAAAGTAGGAATCTTCTACAAAGTTTGTTCATATACCTTATTAGTAAGCATACTATGCTGTACTACACAAAAATATAACTCAAACAACCAACGTAAGTAGATAGAAAACATGAAGGTAAAAGTCCACACACGCGTAAAAATGCGTGATAATAAATTCTCCAAACTTGTACGATAAAGGAGACAAGGAGACCAAATTCCCCACATAGGGTAAAAATGTAAATTTTATTGTTAAAAACAATTAGTATGCTCTCACATATGAACAAAGTAAAACCACACTGCCAGTAATGCAATCCAGACTGATCAGAACCCACATCCGGGGACACTTCTGGGAGCGTGATGACGTCAAGGCATGGTGCTCCGACTGGTGTGTTTCATCAAATGAGCACATGTTTTTTTTTTTTTTCCCCGCCATATCTCCTTCCTGGTTTCGCATCATATGTGGAAGTTTTTATATGTGGCTTTTTTTTCCCTCCCCCTCTTTCCCCCTCTCGTATCCAAAAAGAGCAAATATATATTTTATCTACTTTTACATATTTTTAAACATTTCTCCTTGATGAGCACATGTTGAAGGCTAACTCCATCTTTCTGAGAATGCTTGTTTCAAGTTACATTCATATCTAGGGTTTAGCATGAAGCATGGTCAGAATCTGTAGCCAACCTCCTCAATCTGCCAGGGGTGCATCTCCAAGCTGTCCCAAACTAGCTATATACTGCACTAATAGTTGCACTTGCTAAACACCCTGGATTAACTCTGCCCCAGCCATCAGAGGAAGCTTTGTATTCATTCATATACAAAGCTCCCTGTGAATGGCTGAGCAGCACTCAACCTGACTCGATTTTGTTTCGGGAGTGGGACGGGAAGTTCCCCATCCCACTGCTGAAATACAGTGCTGTATACTGTATATAACTGAGGCTACATACAGTTAATACAGTGTGCACAGCAAGTGCACCTGTTAGTGTAGTAAATAGTTTGTTTGGGCCAGTTTGGCCCACACTAATTATATAAAGGAACATTAAACTTGGGGTTAGGCTTCAAGAATAAACATACTGGGTAATGTTTCTACTTGATATAAAGGAACTTTAGGTTTACAGATTTAGTATTGTATAATGCTTGGCAAAGAAACTTGCAACTTTGGACATTTGTATTAGTAAGTTAAGGGTATCACTCCAAACTTTCTTGCACTTCAAACAAAAAGTACCTTTTGAAGTTGTGTAACACTTTGTTTTTAAATAAATAACATTGCTCATTGTTAGGAAACTCATAAGCTGTCACCGTCCTCAATAATTTACCACTGTATCACTGCCAGAATCAAGGTAGACTATGGTCAGTTTAAATATCCAAAGGTAATCCCACACAGTCAGGTATATAAAAGTGACGGAATTTTTGATGCAGAATATTTAAACTATCCCGAATAAACAATGGGGTCTTCTTCAAAACAATACATTATTAGTCTACAAAATGAGTAAGCTATTTGCATAAGTGAAGTAAAATGAGATTTTTCATTTTTACAAGTTCCTTTAGAAAAGGGCTGACTTATAATAAATGATTAATCTCTTTTGTGTTAGCCTGCAGCCAAATCTGGGCTGTTCAGGCTGCACCACTAAGCTCAGTGTTTTTCTACAGACAATGGTTATTAAAGTCCCAGAGTTCCAGTTCTTGTTTTTTAATCTTCTAATTACACTTTAGTGGCATTTTACTCCTCTATGATTATGACCATTTGTATGAGCAGAACAGGTTGTTAAATAGCATATACATACATACATACTTTTCACCTGTCTTCTAAATATGGTCTTGTATTTCAAAGTGTATTGTAACGTGTTTGGCAAGTAAGCAAGCAGATACCTTCACATTGATGGTCCATTGGCAAAAGGTTAGTACATCTAAGCATAAAAAAAAAAAAAATTGAAAAAAGAAAAAAGAAAAAAAATGGTGGAATTGTTTCCAAATCCAATTGACAATGACTCACAATCCCATGAATAGAGACACATAAAAAATGGAATGGCGCCAAACTTCGTTACTTAAAAATCTCCATAGGCGACACTTTAAAATTTTTACAAGGTTGCCAGTTTAGAGTTACAGAGGAGGTCTAGTGCTAGAATTGTTGCACACGCTCTAACGCACGCGGCGTCACCTCACATGTGTGGATTGAACGACGTTTACATACGTGGGCGGGACTTACGTGTGCGTACGCTTCTGAGCGCGAGCTACCGGGGACAGGGGCATTTTAATTTTTTTATTATTATTTTTTTATTTTTTATTTTACTTATTTCTTTATTTTTTACACTTTTTTTTACACTTTTTTTTTTTTCAATCGCTTTTATTCCTATTACAAGGAATGTAAACATCCCTTGTAATAGGAATGTGTGTGACAGGTCCTCTTTAAGGAGAGATGCGGGGTCAATAAGACCCCACATCTCTCCTGCAGGCTGGAAAGAATGAGATTGTGAAAAAAAATTCACAGATCTCATTCAAACTAGCCGCAATTGCGGTTTGTTTACTTACGGGGACCCGGGCGTGAAGTCATCACATCGCGCCCGGGCCTCCGACGGTCATAGAGATGACTGGTGACCAGATGGTCACCAGTCTTCTCTATGGCAAACATCCGGCCGACGGCGATCATCTCTCCGGGCCCCCGGTGGGACGGGAGAGCCCGGAGAAGCACCGGATGGCGGCGGGAGGGGGGGATGTCCCTTCCCGCCGCCTGTAAGAACGATCTAGCGGCGGAACCGCCACTATGATCATTCTTACGGTGCGCAGGATTGCCGCCGCTAAAAAATGATATCTCAATGATGCCTCCGGGTGCAGGCATCATTGAGATATCCCCCCGCAAAGCCCATCACGTCATATGACGTCCACCCAGGATAACAGGTCCCCGTTTTCGACGTCATATGACGGCGTGCGGGTGTCAAGTGGTTAAATACCATGCTTTCACCGGAAGTGAAAGGTCACAAGTGACCTCGGACTTCACTTCCGGTCCGTGCGTCCCAATTGGTGTGTGCGCATCAGAGGGTGTCTCACCCTTCTTCTCCCTGTAATCTCCATCTATGACAGGGTGCGCGCGCAGCCGTTGCAGGCCAGCCGGTCTGCATCATGCACGTTGCGTCATGTGCTCCACACGTGCGCGGCGCGTGTGGGCACGGCTGATGCGCACGCACCAATTGGGACGCACGGACAAGTGGATCTGGCTTCCACTGGTCACTGTCCTGGTTATCCCTGTCATTTGTGCCGTTGTGATCTTTTGGGCCTCGTTCTGACATCTTTGGTTCAGTCTTTAAACAGAATTGACGAGCACACAGCTATCATGTCTTTCCCATTTAAAAAAAAAATGTATAATGGATTATAATGTATTAATTATTTGTGTACTAACGGCATATTTTCATGTCACAAACAGAACACTTAACTCAAAAAGAATAAATTGCAAGGCCCTGACGAAGCACCAAAGTGTGAAACTAGTTGGCAACCTGCATACTTTATTTTATCCACTTTTTGTAACTATTGTGGTCCAATTCATGTCTATAATTGTTTTTATGAACTATATATATTAAACTTTTGATAATTTTGTAAACCTTCTGTGTTTGGTGTACTTACCTTATTACCACAATTGACATTTCTCACTCAAAAATCCCTACATTTGGAAGAGGGTCTCTCTTTTCCATTAATGTTTTCTGTTTTTTATGTTAGTAAGTCTAAGCTTTTATTGAAAGGAAAGTAATTAGATGATAGATTGGTAGAAGAGCTACTATATTTATCATATTTTATTGATTCCCATGTTCCCAGTGAAAAAACTGGGGAAATTCAGTATAGCTGTTGTGCCACATTTTTGGCGTAAATCTCTCTTGTAAATGTATTGCACCAAATTCCTGATGCATTTGTGACACTCTTGGGCCCAGATTCACATAGAAGTGATATTTCATAATGAATGTAAATTGTAACAGTGGAGTTGCAAATTGTTTTAAATATCTAAATCAGCCTTTTTCAACCAGGGTGGCTTGAGGTTTCTTCAGGTGTGCCTCGACAAAATGCCTAAAAATTGCCCCAAAACTGTGGTGGGTGGATGAAACCTGCATTTTAATTTTCATTGTACACCATTAAATTACCATTACCCCATTACTATTACTTCTAGCTGCTACGCATTGACGTCACCACGCTCTCACGTGACCCGTATGCGCGGGCGTTCGTATTTTTTAAGCTTATGCCGGCTTTTTTACATTTTCATGTTTTTGTCTGTAATGCTTTGTGAGCCTTACGAATAAACCATCGCTTTTTAGAGGTAATGCACATTGTTGCCCTTATATTTTTTACCATATCCATGGTCCACGGGCTTACTCGCATTGGGGGAGGAGATCATATCCCCACTGCTGTCTTCAGAGGAGGAGATCCTGAGGGATTTGAACGATCCAGTTTGCCCTACAACCATTGCAGAGGTTTGTTTCTGCAGAAGCGCATATGACCTTGACATCCGAGGTCCTATCCATCTGGTAGGGGAACCCCCTTATTATTATGTGTAACACCGGAGAAAGTCTCAGTGTGGTGGTGGTGTATGGCAGCCTTGCTATCCTATATATATATCCTATCTATATATTTACTTACCTGCCTTCGTGTGGAATTTGGACTAATATTCTCCTTGAACCAGGATTTTTTCTGTTCATCAACCTGTGTACACAATAACTTTTGTTTTTGTTTTATTTTATTTTATTTACATTTTCAAAATATATTTTCTTGGACTGTTCACGGTTTGTCCTCACTGGACACTGATTTTATTTACATTCAATTTTGTAATCTATTAACTTTTCAGCATTGTTCTGATTCACTCATTCATGCTGACATATATTTAGTGTTTTTTACCTACTTTGACAGAGATATCTGTCACGGGGTTGTTTTTAATTTTTTTTTTTTGTAGAGGTTTTCTACTATGATCATTCATATATGGTTACATATTGTTGTTTGATTCAACAATACCTGTAATATAGTCACCATCACTTCAGTTGACTTAGCGCAACTATATATTGTTTTTTCCATTGTTATCACATGATTATCACATGTTGTTTGTGTTGCAGCTTCTTTTCACTATATCTAGATCATATAAATCATTTCTACTATTAGCGCAGGATTACCCCCCTTTTTCCTTTATTACTTCTACCTGCCAACCTCCTAACGACATCATCAGTTAATAAGAAGGATGCCAGTTGCCTGCATATTATCCTTGTTTTACCCCTCCTTGCCTCTTGGGTCTCATTAGCTAAGTGATGGAGAAAAACTGAGGGAGAAGAGAAACATTGGAATACTAGTCAGTATCAGTTTGCAAAAAAAGTGTGTTCGCTTTGGAAGAATAAATCACCTCTAATGTTGGGTGTCCTACGAGTATTGATATTGCTGCATTATGTAAAACTATTAGAAGAGTTTTTACAATTTAGAATGGGGTGCCTCGAGATTGTCCATAATTTTAAAGGGTGTCTTGACTGAAAAAAGTTTGAGAAACGCTAATATAAATATACCATACCAAGAAATCCCTCATTGCATAATTCAAAATTTGTACAATATCCAGTAGAAGTACTTTTTATAGCAACCCTATTGACTGTGTCCTAATAGAATATACAGAGACAAAACTGAATAGGGGCCTGTGACGTCCGTGAGGCTTGTTGATGAAGTACGTAAAGAGACCCTGTCACCATGATTCATATCTTTTTTTTTTTTTAACATTTGAATTTTTACATACCATTGACTTGTCTCTACAGGCATCACACTTTGTGTTGGCTTGTGTTGGCTATGTTATACAGAAGACATTGGAATAATAGAAATCGGAAACTTTTGGTTGTGTCAGATTGTTTGTCGTTGTTACATGATAACATTCCCATCAGTTAATATGTCACAGGGCTCTGCCACAAGCCCTCAGCCCTTTCGCTACCTCTCTCTACCATGACTTTGATCAGGAGCGTGCTATTACACAGGTATCATCCGAGGAAAGCACCTTGTAGAGGCTAGTACTCAGTGGCGGCTGGTGCTCAACATTTTTGGGGGGGCGCAAACAAACGGAAAAAAAACATCGACTACAGCCTCACTGTGCCCATCAATTGTTGCCACTGTGCCATTAAATGCAGCCACTGTGCCATTAATTGTCGCCACTGTGCCATCAAGCTCAGCCACTGTGCCATCAATTGTTGCTACTATGCCCATCAAATGCAGCCACTGTGCCATCAATTGTCACCACTGTGCCATCAATCGTCACCACTGTGCCATTAAACGCAGCCACTGTGCCATCAAAGGCAGCTACTGTGCCATTAAATGCAGCCACTGTGCCATCAATTGTCGCCACTGTGCCATCACATGCAGCCCCTGTGCCATCAATTGTCGCCACTGTGCCATCAAACGCAGCCACTGTGCCCTCAATTGTCGCCACTGTGCCCATCAATCTTTGCCACTGTACCCATCAATGGTCGCCACTGTGCCCATCAATTGCCGTCAGTTTCGCCCCCTTAAAATGCTGCCAGATTGCCCCAAAATACCGGCAGATTGCCACTGACTCTGATAGACACTTCCAAAACACACCTACCGCTGTTATTCAGATGGCCAGCGCTCAACAGGGGGGCGGCCACCTGAATAGTGGACAGCAGCGGGGACAATGCATTGCATGAATCTATGTATTGTTGAGTGACAGTGCAGGAGAGAGGGGGCGGCGCTCCTGCTCCCACTATGGACGCACTGCCACTGCTAGTACTGCAAAATGCTAATGCTGTTTATATAGCAATGCAGCCCCAAAGGCTTTGCTGTAAATTACTGGGAACTTTTGACTGGTGATGTAGTGGCACGAAAGGAGGCATGATCTGTTCAATACTGGTGTTTTTAATGCTTGGTTAGGCTTGGGGTCATGTGCTATTAATGTTGACACCCCTCTAGGCAACCAGCGCTATCCTGACTCAACGGGCATTAGGTATAAATCACTTTGGCAATCCATTTATAGCTCTTGCAATACCCACCAGATTATCTTTCAAGTGATGTTACAAGAAGCAAATCAGCCTCTCTAAGATGAAAGTATGAATATAGGGTGATACATGAAGGAAAAAAATAAATAAGCCACCACACTCCAGTCACATCACAAGGATCACAGTTTATTAGAACTGACAGCCATGAAGAGTCCCCGTCCATGGGATCTCCCTACTAACACGTTTCACCCAACAGGGCTTACTCATAAGGGTACAGTGTTACAGGTTGGAAAAGTTGGACAAGCATTACTACAGTTTAATACACAGAAGAATCATCAGCTGCCATTCTTGGTCCTACCTGGAACATTGAAGCCAACTAGTAGTTATTTTTTTTATTGCTTCTCTGATGCTTTTGTGCTTTTACCCACCTTTCAGTATTCCCTTAGTACTTTCCCATGGTTTACACATTTCATACCACAGGATCTTTTTTGTAAGATATACTTGTATTCATAATGATTGTTATTTGGTAGGAATTATCCGATTTGTTGAACATGGTTATTTTATTTAAAAGTCTTTTATACATATGCAATTTTATTCTTTCCATGCTAGCATCAAATGTTACTCCAACATTTTATATTTTTGATATGTAACTGCTGTACCATGTACTTGTACGAAAAAGTATCCCGTTCTCTAAGGCCTCGTACACACGACCGAACATGTCTGCTGAAACTGGTCCGCGGACCAGTTTCAGCAGACATGTTCCGTCGTGTGTACGGCCGACCGGACAATTTTCCGGCGGATCGGACAGGTTTCCAGCGGACGAATGTTTCTTAGCATGCTAAGAAACATGTCCGCTGGAAGCCTGTCAGTCGGACATGTTCGGTCGTCTGTACGACTTACCGAACATGTCCACTCGGCAGAAAGCCCTCGCATGCGTCGAAGTGATTCGACGCATGCGTGGAAGCATTGACCTTCCAGGGTCGCGCATGTCGCGGCGTCATCATTGCGGCGACAGCGCGGCCACGTCACCGCGTATCCTGTCTGTGCGGATTTCGGTTTGATGGTGTGTACAACCAACAGACCGAAATCTCCAAGCGGACATGTCCCCTCGTGTGTACGAGGCCTTAGTATTTCTTCCTTTGTGGGAAATTCATGGTGATTCTGCCATTCCTTCTGCTTTCCTAATAAAAACTGACCACACTGTGGGTATGGAGTTGGGTGTATAGGATTGTACTGTGTTTTTTATTTTGTTTTTTTATTTTTTGTGGTTGAACTGGATGGACTTGTGTCTTTTTTCAACCTGACTAACTATGTAACTATGAAACTAAGCATGAGCGCACAGCATGGTCAGTTATGCGGCTGTGCTGAGAATTCAGCCTGCTTTCTGCCAATTATCAGACAACGTCGTCCCCCCCCCCCCGCCCCCCATTGCCTTTTAGCCTTTACAAACACTTTAAATCTGCCCATACGCTCTAAAGCTTTTAGGCTGGGTTCACACACTGACAACGGATGCAGCTCGCAGCAGAGGACCAGTCCGTCCCTGTTCTCAGTTTCAGGGACGAATCAGGGCTGAATTTTTGCCTGAATTTGGCTCTGAAATGGAGCCAAAGCCACTCTGCGGCCGCAGCAGAGATATGTGAACCACAATCACAATCTCCTGTAATGCAAATTGGATGCGGGGAGACCCCTATACAATTTGCACTAGTGTAAGCCCAGCCTTAGACATTTCTCAGGCACTCCAAACACATCTGGAAACTGGGGAAAGCAAAAGTTCTGTTTGAAGAATAGCACCATTACAGATAGATTATCCCTGTAGTAGCTATTCAACGAACATCTTCAATTGTGACAGATGCAGTTTTGTGTTGAACCTGTTTATTAAAAGTTTTATAAGAGTATAAAAATTCACATAGTGATACAAAAGACAGCCACAAAATAAAAGACCAATGCTCAAAAATGACGTATATATCTGTTATGTAATTAGAGTGGTACAGATTTTTTTTTCCGTGTATTTTGGCTAGAATGGTAAGAGAATGAAGTTCTAGATTAAAGAACACAAGATAGGACATAATTAGGTGGGTAGATTTGGAAAAGGTGTGGGGGGGGGGGGGGGTTGGACTGGCTGGAATTACTATAAAGGACCCTGTGTACATGTACTGATGAGATAACATAAATGAGAGTTCAGGGGCAGCTGAACAAATCGCCCAACTGCTCCTAAACGTCCGTTTACCAGCAGCAGTGCACATGAAGCCTTAGATACATATAGAAAATTGGAGAGCCACACCTTAGTAATTATAGTCATTTTATTTCATGGCCATCTAAACAGGGACCATAAGGGCAACTTAATTGGACATCCCTTTGGCTTTAAATTTGGAAGTGTTTCGTATCGTTTTCATAGGAAGTAGCCTTTGAAAGGAGAAACAAAGCATCCTGTAAACCTGCATTTATGATCTCCGAGCGATAAGACATGACCACCTTCTATAGTATGTAGTATATAGTATAAAATGCTCCTGGTTCCAAACATACAGATGGACAGTCTCATCTAATGCAGATTCGATTCTTTTTTATGCTTGTACATATTCGTTTTAGGAATGTGACACACATACAAACACGTCCAGCACATTCTTCTTGACAATTCGGTACAGATCATCATGATCGTCATCTATAATTCATTTTGTTTTGTGCTGTGGCTCTGCACACAAGTCTTCTTGTATTTCCTGTGAATGAGATAGTGTTAAGCAAACAGCTGCTTTTCCATGCAGCATTATTCAGTATGACTGCTTTGCATCCCAGTAATTGGAAATACACAAATAAGCCAGTTATGTACATGTTATAACCTTCAGAGCACACTGAGGGCTAAGTATTTGCAAGTCTGCAACGTACTGTGCATAAAATATTATTTGTGAGCTGTGTGCATACAATGTTGTGAATGAAATAAAAGGCTTTTAAAACTGGATCAACTTGTTGTTCAGGTTTTTTTAGTTATTTAGGAAAGATTGATGGATTTGCCTTGATGGAAACCTGTACTGAAAATGTATGTAGTTTGCCATCGCTAGCTTCCCCTGCTGTAATACTAGTTTCCTGATTGTCACACAAATCCAGTGTGTTTCTGTATTTTGAGTTACTGACTGAAAACACATTAGAAGCCCAAAATGTATACAGATTTTTCTTTCTTTCTGACTGTTTTACATGCTTTTGCCCGGTCAAGGTCCCAGAAAGCATGTAAGTCAACATCTGCTAGGCCACTAGCATTTTCAGGAGGTTCGCAATCATTTTTCCATATTTCTCTTAGTCAAGGCCGGTGCTAGCGCAAGGCAACATGGGCACTTGCCTTGCGATGCCAGGGAACAGGGCGGAAAATTGACCGGTCCGTGACAGTCGCCCGATCATCGAGATAGAGAGTGTGTGTGGTGTGGGCTGCCGCTGCGGGCGGCATCTAAAGGACGAGTCCCTGCAGCGGCGCTGACCTGTGCAGTCTCAGTGTGTGACAGTCTCACTGTCTCGTCCTTGGCTATGCGGCGCCTACGTCCTACGTCAGTGAGTGACGTAAGTGGACCCACCCCTGGTTCCCCTGGCCGCTCAGCCGCATGATGTGAAGGAGCGAGGGCTGCAGGAGGCGGAGCAACTGACGCACCGGACCCGTACAGGCAGTGCAACCTGCAGCGTCATCCTGGAGGCGACGGTGACCTGTTGAGGGACTCGGGACGGGAGCCGCCCGGTGCACAGATTGGTGTTCAGAAACAGGTAAGGGGGACCGACCTGTTTTAAACTTTCCTGTTTAAAAAAAAAAAAAATAGTATGTTTGCTATCTTTCTCTGTAAAAGATAAATAAGTTAAACGATCACTTTAAGCATCATAACCATTAAAGCTTAACGGAGCACATATATAATAATATATAATGTATGGTGTGTGTGTGTGTGCCGGGGGGGGGGGGCGTCAAATTGCACCTTTCCTGAGTTGGCAAAAATCCTTGCACCGGCTCTGCTCTTAGTACTAACGACATGTAGCGTGTGCATGCTCAGGGTAATACAAGATATCCACTAACTTTGCCGTCTTTTCACCTTTTACTGGCTGTACACTTGGATGGGATCTTTTTCCACCCCCTAATATTGATTCCTGAATTGCTTGTTTGGGTCATATAGATGGACATGGATAACCCACAATATAAAGCACCACTTGCAGTATCCTGCACCTACATATAAAAGTTTTCCTCCTGTCCTAAAGGAACTTCACCCCTTAGACAACAGGATTGTTTGCCAAAAGATGGTTTTCAAAGTTGACCTAGACACGTGTTTTGCTGACTTTCACAACTGGATCACCTACACCTTTAAACAACACTATCCCATTTACTCTGGCAGACCTGAAGGCAAATATCGCATTCACTTTACAGGATAATTGCTTTCCCTGAGTAAAACTGGAAGAAAGGAAACATCTTCCACCCAGTGTGATTTGACAGCTTAAAACCACAAAACAGCACACGAGGAGTGTAGCAGAATGTACCATCTAAGGATTCACTATTATGGGACTTATGCTTTTTCCACGTAAAATATACCACATTATTACCTTTGAGTTCATACTATTCAAATTCTATTGGATCTCTTCTGGATAACTTGAGCCAACAACTCGGATGTCTGGAATAAAAGAGGTTTAAACTTCAGACTTCTTCAAAGTTAGAGCTGTGAAAATATGGAATAGACTCACTTGGGAATTGGTTCCGGCTTGCTATAACTGGATCTTACCCTTTATAGGTAATAGTGCCAGACATTGTGAAGGGGTGTGCTTCCGCGCCAAAATAAAATAATTAATACAAATTCACCAAAGTGAAAAATAATTAACTACTAGGGTATTAAGCTGCTCCTCTGGGTCAGATTATTATGAAAATAATGTGCAATAGGATAAAAGTGTGAAAGAGGGCGCTAAGGAAATGTGGACTCACTGGTAAAGATACCCTCACACAGAAAGGGACCTCTCAGTAAGTCTAATGAATTGACTATACTAAACACTCCTGTGACAAAGAAAACAAAAAAACACAATATGATAGATAACTATATAAAGACAATAAGGTACTAAATACTGTGAATAAAATACTGAAAAAATATATATTTCACGATCCCGTGAATGTGCACAAAATGCTGTGAAAATAAAATAAAGTGTCTCTCTTTGGCACTCTAATTATTGCAGTCCATTAGGTGTGATTTTCCCAATGAAATAAGTGATCATACGATACGAGGTGAATATTCATACAGCCATCACCAACTAATTACAGCTTCACCCGATGTGTTCTGATCTGTAAAACTCTTACCAGAAGGTGTGGACCCCTTTAATTAAAAAGGATGGTCTGTTGAGCTGAACAGGTTAATGTGCCTGCACACTTGGACACCATCTATTCAGACTGCTGTGATTGGCTCAATCGTATCTCAGGAATCCAAAAAACAAAGGAGAGCTAATAGTGCATTATTGTTTATTAAAAATACATAAAAACAAAGTGGCTGAATGGCCCCTTACTTGGTGGGTGCCTGCCCGGCACTAGGATGGCATGCGCTGGATAAGACTCTGGCTCGCGAATGCAGAGATCGTCCGCTGTGCGGGGAGTCCTATTGGCAGCTGTAGCGTCTGAGTGCGGGATCAGCTGGGGAGCAGAGAAGTCAGACTGCCTCCGACATATGTTTCGTGGTCTTCCACGTCATTAGTGCCAGACATTGTTGATCCAGGGAAAATCTGATTGCTTTAGGACACAGGTGTCAAACACAAGGCCCAGGGGTCGAATCCTGCCCTCCAGGTCATTTTATGTGGCCCTCGCACCTCTCCTGCAGCTCTGATCCTCCTCCAGACCCTTACTTTCTGCTTTCAAGCACTGCATCCAGCTTCTTCCCAGCAGCAGCATAAGGAAAGGGGGTGCACTGTGATGTAAGGGAGAGTGGGAGACTCAACTTCTGATGGTGGGGTGGCTCTTGACATCTAATATATGGGGAGGGTATGCGCTGGACATCTAATCTTACAGATACAACTGGCCCTCTTGAGGAAAATCATAATGCTGATGCGGCCCATGAAGAAATGGAGTTTGACACCCCTGCCTTAGGAGTTTAGGAAGGATGGTGTTTCCTGCTGATGCTTCTTGGATCATACTTTAAGGCTGGGTTCACACTATTGCAAATTTTCATAGCAGGAGATTGTGACCGGCTCTCTATGGAGCCGGTTCACACCTCTCCGCAGCGTCCTTGTGCGTCTTTTGCCATGTGCCCCATAATGTGCCCGGATGTGCCCCATAATGTGCCCTGATGTGCCATGTACCCTGAGCCCTGATGTGCCCTGTGCACTGATGTGCTATGTGCCCCATAATGTGCCCCATAATGTGCCATGTGCCCCATATTGTGCCATGTGCCCCATCATGTGCCCTGATGTGCCATGTGCCCCATAATGTGCCCTGATGTGCACCATAATTTGCCCTGATGTGCCCCATAATGTGCCCTAACGTTCCATGCGCCCCATGTGCCATAGTGTGCCCTGATGTTCCCCGTGCCCCATGCCCTGATGTTCTATGTGCGCTGATATGCTATGTGCCCTAATGTGCTATGTGCCTCGTGCCCTGATGTGCTATGTGCCCTGATGTGCCCAGTGCCCTGATGTGCCCTGATGTGCCCAGTGCCCCGATGTCCATTGCCCTGATGTGTCTTGTGCGCTGATGTGCCCCGTGCCCTATGCCCCGATGTCCTATGCCCTGATGTGCTGTGCCCCGGTGTGCTGTGCCTCAATGTCGTGTGCCCTGATGTACTGTGACTTGTATCCTGATGTGCTGTATCCTGATGTGCTATACCATGATGTGCTGTGCCCTGTACCCTGATGTGCTGTGCCCTGTACCCTAATGTGCCATGTACGCTGATGTGCTGGGCTCTGTACCCTGATGTGCTTTATTTGCATTTGCTTACTGTATTTCCACAGCTTATTGGAAATCATTTCTATATAGTACACTGATACGTTAATATTAAATGCGGTCAAGTTGATGTTGACTGCTTGCAACTATATGGATAGTGTTTCTCCAAATAGATAGTATGTCTGCAAAATTATCTGTCTTCTATTTGGATCTTAAAGTATAACCAAAGGCACAAATATTTTTTTTGCCATTCCTTACTTACTAAGATAATACAAAGCACTCTGTAAGTAAGAAGGGGGCAGGGAAGAGTGGGCAGAGTGACTGCATTTGACTCTACAGCTGCAGGAGATGAGACCAGAAGATCCAGCAGCAGATTGCCTGAAATATAGTGATAGCTTAGCTCCTGGCATGCAATAAAAATGGAAAATTTAAGAGAGAAGTACACAAGGTAGTATGCACCTCGCTGGTCTTAACCCCCCCCAGTAATACAGAACATTTTCAGCTTTAGGGCAAGTGATTTTTTTTATTTATTTTGAATTAACCCAGCAATGATCAGATAGAGATGGCCTTATGCCTTTGCAATGGCATTGCTGGTATTTTTATGACTGTATTCATTTATCTTATTACTGTTGTACTCTTCCTTTTTCTCCTTACCTTTTAAAACATAATTGTAATTATCTATGGAGTTTGTTCTTTTCAGAATATATCCAAAACAAGTCTGCTTAATTGTTCGTTATCTGGGCAGTGAAAAGTTGGGGTTGATTTAATAAAGGATGGTAGCACAAACATTGGCTTTGCAATAACTTCCTGTTCTGAGGAAGTCCAATCCATTATAATTGAGAAAAACCTCACAACTATCTTTTTTTTTTTTTTGCAAAACCTCATTATTTTATTTTCAGTGTAATATCAAAATGATTTTGACTTTTTTTTTTGTCCCGGTTTCTATGCTTTCAATGTTTTTTGGTTTAAAAAAAGTATTCTGCTAAAAATCATTGTTTTTATATTTTGCTAAAATGATGATACTCACAATGTTGATGGCAATTTTGTACCTGCAACATAATCTTTTCATTATCAGTTTTTAGGGGGGTTTCTATTTATTGATTTGAAGTTTAATTTCTTTTGCGATTTAAGTTAAAAATACTGTGAAAAATGATATCATAGCCGGTCAAACTGTGAAAAAAAAAGAAAAATTACACAGTAAAGTTTGGCCTAAAAATATTGTCTGTTGGCAAATTAAATTCTGAACTCTGTGCAGGCATGAAATACAGTTCTGTCTTCTTTAATACATCATTAAATGTAATATTTTAGTGAAAGCAATGTATACCTGTATTTGACCTAATATCCACCTCATGCGGCAGGGAAGCAGTCCAAGAAGCCAATCCGTTCCTGTCCTGGCAAGGAGCATGCAAATAAGAAAAGAAAAAGAGTGACAGATGTGCTACTTTTACTTTCACTGTACAATCAGGCCTCGTATACACGACCAAGTTTCTCGGCAAATAGCAGCAAGAAACTTGCTGGGAGATATTTTTTTGCCGAGGAAACCGGTCGTGTGTACATTTTCGTCGAGGAAACTGTCGAGAAACTCAACGAGCCAAAAAGAGAGCATGTTCTCTATTTCCTTGACAGGAATGGAGAAAATTGGCTTGTCGAGTTTCTCGACAGCCTAACAAGAAACTTGACGAGGAAAACGATGTGTTTCGCCCGTCGAGTGTACGAGTCTTCACAGGCTGAGACAAGCATGTGGACTGAAGGGGATTCTGCAGCTGTCTTATGCCCCGTACACACCATCACTTTATGTGATGAAAAAAAATGACGTTTTTAACCACTTAAGCCCCGGTCCAATATGCTGGCTAAAGACCAAAGGTGTTTTTACAGTTCGGGACTGCGTCGCTTTAACAGACAATTGCGCGGTCGTGCGACGTGGCTCCCAAACAAAATTGGCGTCCTTTTTTCCCCACAAATAGAGCTTTCTTTTGGTGGTATTTGATCACCTCGGTGGTTTTTATTTTTTGCGCTATAAACAAAAATAGAGCGACAATTTTGAAAAAAATGCAATATTTTTTCTTTTTGCTATAATAAATATCCCCCAAAAACATATATAATATTTTTTTTTTCCTCAGTTTAGGCCGATACGTATTCTTCTACCTATTTTTGGTAAAAAAAATCGCAATAATCGTTTATCGGTTGGTTTGCGCAACATTTATAGCGTTTACAAAATAGGGGATAGTTTTATTGCATTTTTTTTTTTTTTTTACTACTAATGGCGGCGATCAGCGATTTTTTTCGTGACTGCGACATTATGGCGGACACTTCGGACAATTTTGACACATTTTTGGGACCATTGTCATTTTCACAGCAAAAAATGCATTTAAATTGCATTCTTTATTGTGAAAATGACAGTTGCAGTTTGGGAGTTAACCACAGGGGGCGCTGTAGGAGTTAGGGTTCACTGTGTTAGTGTTTACAACTGTAGGGGGGTGTGGCTGTAGGTGTGACGTCATCGATCGTGTCTTCCCTATAAAGGGAATGACGCGATCGATACGCCGCCACAGTGAAGCACGGGGAAGCCGTGTTTACACACGGCTCTCCCCGTTCTTCAGCTCCGGGGACCGATCGCCGCACTCGAGCGGCGATCGGGTCCGCGGGACCCGCGGTCCCGGAGCTTCGGACCCGCGACCCACGGCTGGGTACAAGTACAGGACGTATATATACGTACATGTGCCCAGCCGTGCCATTCTGCCGACGTATATGTGCAGGAGGCGGTCCTTAAAGTGGTTAAAAACGTCACTTTAATTGACCGTGTGTGGGGGAAAACGTTGTTGTATGTCTTCTAAAAAACGACCAAAAAAAATTGAAGCATGCTTCAATTTTATCTGTCGTTTTTCAAAACGTCAACTTTTACTTCACAGAAATTGACCGTGTGTAGTAAAAAACGTTGTTTAAAACGACGTTTTTTCACCCGCGCATGCCCAGAAGCTACTTATGAAGCAAGCTTCAATGGAAAAAGTGGTGAGAATGTAACCTCGCTTTGCTAGAACATTGTGAGAAAAACGATGGTGTGTAGGCAACTTCGTCTTTGAAAATTGAAGTTTCAAAAACGTCATTTTTTACTTCACAGAAAATGTCGTTTTTTTTCATCACATAAAGTGATGGTGTGTACGGGGCATAAGTATTCAATAAATTTTAGGTGTTCCAAATGAATCCTATAAGTACTGTATACAATATTAGGAAGGGAGGCACATTTAATGAAATGGAAAAACATTTAATCCAAATGGAAAAAGATAAATAAGTACACCAGTGCAGATAATTCACCCAAATGAATAAAGTTGATTAAGCGAAGTAGATTGCTGATGACTTGGAACTGCTTTAAAAACTGTGTTACATTATTAAAATGCTTTAGGCTCTGAAATAGAAGGAGAATCCTTTGAAATGCTTCAGCCAGCAGGGATTATGGTGAGGTCCCCCTATGGTCTGGAGACTGCTGAGTCTAGGACTCTTGAGCCATGGATTAGTGGCTTGTTAAGCGATCTTTTATTCTCATGCTTGTGAGTATTTCCTTGAATTTTTTTATTTTAATACAGTAAATGTTTTTGGGATAATGCACTAGGCTGGTGCTGTTTTTTTGTTCATTTTTACAGATATTCAGGGATTTGTGCCTGATTTAGAATTTTTTTTTTGATCACTCCAAATGACTATGCGTGTGTGCGCCTATCTCCAGCACCCTCCCTTTCACACAACTGGATATATATAGATGTCTGGATATATATATATATATATACACACATATATATATATATATATATATATATATATATATATATATATATACATACACAACTGGATATATATAATACACGCGTGATTGCATGCACGAGCGGCAGCAGGGGGTTTGTGTGTGTGTAAACACACAAATCCCCGCTTTGTTAGAGGAGAGAAGACAGATCATGTGTTTCTACAAAGTAGAAACCTTGATCTGTCATCTCTCCTAGTGAGTCCCATCCCCCAAAAGTTAGAACACACAATAAGGAACACAGTTACCCCCTTGATCGCCCCCTAATGTTAACCCCTTCCCTGCCAGTGACATTTACATATTATTTAGTGCATATTTATAGCACTGATCGCTCTGTAAATGTCAATAGTCCCAAAAATTTGTCAAATGTGTCCAACCTGTCCACCGCAATGTCACAATACCGCTAAAAATCGTAGATCACTGCCATTAGAGTATCTGTGAGGGGTTGCAGTGTTGTGGCACCAGCACCAGTGCCTAAAGCCCAATTTTTCTGCCCCTGTTTAACATGGGCGTGTAATTACAATTTTTGATGCAATACTTTGCAGCGGGCTCATTCCTGCGCTCCAACTAGAGTATCTGTGAGGGGTTGCAGTGTTGTGGCACCAGTGGCTAAGGCCCAATTTTTCTGCCCCTGTTTAACAGGGGCGTGTAATTACAATTTTTGATGCAATACTTTGCAGCGGGCTCATTCCTGCGCTCCAACTAGAGTATCTGTGAGGGGTTGCCGTGTTGTGGCACCAGCACCACCACCAACAAAGGCCCAATTTTTCTGCCCTTTTTTAACAGGGGCATGTAATTACAATTCTTGATCTAATATTTCTCAGCAGGGCCCATTCCTGCACCCACCAAGAGTAACTGTAAGGACTTACAGTGTTGTGGCACCAGCGCCAGCACCAAAGGCCCATTTTTTCTACCACTGTTCAACAATGGCATGTAATTAGATTTCTTGATATAATAGTTCACACAGCAGGGCATTCCAGCATCCAACTTACAAACGACTCCTACTTGCAAACGGAAGGAGACAACAGGAAGTGAGAGGAAATCTACCCCTAGGAAGGGAAATTCTCTTATGTAAGAGGTGTCTTCTGTCCACTGATGCTTTATCACCAATCCCTTTTTCAGTAAAAAAATTTTTTTGGGAAAAAATCATTTGTCATTGGGACAGAAAGTGGATTGCAATCTTCTGAACATATGCACACAGACATCAAAACAAATGTTACAGGGGTGATAACCCTTCTCTATGTTTTCAGAAAAGCTTAAAAATTGATTTTATGGCTGGAGCTACACTTTAAACAAGTACCAGTTCACAATTACAAGCAGACCTACAGTCCCTGTCTTGTTTGCACCGCCTGTATACTGCTGTTCAAAGTATATAGGGCCAAAGGGGCTGGTAATGACCTAGGGGAGGGGGGCGGGGAAACCCATGCTATTTTTCTCAATGATTTTCATCCATATTGCAGGGACCAGACATTACATTAAAGCCACAAGCAGTTTTAAATGACTTTTTTCTTACAGTAATCTCATTTTGTGCAGGGACACTTCTAAACACGTGCCACTTCACAGGCATACTATAGATACCCAGCAGGTATGATATATATATTTTTTTCACTTTAAGCATCATTAAAATCACTGCTCCGGAAAAAAACAACCGTTTTTAAAACTTTTTTTCCATTGATACATGTTCTCTGGGGCAAGACCCGGGTTCTCAAACCCGTTTTCTGACAATAACTTGCATATTAGGCTTTAAAATGAGCACTTTTGAATTCGAATGTTCGAGTCCCATTGACGTCAATGGGGTTCTAAATGTTCGTACGAACGTTTGGTCCGTTCAAAGGTTTTGGTGCAAACCGAACGGGGGGGGGGGGGGTGTTCGGCTCATCCCTAACTCTTTGGCCCCGTACACACGACCAGTTTCCTCGGCAGAATTCAGCTTCCGACCGAGTTTCTGGCTGAATTCTGCCGAGAAACCCGGCCGTGTGTACACTTTTGGCCGAGGAAGCCGACGAGGAGCTCGGCGAGGAAATAGAGAACATGTTCTCTATTTCCTTGTTGCTCTATGGGAGCTCTCGTCCCGCCGAGCTCCTCGGCGGCTTCAGTGCTGAACTGGCCGAGGAACTCGATGTGTTTGGCACGTCGAGTTCCTCGGCCGTGTGTACGAGGCCTTACTATTCATTCGGACATTATTTGACATGTACAACTTGCCTAAACATTGTTACTGACCAACATTACCTGATGGCAGTGGCCTCTTTCAGCAGAATAATGCACCCTGTCACACTGCAAAACGGATTCAAGAATGGTTTCAGGAAAACAACAAAAACTTAGTTGAACAATCCAATTTATTGTGTCAAATATGACTAATATAATATAACCTAGCTGAAATACCGGTATTGTGTCAGCACCTAAAAAACGATATTGATCGATCCCTAGTACAAAGGGACAAAGACAGTGGTAAAACCCTGATAGAAGTTCCTTCCCTACTTTAACAGAACATTAAAGATTGTAAACCCTCGTGTTTTTTTACATTAATGCATTCTATGCAAAGCCTCCCTTTTACGTACCTGAACCTGATCTTTCCAGAGGCGGGGATGAACACACCAGCTCCAGACGGTTTCACGAGTTCTGATTGGATAGATTGATAGCATAGCAGCCATTTGCTCCCACTGCTGTCAATCAAATCCAATGTTGTGGGGGTCGAGTCCTGCTGTCCTGCTGTCTGTGTCAATAGACGCAGCAGCAGGGCACGGGAGCGTGCCTGCATCACTGCCCTAAGGGAGAGCGGCTCTCCAACAGTGCACTCGAGAACAGGAGGAGCCAGAAGTGCGTGCCGAGGGATCCCAGAAGATGATGATCTGTATAAAACCATCTGCACAGAGGAGGTAAGTATAACTTTTTTTTTTAAACAAACCTTTAGTTACCCTTTAAATACAAATGTAACCACTTAATCACTGCCCTATAGACGAAAGACGTCTACAAGGCGGTTCCTTAACTCCATGGACGTCCTCCCAGAATCGTGCTCCCGCGCGCCCCATGGGGCGTGCACACGGGAATGTCCGGACCCGGCGCATCACGGATCACAGTAAATCGCTGCTGATGGCGGCGGTTTACCACGTGAACGCTCCGTCCAATGACGGAGCGATCACTTGTAAACAAACCGGCGTCATGTGATGACGCCAGTTCCTCCCTCCCCTCTCTGTACCGAATGGTACAGTGTGAGAGGAGAGGGGAGAGAGCGGATGCAGCACGAGTGCTGTGGGCTGGATCTGTGACAAATGCAGTCACAGATCCAGCTATCCATCCATCCCTACATGCTCAGCTATCCCTGCCCATACTGTGCAATACACAATACCCTGTGCAATACTCTGCAATACCCCACAATACTCTGCAATACCCCACAATACTCTGCAATACCCTGCAACGTTGCCTATGGGGATTTTTAAGTAGCGAAGTTTGGCGCCATTCCACAAGCTTGTGCAATTTTGGAGGGTGACATGTTGGGTATCTATTTACTCGGCGTAACTTCATCTTTCACATTATGCAAAAGAATGAAGAAAAAATACAAAATGTGCTAAATTTTATAACAGAAACAAAAGAAAAATTCATTTTTTTTACAGAATTTTCAGTCTTTTTTCTCTTATAGCGCAAAAAATAGAAAAACCCAAAGGTGATTAAATACCACCAAAAGAAAGCTCTATTTGTGTGAAAAAAAGGGCGAAAATTTCATTTGGGTACAGTGTTGTATGACTAAGTAATTGTCATTCAAATTGTGAGAGCACCAAAAGCTGAAAATTGGTCTGGTTATTAAGTGGGTTTACGTGCCTGGTGGTCAAATGGTTAAATCCGTGCTGCAAGAGTTGACTCTAGCATATACTTTATAAAGATATATTTGTATTTGTAGTTCTCTCTATAGTCTTACATGGGGGTTCTCCCATGAAGGGGCTTGCACAGCCACTTCTCGTTAAAGGTTAACAGTGCTCTCTCACTGTCTACCAACTGGAATCCCCCATTGTCGCCCTGTCCCACATCCGTTTACTGGAAAGTGCTTGTGCCCAATACACATTGCTTAGGCATGGTCCACTGGTGTATTTATCTTAAAACCTGCACTGAGAAATGCGGTAATTGACATGCATGCATGTTGACAGGAAGTGGCAGCAAAGAGTCTGCAAGAAATGAGCACCACTAAGATCACCACCAAGCATGGGGAAAAAAGGTGAAAAGTATTTTTTTTTTTAAATGTCAATTCTTAATGATACACTTTGTTTAAGCAAACTAAACATCAGATAGGGTTTACATCTACTTTCTCTGGCTTCCTATATTTATAGATCAATTGATTGATGCATCATTAAACAATAGGGGAACTTATCAAAGGTCACATGGACTAAATATGTCCCATGCTTTTTGGTGCAAACTACCTGCATCAAGCCAACTGGCAGGATCTGCACCAACTCAGTTTGAATAGATGTATTCCCAGGCCATAGACTAAACTTCAGGCATTATCTTTGAAACTGCTAAAAACTGTAAATGCACATTGCTGAGCACAGAATTGTAGGGAAACCCCTTCTGTAATTACAGAATTTTTTTTTTATTTATTTCATTCACTTGCAGTGAGAAGTTCATTGCAGATCTGCTTCTGTTTCATAAATTTACATCTGTTCGACACCCCAGGCCATTTTTTCTCCAACACACTGGCAATATGCCTTGTGTTTTATGGCATGCTTAAATGTGTTCATTAATGCCTAGTGATGCATTACAATGCATTTTATTACTCTTACATTTAAAACACTGTAAAGGCCTATATACATTTTCTTATTCTGGTGTTGTATGTTTGTGATATGTGTAATCATGGTGACTACAGTAAAAGCTTGGTTTGAGAGTAACTTAGTTTGAGAGCGTTTTGCAAGACAAGCAAAATGTTTTAATAAATTTTGCCTTGATATACAAGCGATGTCTTGATATAAGAGTAGCGTCATGTCACAACTGAGTATAAAAGAGAAGAGAGGCACCTCTAAGGCCCCGTACACACGACCGGATCTGTCCGCTGAAACTGGTCCGACGGACCAGTTTCAGCAGACATGTTCGGTCGTGTGTAGGCCTGACCGGACAATTGTCCGGCGGATCGGACAGTTTCCAGCGGACAAAAATTTCTTAGCATGCTAAATGTCCCCGCGTATTGTTTACGCGCGGATTTCTGTCTGATGGTGTGTACAACCATCAGACAGAAATCTCCGGGCGGACATGTCCACTGAAAACGGTCCGGTGGACCGTTTTCAGCGGACTGTCCGTCCGTGTGTACGAGGCCTAAGTGTAGCAACATGGTTACATTTAATGAAGGTACAACATTTAGCAACTTATTGCTACATTTAGAGGTGCCTCTCTTCTCTTGTATACACTGACTTCTTGGTTAATCAAAAAATAAAGGGCCAAATCCTCAAAGGAGATACGCAGGCGGAACTGCTGTTCAGCCTGCGTATCCCTGTGCCTATCTTTGGATCTGATCCTCAAAAGGATTTTTCCATAGATAGGCAGAAGATCTGACATCTGTAAGACACTTACACTGTCAGATCTTAAGATGCAGTACCGCATCCGCCGCTGGGGGCATTTCGAGTCGAAATGCCGCTTTGCGTATGCAAATGAGTACTTAGGCAGATCCACAAAGCTTTTTAGCTTTGTGTTTTCTGCGTAAGTTACGTTTTGCATACATAAAATTAGTTCTGCTTTTACAAAGTGTAAACTAGTAACACCTTGTAAAAACAGACCTTTTTTTCGATCGCCGCGATTTTTTTTAAATTTTGAATTTTTTTTCCCGGCGCGTAACTTTTTTTTTACCCGACGCAACTTTATTGTCCCGTCGCAATCCACAAAGCCCGACGTAACGTAATTTTTCGCAATGCACGTCGGGAAAATGACGTCACACGCATGCGCAGTACGGCCGGCGCGGGAGCGCGCCTCATTTAAATTGTAATCGCCCCCCCGGAGAGGAGGACCGCCTTGCGACGGAGAAACTTAAGTTACACGGCCTGAAATTTCTAGGTAAGTGCTTTGTGGATCGGGCACTTAGGTAGAAATTTTAAGGCCGTGTAACTTAACTCGGAAAAGTTAAGTTACGCTAGTTTTCTGAGGATTTGGCCCAAAGCTTTTATTTAGTCAGGTAACACACGATATGAGGAAAGTAAGGTTGACAAGGGGGCTAAAAAACAATTATAGTGAGATCTGGGCCAGTGGGGCTTTTGGTCAGATCAATGCACAGACATACACATTCAAAACGACAAAAGTGACATAGAACATTTTAAAAGGCTGTCCAGACGTCAGTTAGCAAAATGAGGGAAGTCTATCTTTCAAGGGGAAATCCCCAGTGTGTGGGTTAACAATAATTATATTAGATAATGGAGATAGGCTATCCCTTTTTAGCCTCCTGGATGCTCGAGCAATAATATACAGGAAAAAACAGGGATAGGAGAGAGAAAGAGAAGGATAGATATAAACTGGGCTGCAGCCGTAGTGAAGAGAAATTCGGGCAAAGGTGGCCCGAATACCAGGAGCCAAAGAAGTCAACGGGGGACACTGAACAATCTGGATCAGGTCACCGATATGAAAGTTATTAACCTTTCCAGCTTCCCCCTGGAATCAAGACATACTTGCCTTTTACAGAAAGGTATGTCCTTTTCCCCAATGAACATGATGGGTGAATTTACCGTCTATAAAGATGTGGTACTGTTCCTCTGAAAGGTATTCTTTAGATTACTACATACATACCGTAGTCACAGTAATGACACAATGACAAACATCACAAGTAATGATGAGGAGATCCTCCAAATTCTTACCTCTCTACTTGATCTAGAAGAAGATGAGCATATTGTGCCGTCTAAAAGACCGGCCAACCTCAAAATCAGGTCCAACAAAATGGCACCCATACATAAAAATAAATGGCTAAGCACCTTTCTAGATCTAGTACGTGCTGACCTGGGAAAAATAGATTGGACTCAAAGACATTGATAATTTACAATCTAATGAAAGATGTGCAATACGTGAACTAACACCTGCAAAAAGACTAATTATCAAGCGTAGTGACAAAGGGGGGAATGTTTTCCTCCTTGACGAGGACAACTATGTGAAGGAGGTTAATCGACTACTGAATGACGAAGAAACATACTTAAAACTAGGCAAAAACCCGTTCCCTGAACTCGTACTCTCACTGAACCAAAAACTAAAATTTGCTAGTGAGGAGGGTCTCCTTAGTAAACGTGAATTAGAACACCTTAAGGTAAACGACTACAATATACCTACGTTTTACATAATTCCAAAGGTACATAAATCACTTAAGGAGCCCCCGGGAAGGCCCATAGTTTCAGCTATAAGAGGACCCCTGTAACGGATGGGTAAATACCTAGATGGGATGCTGAAGAGTATGGTGATTGACCTCCAATCGTACGTCCAAGACACACGCGACGTTCTGGCCTTGATCACCCAAATCGAACTGGAAGAGGATGTCTTAGTAGTGGTTATCGATGTAGAATCTCTATACACATCAATCCCCCATGAATGGGGAACCAAGGCAATGGAATATTTCCTTGAGAAACATTATCCACAATGTGGGGCACAAAATGAATTTGTAGTGGAACTCCTGCTGTTCGCCCTTAATAACAACTTCTTTCAGTTCGATAATAAATACCAGCAGATCAGGGGAACTTCTATGGGGGCACCCTGGGCACCCGCCTGTGCATGCCTACACCTAGGACTGTGGGAAGAGGATCTTCTCTTCGCACTTCCAATGTACCTGGGCCAGGTGCACACCTCGCTCAGGTACATTGATGATGTCCTGATGGTGTGGAGGGGTGACCCAACCTCCCTAGAGACATTTATGTCAGCACTAAACTGCAATGACCGTAACATCAAATGTTTTAATTTGGGGTGGAGTTCCCCTAATATCCATTCCAGACCTGAAGGGCCTGGTAATTGAATTTGGGGGGACCCCCACACATTTTTTTTTCTCAATGACTTTTCTCTGTATTGCCTGGAGCCGACAATT
This sequence comes from Rana temporaria, assembly GCF_905171775.1. Lineage (NCBI taxonomy): Eukaryota > Metazoa > Chordata > Amphibia > Anura > Ranidae > Rana > Rana temporaria. The sequence continues at coordinate 79,075,332 of NC_053500.1, read as the reverse complement.
CATTATAGCCGCAAATGGTTTTAGATGACTTTTTTTCCTTCAGAAATTACAGTTTGTGCAGGGACAGTTCTAAGCACGGGAAACAAGCGCTACTTTACAGGCATACTATACACCGCCCTAGGTACGAAATTTAAATGAATATTTCACTTTTATTGTTTCACTTTAAGCATTGTTAAAATCACTGCTCCGGAAAAAAACACAGTTTTAAAAAAAAAAAAAATTGCATTGATACATGTCCCCTGAGGCAGGACCCAGGTCCCCAAACACTTTTTATGACAATAACTTGCATATAAGCCTTAAAAATTAGCACTTTAGATTTCTCCCAGACTTTTAAAGGGTGTTCCGCAGCTTTTCGAATTTGCCAAGAACACCACAAATTGTTTGCTGTTGGGCGAACGGGTGAGCAGGCAATGTTTGAGTTGAACATGAGTTGGACTCGAACTCAAAGCTCATCCCTAATCAGATCGGCTGCACCTAGGAATTAGGTCTGAGCACTTGCTCAATTACGACAAGATGCATCTGGAAGAGCTTTTGTATTTTTCACTCTTGGCAACAGATGACAGAGAATATTGCTATCAGACATTGAGAGAGCACACTAGAGAGCAATTGTTGCAATGTATCTGTCTGGCTCATGTTTTCATTGATCTGGGCAGTTTTCTGTTTGAGGGTGTTCAGCCACACAGATTTTTGCACAGTTGGCTCTTTCTAATGTCTCTAGTGGAGGTGATGATGATACGCCCCCTTTTAATGCAGCTCAGGTGGAGTCTTTGGTTTGGCTATTGGAAAACAACTCAGCCTTTTTCTTTGAGCCATACTCAGCTTGTCCTCAACGGGTGTTTGTAAAATGTATTGATTCAGTGCAGTGCAGTGTGCAAATCAGATTTTGTGCAATCATTATTACAGGCCTGGGGTCAAGTTTGTTGAACCCGGCCTCTGTCAGCTCCCAACCACCCATTTCTGTGGCTAGATACCAGCCTGCTCAGATGTCTTTCTCTCCTTCACCCACAGAAACACGACCTCGGGAAAAGGACAGTTCAGTTTCTAAATAGGGAAAGAAAATTAGGGAAATAATGAACAGTTATATTTAATGCATTTGGCAACACACACAGCCTTTTTTTTGTCTGGCTAGATCAAGGATCCTCAAACTACGGCCCTCCAGCTCTTGCAGAACTACACATCCCATGAGGCATTGCAAGACTCTGACATTCACAGACTTGACTAGTCATGATGGGAATTGTAGTTCCTGAACAACTGGAGGGCCATAGTTTGAAGACCCATGGGCTAGATTTAGCGGCTGTTGAATTTATATAGTTTTGCGTAAGTGATGTGATTCACAGACTGTGCTTCTTACCCAGAGGACATATTGTGTGTGTTTTTGGCACAGGCACCATGAGCACTTGTACCTCACTGATAAAGAAACTATAATGTTGAAACATGTTTGGGATTGGGAGTTTTTTCTTGTTAAACATTAAAAGAGATTGAAAAAATAAATAAAAAAACATGCTCCTGAGGTGCATGCAGCATCGGTCCCCTGCCACCTCTAAGAACTAAGTGATTAAATAAGAAGTATGTTTTAATAATTATTTTTATTCATACTTACCTAGATGCATCTGTCCCCCAGCACCTCTAACACTGAGAACCAATCAATCGAACACCACCGATCGCTCAGTTCTCACAGCTCCCCAAGCAGAGAGCAGCTGACTGTCAGCCAGCAGCTCTCTGCTGTGTCCCCTACTCGCTCACTAGAACACTGGGCTGTGAAGTGGGCGGGAGCGACCGGCTCAGGCTCTCAGCGGCTCGCTAAGAGGCTGAGCCGTGTGCTGGTCCAGGCATCTGGGCAGATACCGACTCCATGATCATGATGACCCTCGAGCCTGGACCGACTCTGTGACGTCAGTAGAGAGCAGACTTAAACCCGCTCTCTGCTGAAAACGGGTCACAGGAGTGAAAAACGAATTGCACTCCTGTGATCCATAGAAGAAGAACAGCCAAACGAGCTTTGGCTGTACTCCTTTAAAGACCAATGATTGCTCAGTTCTTGGTCTTCAGTCCCCTCCTGTGCTCACTGGAATGCCAGGCTGTACAGGGGGTGGGAGCAGGCTCTCTGCAGCCCCTTGAGAGGCTCAGCCAGCTGCCGTTATTAAAATCTGGATCCCATCATTAAAACCTGGATCCCTCCACAGTCTGGACAGGCTGAATGATGGCAGCCGACAGCTGACTTTAGCCCTCTGTCTGCTAAATACGGATCATAGTAGTGCACTCCCATGACCTACAGAAGTATGGCCAAAAGAGCTTTGGTCCTACTTCTTCTCCTTTTAACCACTTGAGACCCGCGCTATAAACAAAAGACATCAACAGCGCGGCTCTCAAGTGCCAAGTGGACGTCTTTGGACGTCATTTAAAGTGCATTACCCGCACACGCCCCTGGGGGGCACGCAGCGGGTAAACACTGTCCGGGCGCATCGCTGAAGAGCTGATGCGTGTACCTGGCGGCCGCGATGTCCGCCGGGTACACGCGATCGTTGGTAACACAGCAGGGACGTGGAGCTCTGTGTGTAAACACAGAGCTCCACGTGCTGTCAGAGGAGAGGAGACCGATCTGTGTCCCTTGTACATAGGGACACAGCATCGGTCATCTTCCCCAGTCACCCCCCTCCCCCCACACAGTTAGAACACACCCAGGATACACATTTAACCCCTTCCTCACCCCCTAGTGTTAACCCCTTCCCTGCCAGTCACATTTATACAGTAATTAGTGGATTTTTATAGCACTGATCGCTGTATAAATGTGAATGGTCCCAAATTTGTGTCAAAAGTGTCCGATACGTCCGCCGCAATATCGCAGACCCAATAAAAATCGCAGATCGCTGCCATTACTAGTAAAAAATAAAGAAAATAAAAAAAAAATCATAATTCTGTTCCCCATTTTGTAGGCGCTATAACTTTTGCGCAAACCAGTCGCTTATTGCGATTTTTTTTTTTACAAAAGTACGTTGAAAAATACGTATCAGCCTTAACTGAGAAAAAAAAATGTTTTTTAAAAAAAAATTGGGATATTTATTATAGCAACAAGTAAAAAAGATATATATATATTTTTTAAATTGTCGCTCTTTTTTTGTTTATAGCACAAAAAATAAAAACCGCAGAGGTGATCAAATACCACCAAAATAAAGCTCTATTTGTGGGGAAAAAAGGACGTCAATTTTGTTTGGGAGCCACGTCGCACGACCACGCAAATGTCAGTTAAAGCGACGCAGTGCCGGAAGCTGAAATTTCGCCTGGGCACGAAGGGGGTTTATGTGCCCAGTAAGCAAGTGGTTAATATTTGTTACTAGCTGAAAGTGACGGTTCTTTAATGTGGAATGTTGAAACTATTAAATACAAAAAAAGAGTAGAGAGATCAAAGCAACAATGCAGAATAAAGAAATAGAAGAAAGAATGGCAAGATTTTGAGGATTAAAGGGTAGATATAATTACAGTAAGCATTTAAGACAACATTTAAGGAAGTTAGATCAGAAGAGACAAAGTAAAACAAAGAGTTTAGATCAGTAGAGACAGATCAATTGTAATAAGGCATGATTGAAATAAAAATAAGATAAGGATGGACTAATTGAGAATTACAGAAGAGCAAAGAGATATTTTGGGGAAACGGTCATTAAAGTGATAAGAAAATTAGAAATATTTTGGAAAAGCTTAATAAAGATTTAATTATATATCCTCTGGATAGGATGTGTGATCTGTGAAACGCATGGCTTAAATTAAGAGTAAATATTTATAGTCTCAGGATAGTGCAGAGTTCTATATTGTGGATATTGAAAGGGCCAGATAATAAATATATATAGATACATATTATAGACCACATCCGAATATGATATAGACTGTCAAGGATTGCAGGGTTATAGAAGACACTAGACAAGAAGAAACTAGAGATTATTTCTGATTTCCAAATCTGCAGAGTGGAATGCATAGGGCTCAAAATAAATGTCTGAAAGATCTGCACATAGAGTCCACTTTAGACCAAAATAGTGAGCATAGATACACTATATTACCAAAAGTATTGGGACACCTGCCTTTACACGCACAGGAACTTTAGTGGCGAACCAGTCTTAGTCCATAGGGTTTCATTATTGAGTTGGCCCACCCTTTACAGCTATAACAGCTTCAACTCTTCTGGGAAGGCTGTCCACAAGGTTTAGGAGTGTGTCTATGGGAATGTTTGACCACTCAGGCACTGATGTGGACAAGAAGTCCTGGATTGCAGTCTCTGTTCTAATTAATCTCAGAGGTGTTCTATTGGGATGAGGTCAGGAATCTGTACAGGCCAGTCAAGTTCCTCCACCCTAAACTCGCTCTTCCATGTCTTTATGGACCTTGCTTTGTGCACTAGTCCAAATCATTTGGTGGAGGGGGATTATGGTGTGGGGTTGTTTTTCAGTGGTTGGGCTTGGCCCCTTAGTTCCAGTAAAGGGGACACTTGAGGTGTCAGCAAACCAAGACATTTTGGACAATTTCATGCTCCCAACTTTGTGGAAACAGTTTGGCGATGGCCCCTTCCTGTTCCAACACGTCTGCGCACCAGTTCACAAAGAAAGTTCATGTGCATGTAAAGGCAGGTGTCCTAATACTTTTGACAATATACTGTATGTTGTAAGCATTTTATTAATTTCTTGTAATAAAGGAGGGAAGTTGGCATTAAATAAACCTGCAAGTATTCTATTAACTGATGACATCAGCGATAGTTAGCCTGTAGGCACATGAGCTGCGATGGGGCTATGGTAATAGGTAGGGCCTCAGCTTGCATAGTGTGTTTCATAACCCAACAAAGCTTTGAACTCATCCAGAAGGTGATTCAACTTTGGAAGTGAAATGTGGGGTCTTGTAAGGGTTAACGGAATGTCCTTAGCAAAAAGGGCAAAGTTAATATTTCTTATATTACGCCATAATACCATATATGTCACCATGAGTTTGAATATCTGCCGCCAAGGGTTCCAAGCATAGAATAAACAGTAGAAGGGATAGAGGGCAGCCTTGTCTAGTACCAGTATACATAGGGAAGTGGTCTGACATTGCATATGGAAGTTTGGCCTGGGATGTAGGAGTGGAGTTAAAAGGCTCTAAGGACCTAAAGAAAAACCATGAAACCCAAAATGTTGTAAAACAGAAAACATACGCCCATCCTAATTTATCAAAAGCTTTTTGAGCAATTGGGCTCAAAAACAAAGAGGGGGGGTATCCCTTGTTTACTGCATTAGCTAGGTAAGGTGTTCATCTAGTGTTGCCTCATGTCTGTCGAGTAGAAACAATGCCCACCTAATCTTTATTTACAAAGCAGAGAAGCAGTGTTGACAGCCTGTTAGGTAAAATCTTTGTAAAGATATTATAATCTGAATTTGAGTAAAGCTATGGATCTGTAGTTAGCCGACGAAGCTGCATGTTTCAATATTACAATAATATAGAAATGGAGGAATTAAGGAGAGTCTCCCCCTTAAGCAAAGATCTATAAAAATGGCCATTAAGGAGGGAGCTAAGGTAAAAATTCTTAATAGGAGTAAGGGAGGCCATCTGGAGATTTATGCAAAGGGAGGTGCTTAATGACTTCAACAAGTCCCTCCATGGTGTATTTCACATTTCAGGAAGCTATGTCTGCTGAGGCCAAGTTAGGTAATCTAAAGGTAGACATGAATATTCTGGCTTAATGTATTTGGGGATTAGTAATTAATTATATAATTTACTATAATACACTCCAAAGGTCTTAGAATTGGAAAGCTGGATGTTTGAAAATCCTTGGTAATACAGTATGATACTATATTTGCCCAGGGATTTTGAGTACTCAGTTTTCCCAAGATGCAGTGATAAAGCATGGTGACATCGCCATTTTTTTCAGGAAGTAGAAAAAGACTGGTGTCTATAGTAAGTTTCTATTATATATATATATATCTATTATATATATATATATATATATATATATATATATATATATATATATATATATATATATATATATATATATATATATATATATATATATATATATATATATATATGTTTTTTTTATGTTTTATATTTGCATCATTTATTAGGTATGTTTCTGATGCTATCAGCAAGTACTGATTCTGTCTTCAGGCATGTATTATACTGTGGTGTCTGTATAATACTGATCTCTGTGAACATGTTTTTCTGGCTTGGTCATTGCGTTTGTGTGCTGGGGGTGTCACAAGGATGCTGACCTAGGAGGAAAAAAAATAGACAAATAGCCCTACACTAGTGACAACTGCCTAATTCCATCGAAATTAACAAAATAATACATTTGGAGATCTATGCAGTATGTTTAAAGTGTAACTAAAGACAATAATTTATTTTTTCCATTTTCGAAAGTGTAAAGGAGGGTTAAAACAGATTTTTTGGAGATTTAACTTCACTTTTTGTCCAGTAGAAAGTGAGAGAATTTCCAATGTGAGGGACATCCCTTTTGTGAAAGTTGTCATGGGAACAAGTGTCACCATTAAAACATCTCCTTTTTGTCCCAGTTCAGGTATCAATTTTGGATTTACTGTACCTTTTACTTTCTTTCCCTGACTTTGGTGATCAGGACAATTGGAGAGAGGGAATTTCACTTGACACATACAGCAATTAAACTAAAATGTTGCCTTTACTTGTACTGAAAGGGAAGGTCATCCAGGGTTAAATTCACTATAACGGTGGTTCTCAACCTTTGTGAGACCAGTAAATGCTTTAAAAAAACAGCCACCTACTGCTTGTCTTCATCTGCTCAGGACACACAGTCCAGGGTGTGTGCATGCAAAACTGACTACAGGGTCTTGGCACGCATCAGCGTCAGTGTCTTGCAACTCCTGGCAGCAATCCAGAGGATGCAAATTGATCGGCAAGCAGACAAATCTGATCAGTTTACAACAAGGAAGAAGAGGCACTAGACTGGTAGGGTCCGTTAGGTTCTTCTCAGGAATAGAGTAAATGAAAAAGTAAGACTAGTGTAACAAACACACACAGGGGGATGGTTCACACAGAGATACGACGGTGTTTCTCCTGATACGCCGTCGTATCTCTGACTTACACTGGTCTTATCTATGCGCCTGATTCATAGAATCAGTAACGCATAGATATGGCTAAGATCCGACAGGTGTAACTGTGTTACACCATCGGATCTTATTTGTAATTTAAAAATGGCGCAGGGGGCGTTCCCACTGATTTACGTTGAATAATATGTAAATCAGCGAGATACGCGAATTCACGAACATACGCGGACCCGACGCAGTGTTGTTACGACGTTTCAGTAGCGGCTTTTCCGGCGTATACTTACCCCTGCTTCTATGAGGCGCAGCCAATGTTAAGTATAGCCGTCGTTCCCGCGTCGATTTTGAATTTTTTAACGTCGTTTGCGTAAATCGTTCTGTAATACGGATGGGCGTCGTTTACGTAAGCGTCGAAACCACTGATGTCCTAGTGACGTCAGTGGGAGAAAATTCACGGACTGCGCATGCTCATTTAAATCGGCGCGGGGACGCGCCTGATTTAAATAGTACACTCCCCCTAGCCGCGGAATTTGATTCCGCTGGGGGATTTGCGATACGCCGCCACAAGTTTGGAGGTAAGTGGAGGTAAGTGGTTTGTGAATTACCCACTTGCCTCTCAAACTTGCAGCAGGGTATCTTAAATCAGATAGATCACGCGGATCTAAAGATCCGCTGATCTACCTGAATCTGGCCCATAGATTCCACTGGTAGGTACCACCTGCCAGGTGGGCCAACAGATTGTAAACAGAAAGCGCAGTGCTGCTGAGACTGTAACAGCAGTAAGCCCCGGTTCACACGGATGTGAGTTCATAACGAATGTGATTGCGTCAAAAACATTCTAAATTTGCATGTCATCCATAAAGTCATTGTTTTCAATGACAGTCGTTCCCATACATGCGTTGCGATTCCTCTACGAATGCGATGTGATAAAAAAAAGGGTCTTGTGCGAGTTTACTGCGTTGCGTTGCGAATTTAGTCTCCATAGACTTCAATGTAAATCATTCTGGAATCGCATTGATGGTTCACATCTGTGCAAATTCCACCACATTACTCTCCACAAAAAACAGGAAATACACAGGAAGTTGACACTTTTTTTTTTTACATTATGATTCCATTGACTAGAACATCAATCTCAGCTTATGTGGGGGGGGTGGATGTCGTTGGAGGGGCGCATTTAATGTAGAAGCTTCAAGTGCAAGCACAAAGGCACATAACTGCCAGTTCTAGAAATACTGAGACAGCCATAGTCCAGTAGCAAGTGTTTAAAAACACTGCTATAGAATATTGCCTGTGCAACACAGGAACAAGGGATGCTAAATGCATTTCAGATCTTGGTTTATAAGGGAAAGACTTAAGTTCTAGACCTCTGTGTAGACCTTTTATCTGGGCACAACCTATAAATACTAAAAGGTGAACTTGTCGATTAAAATTACAATGGTGCCAAGTTATTATTGGTTGCATTACATAAGTGTGTACACATTAATAGATTATTTGAGTATCTTAAAAGCCTGTTCTTATTCCTGAGGAGGAAGAGACTTAGCTCTATATCAGCATCATGCAAAGAATCAAACTGATCTTGCTGGGATGGATGTGCGTCCATGACTTGGCCTGGTCCATTTGAAATGGGAAAGCAGGGGGACTGGCAGGATCACCAGTACTGAACCAGCTAAAGCAATCAAGCCTGTCCATCAGATTTGATCTGGTCAGGTAGAGTCTTGCAACTGCAGTACAAGAACTTCTGGAGAACAGTGTAGATGCTGGTGCAACCTGCATACAGTTTTGTTCAAAATTATTCAACCCCCCAATGCTGTAAAGGGTTTTAGGGAATTTGGTGTACATTTGTAATTGTATTCAGAATGAAATCCTACAAGGACTTCTTAAAGAACCATATGCAACTAAAATGACATCAATTGGTTTTGTAATACAGTAGTAAATGTTTAGTTTGTGAATTCTTCAATTACGCAATTATTCAACCCCTTAAAGACTACCACTCTGAAGAACAGAGGTTCATTGAAGTGTTTTCAATCAGGTATTGAAAACACCTGTGGATGTCAGGGAGCAGCAATAAAGCATAATAAGCACCAATTAGGCAGCTTTAAAATGACTGTGATACTCAGCTACTTCTAGACATTTAGGGCTCTTTCACACGTCCGTTCAGTTTTTCAGATCAGTTTTTTTTTCATCAGTTGATCCGTTTTTCCATCAGTTTTTCGTCCGTTTTTCATCAGTTTTTCATCAGTTTTTGCATCAGTTTTTCCATCCGTTTTTTCATCCGTATTTTTTATTTTTTTGGGGGGCTTTTTACATAGAAAAACGGATGTTAGCGGAACGGATGATAAACGGATCATCCGTTAACGTCCGTTTTTCGTCCGTTCCGTTTTTTAGACGGAAGAAAAATAGGGTTTTCTTCCGTCCAAAAAAACGGAACTGAACGCAGACGGATGCTAACGGACGATAGCGGATGCTCATCCGCTAACGGACGCTAGCCCATAGGGAAGCATTGCGGTCCGTTAACGGACGTCCAAAAAACGGACGAACGGAACGGACGTGTGAAAGAGCCCTTACTGGTGTGGTTACAAACATGGTGAAGTCAAGAGAATGGTCCAGGAAGACAAGAGAAGAGGTGATTACTCTTCACAGGAAGGGCAATGGCTATAAGAAGATTGCAAAGATGTTAAGCATACCAAGAGACACCATAGGAAGCATCATTCGCAAATTCAAGGCAAAGGGCACTGTTGAAACGCTACCTGGTCGTGGCAGAAAGAAGATGCTGACTTTGACTGCTGTGCGCTACCTGAAGCGTAGAGTGGAGAAAAGTCCCTGTGTGACTGCTGAGGAACTGAGAAAAGATTTGTCAGATGTGGGTACTGAAGTTTCTGCTCAGACAATACGGCGCACACTGCGTAATGAAGGCCTCCATGCCAGAACTCCCAGGCGCACCCCCTTGCTGTCTCCAAAGAATAAGAAGAGTCGACTGCAGTGTGCCAAAAGTCATGTGGACAAACCACAGAAGTTTTGGGATTGTGTTCTGTGGACTGATGAAACAAAATTAGAACTGTTAGGGCCCATGGATCAATGCTATGTTTGGAGGAGGAAGAACAAGGCCTATGATGAAAAGAACACCTTGCCTACTGTAAAGCATGGCGGGGGGTCAATCATGCTTTGGGGCTGTTTTGCTTCTGCAGGTACAGGGAAGCTTCAGCGTGTGCAAGGTACCATGAGTTCTCTTCAGTACCAGGAGATATTGGATGACAATGTGATGCAGTCCGTCACAAACCTGAGGCTTGGGAGACGTTGGACCTTTCACCAGGACAATGATCCCAAGCATACCTCCAAGTCCACTAGAGCTTGGTTGCAGATTAAAGGCTGGAACATTTTGGAGTGGCCATCGCAGTCACCAGACTTAAATCCGATTGAGAACCTCTGGTGGGACTTAAAGAAAGCAGTTGCAGTGCGCAAGCCTAAGAATGTGACTGAACTGGAGGCTTTTGCCCATGACGAATGGGTGAAGATACCCGTAGATCACTGCAAGAAACTTGTGTCAAGCTATGCTTCACGTTTAAAAGCTGTTATAACTGTAAAAGGATGTTGTACTAAGTACTAAGATTGAATGTCACTTTGGGGTTGAATAAAACTGATAATGATGTGAGCACAGAAAAGATCAATGTCAAACTGGCCAAAAAAATCAATTTCAGTGGGGGTTGAATAATTTTGAATACAACTGTAGATATAAAACTGAAGGAGTATGGAGCAGAACTCATAGAAGTGAACTAAGTGAACTTGGTGTTGAGTTATTCACTTTAAGGTCATCACAGAGGACAAGGGGCACTCTTTGGGCCAGATTCAGAGAGAACTTACGCCGACGTATCTGTTGATACGCCGCGTAAGTTCTAGGATGTGCCGTCGTATCTATGCGCCGTATTCTTGAAACCAGATACGCCTGAATTCTGGCTCCATTTGACCGACGTAAGTCTCCTACGCTGTCATATCTTGGGCGCATATTTACGCTGGCCGCAAGGGGCGCTTCCATTGATTTACGCGTCGAATATGTAAATGAGCAAGATACGCGCTTACGCCGGCCTATTTACGTTACGCTGGCGTAAATATGGGAGCAAGTGCTTTGTGAATACTCAGCTTGCCTCTCAATGTTACGTCGGCGTAGCGCATATGAGCTCAAAGATGCGCCGATGTACCTGAATCCCGGCCTCTATGTCTAGAGGAAAAAACATTTAATCTCCAAATACAGCAATGTTTCTTCACAGTTAGGGCTCTTTCACACGTGGCAGATCAGTAATGATCCGCCCCGTGAACCTCCGCTTGCTCAGCAGGGATCGCCCTGTTTATCACCGCTGAGCCGGCGGATGACATGGCGGCCCTGTCTTTTCTCCGCTCTTCCCTATGGGGGATCGGATGAACACGGACCATCTGTCTGTGTTCAACCAATCCACAGACGGAAGGAAAAATAGGGTTTTCCCACGTCTGCAGAATCGGGGAATGCGGAAGCGGGCCAGATCGGATGTCAGCGGATGTTCATCCGCTGACACCCGCGATCTCATAGGGACCAATGTATGTCGCTTTTTCATCCATACATGGATGGATGAAAAAGCGGACATACGGTCGGCCCGTGTGAAAGGGCCCTAAGAGCTGTCAAAATGTGGAATAGACACCTCCAGAGGTGGTTCTGGCCAGCTCAGTAGATTGCTTTAAAAAAGTTCTGGATTACTTCCTAAATGTGCATAATATAGCTGGGTACTAACAGTTATAGGTAAAGTTGATCCAGGGAAAATATGATTGCATCCAAATGGATCAGGAAGGGATTTTTTCCCATTACAGCAAAATGGATCATGCTTTGCTGGGGTTTTTCACCTTCCTCTGGATCAACTGTGGGTATAGGACTGTGTATATGGGATTGTATTTATTTGTTTATTTTGGTTGATCTGGACGGACTTGTTTTTTTTTTTCAACCTGGCTATCTATGTAACTATATATGCAAGTCTCAGATAATGGCTATGGCTATGGAGTTGAGGAACGTGACTTTTGATGTATTACACAACCAAGCTTCAAGATTTCTCTAACTTGGTTAATGTGCAAACATTGGGCTTTCGGGGAGAAGCTCTAAGCTCACTGCGTGCATTAATCTGGAGCATGTTGGTGGAGTAGCGGCTGAGATATATTTTCCCATGGTGGGAAAACTTCTGCTGGAACCTTGCTGACGGGGTCATGGAGCTGCTTAAAATCCGATGGTGAGAATGTCGGCTCTCTTCTGTGTAATAAAGCGCAAGTGATCGCTTTTTTTTTAAAAATATATTCTATTTTTATTTGGTGATACACATTCTGTTTAACTTGCTAAGTATGAACATTTGTGACACTGAAGAAACTTGGTGACAGCACACTTTTCCTTTGCAATGATTACAATTTTAATCCAGTTTTCTGGATTTTAATAGCCATTTATTAAGAATACACTGTATTTATAAAACAAATGGGTGCTAGGGGTGAGAATCCCATGGGGCCACTTCTCTATTATTCTTTCGTGGCCCTGACATTCCAAGTCTATTTTATCTACCTTGTCAAAGGGAAGATGCCTATACTTGCCTATTCTGAAGTTGCTCTGGTCCAGTCAGGTGACCAGCTTCCAGTGTCGGCTTTAGGGAAATAAGCCTATGGGTGATGTCATCTCCCAGGCTGTGCAGCCATTGTTGGTAATCTGTCCTCTTCACTGCGGCTGATGCTATGCTGACTGGAAAGGAGCGACTTCAGAATAGGTAAGTATAGACTTATTTATCTTTTTATAAGATAGAAGGATAGAATAAGCTTAGAATGGGAGTGAGAGTTGATTTAGGCCTGGTTAGGTTTTGACTTGCCTTCCACTTTAAATGCAAGGTGCGAAAGACAGTAAAACAAATCCGAAACAAAAATAAATAAAAAAATAGGGTCTGCAGACACTTAGAAATAAAAACAGAGTTAATGCCTGAAAATAAGAAGGAAAGCAAATGTGTTAACTTTGTGTATACAAAAGGATAATGGTGCTGCTGATATCTGGAATACTGACACAATTACACTACAATTACATGGAGTGGCTTAAAGCTAATATTAAGCTCATCTAAGCCATTGGTTCTCTTTGTCACTCTCTAATAACTTATATTATACCAGTATTATGACAGAAATAAGAAAATAAGGTATGTATGTCTGATTAAAAAATAAATAAAAATGGATATTCATCTACTAAATTTAAATGCTTAAAGGGTCACTAAAGGAATTTTTTTTTTTTGCTGAAATGACTGTTTACAGGGCATAGAGACATAATAGTTAACTGATTCCTTTTAAAATGATTAAAAATAGATAAAAAAACAATCATATAATGTGCCTGCAGTGTAGTTTCGTTTTTGCTGTTGTTTCCTGGTTCTCTGATGTACAGGGAGCCACTAGAGGGCAGTCAGCCAATAGAGAGCAGTGATACTTTGTCTAAAACTCCTCAGCACCAATCCAGTTTCGTTTTACACACAGTAATCACACCTCCTTGCTTAGTGACCACCGTGAGAAATCTCCCAGTACTGTGGTCATCAGGAAACAGGCAACCAGGAAGTGTCCAGAACAGAGAGGATTTACAGCAACATCAAAGCAAAAACGAACAATGAGGACATGAAACCAGGACTGCAGCAAGGTAAAGGAAGCTATTTAGCTAAAAAAAAAAATTCCTTTAGTGACCCTTTAAGTTTGCCTTCTCTCATAGCTAAGAAATTTACGGAGTTGTTAAGGCATTACATACATGAAAATGCCCTAGATAATGACATACATGGAATCATGAGAGAGAGGTATTGCCAACAAAACCATAACTCCTTCACTGAGGAAGCACATAGAAACTTGAACAGATGGCCTTTTCCTCGCTGACCCCTAATATGCAATTTATGGTTGTCGTAGTTTAGAAAATAGAATTTTGTAAATGCTATAGCTTAAAGACAAAATTTAAAGACTGCATTGAGAGTGTTGAGAGTGATGATTCGTGCTCTGGTCTAAGGTTATATATTATATGTCCCGAGGTTTGGCTTTGGAGCCATTAGTCTTTTATAAATGTGATCTTTACAATTGAAAGTACTATTTGCACTGAGCTTTACAAAATTTGCAAATAACACAAAGCTTTTTCGTGTAATACAATATATGGGTGTCTCATTTTAGCAACTAATCCAAACACACTAGTTGACTGGGTAGCTACATAAAAGACTGGGTTTAATGTTGATAAATGCAGTTATGCATTTTGGGACTAATAAGTATTTTTGTTGTTGAAAAGGGAAAGGTACAAGGTTAACCTAACAAAACATACAAAGCATAACCTCAGCTGGAATATGCATACAATGTTGAACACAAGTTCACAAAAAAGGTTGAATGGCAAATGAGAAATTAAAAGTGATTTAAGTTCACTACAAGAAACTTGAGGACACACTTATAAATGGAAGAATAAAAGTTTCTCCCTTTAGCTTTGAAAAAGGTTTCTTAACTATAGGAGTTGTGAAAATGGTTAGGTTTGGTGTATACTGCCATTCTGAGGTTGCAATGGCATCTGCAGGCTATAAGGTTTTTTTTTTTCAACTCTACAAGACTGGACTGTTTTACCCCCTTTCTGCTTAGCCCATTTTTCTGTGTCAACATTTAATCGACAGTTACTCAGTCATGCAAAACTGTACCCTAATGAATTATTTACTAAAAGAGAGACTGCAATATCTGGTGCAGCTTTGCATAGAAACCAATCAGTTACCAGGTTTTATTGTAAAAGCTTAATTGAACAAGCTGAAGTTAGAAGCTAATTGGCTACCATGCACAGCTGCACCTAAATTTGAAATGCACCAGTCTTAGACCCCTTTCACACTGGGTCGGTTTGCAGGTGCTATAACGCTAAAAAAAGGCGCCTGCAAAGCGACCAGAAACAGCCACTGCTGTCTCTCCAGTGTGAAAATACTTTCACACTGGAGCGGTGGGCTAGTTCATTACAAAGGACATTCTTTACATCTAGAGGAGTAAAGGTTTAACCTGCACATACGGAAAGGCTTCTTCACTGTGAAAAATGTGGCAAAAACTTCTTCAGGAACTAGTTCTGGCAAGCTCAGTAGATAGTTTTAAAAAAGAGACATAATAACATGTTTAGGTAATAACACCAGAGATTGTTGATCCAGAGAATATGTGACTACCATGGTGGGATCAGGAAGTACCATATTTATAGGCATATAACGCACACATTTTCCCCCTGAAAATAGGGGGCAAAGCACGTGTGCGTGTTATACCCCGATAGTGTACCTCGGAAGGAAAGGAGGGGGACGAGCACCACCGTATTTCACTGAACCATCATCTGCTGTTTCCTCAGCTCTAACACGGCTCTCACGTCACACACACAGTCCCACCACCGGAATTGGACCAGTATTCTGTCTATCTGCCGACGGCAGTGGCGGGACTGTGTATGTGACTGCCGACTGAGAGACGAGTAAACGGGAGATGACGGTTCAGTGATTTCCTGGACTGCATTGATGAGAGATGGTAAGGCTGCAGATGGGCATCATTCAGGCTGCGTTAATGGGAGATAGGCTGCAGATTGGCGCAGATGGGCGCAGATCAGACTACATTGAGGCTGCAGATGGGCACAGGTCAGGCTGCATTGAGCCTGCAGATGGGCACAGATCAGGCTGCACTGAGGCTGCAGATGGGCGCTAATTAGGCTGCATTGAGGCTGCAGATGGGCGCAGATCAGGTTGCATTGAGGCTGCAGATGGGCGCTAATTAGGCTGCATTGAGGCTGCAGATGGGCACTAATCCGGCTGCATTGATGGACACTCACCATTATTTTGCTTCAAAGTGGTTTATTTAAAAAAATACGGTAATTTATTTTTTCCATGGTGCAGAAAATTATATCATGCTTTATAGGATTTTTTGCCTTCCTCCAGATAAACTGTGGGTATAGGGATATATATATATATATATATATATATATATATATATATATATATATATATATATATATATATATATATATATATTTATATTTACGGTTTTTATGTACCGTATATACTCGAGTATAAGCCGACCCGAATATAAGCCGAGGCACCTAATTTTACCACAAAAACACTGGGAAAACGTATTGACTCAAGTATAAGCCTAGGGTGTCCATCTGCATGCCTCACTGTGCCTCACTTTGCCTCACTGCCCATGCCTAGACTGACGTTTAACATGGGAGTCTATAGAAGGGGTGCCCGGCTTTGAAAAATCGATCAACAAACTTTGCACACTTGTAGCGGAAGAGTGGGGGTACATGTGTGCCAAGTTTGGGGTCCAGGGGACCCATGGCCGGCCAGTACCGTGTCCCCAAATTCCGGGAGATCAGGCGCAAAAAGGTGACTTGAGTATAAGCCGAGGGGGACATTTTCAGCAGAAAAAAGTGCTGAAAAACTCAGCTTATACTCGAGTATATACAGTATTAATAATTTATTTCTATTTTTCAGCCAGACTAACTTTCTAACTATGGGTTAACACAAGGCATAATGCAGTGTCTATAAAATATTGAAAATGACATCCAAGAAACAGAACAGTGGTGGTACCAGTCAACATCCATACATTCAAAATGTAGATACAGAACTTATAATTATGACCACTTTATATGACAAAATAAGTAGTACTGTGTAGTGTCCATAATTAAATGCTGTCAACCATTTAGAAACTAAGTTGCTTATGCAAGGAAGAGGGCATGGTTAGGTCCCTTATAAATAAGAGGAATCATGGGAGATTTGTACATCATTGTAGGTGGATTCAACCATGCTCGGGACAAACTTAGATCTATACTCAACCTAAAAAATTAAAATAAAAAAATTAAAATAAAATAAAAAAACACTTGGTTTCTTTCATTCAGTGAGACAGGAGGAGAGGGAAAAAAACAGGGTGGCTCAGTGGGTTTTAGGATGAGTTTCCCGTAGTGGTTTTGGTGCAGTAGATTTGCTTAGACATTATTTTAAATGTGTACGTGTGTGGTAGAAGGAGATAACATGTTAGTTTATACGCAGCAGTTTTCACACACCTCATGCTGTCGAAGCCTGCAGTATAGCTAATTATTTCTTCCACAACTATGGCAAGCTGTGTGATTCCAGAATAGGCTCATATAATCCACAGTGCTGGATACTGCAGTAAAGCAGGGTGGCACAATTTTGTAGTAGCCTAGGTTTTTTTATTTTTTGTATTCTTTTACTTTTAATTACATATAATCTGTATTCTGTGGAAAATAAACTATTTGCTTTACATTTTTTAGCAGTGTTTCTGAAATGTATTAAGTTTGTACTTCGTTCTAAAGACTATCGTTCATCGGGTACCCCCAAGTGTGCGTAAATGTACTGCTAGTAATCTTGTATGCTAGGCATGTCAGACTAGTGTTTTTTGGGCATCACGTGGCACTCACATATCTCCTTTGTGGCTCTCAGCCGCTTGAAGGATTTATATTAAACGAGGCTCCAGTTTTTCTACAGCTGGCAAGTAACACTTTCTTATATACTTTTTTAGCTAAGTACTTGAGGTAATGTTTTATGGTGCCTTTCTCTAGAGTAAAATGTTTAAGTCAGTTTTAATTATGATCTTGATTACCACAGTGCTATAATTTTTATGTTTCTGGAATAAAGTAAGTATTGTATGTTCTTGAGACATAATATAAACCCTTGATTATTATAATCCACATTATTTTTTGTTTGATCAGAGCTGCAGCCAATTGGCTGTAGTGTTGATCAGTGTATTCTTTTGTCCCTACTGTCAGAATGCAATAACATACAAAAAAAAAAATACAATAACACAGTGGTAAGGATTCCCCTGTCTACCTCGCTTGTGGGAGCATTCCATTCAGTGTTTTTTCCATCAGCCCACTTGCTGAGCAAAAGAAACTGATCTGATCCATGTATGACCAGCTACCGTATTTATCGGCGTATAACACGCACAGGCGTATAACATGCACCCTAACTTTAAGAGGGAAGTTTCAGGGAAAAAACTTTCCACAGCCCCCTGCGTATAACATGCAGGCACAGTTTACCCTCTATTTTCAGGGTAAACAAGTGAGTGTTATACGCCAATAAATACAGTAAGTGTTTTATGCAACTTATGCAGTTGTAGAGTGAATGGCCAATCCAATCTATTTGCACATTGAACAGTATTGGGTATCTTTTAGCCTGTAATTAGCTCTCTGCCAAACAATTATTTCCAGTCTTTATGAGAAATGTTATAGTACAAAAAGTTGAATAATATTTTTAATTTATAGCTTCCAATTTACCTATGATTCCGCGGACCAGTTTCAGCAGACATGTTCGGTCGTGTGTAGGCCCGAGCGGGCAGGATTCCAGCAAACATTTGCCCGCCGGGCCTTTTCCCAGCGGGCAAATATTTCCGGACTTGTTTTAAAACAGCCCGCTGGAATCCTGTCCCCTCGGACATGTTCGGTCGTCTGTACAGACCTACTGTACATGTCCGAACGCCCGCCATCCCTCGCATGCGTCGAATGACTTTGACGCATGCGTGGAAGCATTTAACTGGCAGGGCCGCCCACGTCGCCGCGTCATCGTCGCGGCGACGGCGCGGACACGCCCCGCGTATTGTTTACGCGCGGATTTCTGTATGATGGTGAGTACAGCCACCATACAGAAATCCCCGGGCATACATGTACGGTGAAAACGGTCCGGCGGACCGGTTTCATCGTACATGTATGCTCGTCTGTACGCGGCATAAGTTATCCAAATAGGAACAGTTATGGCAGGCAACCTGGGCTGAGTGCTGTGGTCTAATTGACCACACACTTTGCACAGTGACATTTTTTGGGTTTTGGATTATACTTTTCACTTGGAACCGCTTTCAGTTCTTTACTGCTAGTTATATAAGTAGCCATTACAGTGATGGGCCAGTAATAACAGACCAGATTATGAAAGGTGACAGTGCAACATGGATTTCTGAAATTCCAAAGGGCTATGCAGGACAAACAACTGGGCATGCCCATTTGTTGGTTTTTAATATTAGTTTAGATTTGTGTTGACAGGTTTACTTTAATTTAGAGAAGCACTGGTGGCAGATATTGGTAAGATCTCTGGCTACATAATGTACATTTTATCTCTTTTTCTGTAACAGAGAACATATTTTCTTGGTAATACAACATAGAAACAGAGAGAGTGTGGTCTTTATGTTGTGCTTAACATATTGTGTAAAAACCTGCTCAAGGCTATCAGTCAACATAAAGAGACAATTTTTTAGTCTGTTTCAGCATTCAGAATGTATACTACTAGGAATAGCAATCCCAGTGGTATATCATCCTTGAACTGGGGTTTAGGGACAGGGATTACAGGAGAAAGGATATGACCTTCGAGGAGGGCAACCAGCAAACAGGAGAGGAACAGTATCTAGTGAAGATCAGTGGAGAGAATATATGGGAAGGCATAACAGGGAAATAAGTCGGTGGATGGTAGAGGGAGTGAGGAGAAAAAGAGTAAGGGGGGAAAGAAGGGGAAAAAAAGGAGGTGTGAGTGGAAGAGCAGTAGTCAGCTGTCATGGAGTGGGTTCTTGATGTCAAGGACCTCATTAAAGAGTCTTGAAGAGTATAGTAGAAAGTAGTATGTAATCCAGGGAGTCCAAACTTTATGGAATTTGGGTAGCCTATCATCCATCATGGCTGTCACGTGTCATGTACAAGTTAATGTGAGATTTAAGCCTCTCATGCCTCGGAAATCCCGTGGGGAAAGTCGAAAACTTGCTCAGTTCAGTATTTCCCCTACACATGGCCGGTTTTACTGCGATGGAGCTTTGGCCGGCAATCCCGGCCGTGTGTATGCTCCATCGCAGTTTTTCCCATTGGAAAACTGCCAAAAACCGCCGGACGAAAGTCTGCGGGAAAAAATAGAACTGGTTCTCTTTTTTTTTTGTCCGGCGGTTTTTGTGCAGTTTTCCTGTTAGAAAAACTGCGAGTAGCATACACACGGACGGGATTCCCGGCCAAAAAGTCTCCTCACAGTTTTCCCGTTGGGAAAACTGATCGTGTGTACGAGGCATTAGAGTTTACTCCAGGACATAGCTAGGGTCTGTTTTGCAGACTTATATGGTTAAGGAAAAGGACTTCTGACATAGGACTTCCGTATCGATTATCTGGTAGGTGTGAGACCAAATACTTTGGCACTTTGTGGCATCCTAGCAAATACCCAGGTCAGGGGTTGACAAATTTGCTTGGAATCTAGGAGCCAGCTAAAAAAGTTAGGAGCCAGAAAACGCGCCCCGTCGCGACGAGCTTGCGCGCAGAAGCAAACGCATACGTGAGCAGCGACCGCATATGTAAACGGTGTTCAAACCACACATGTGAAGTATCGCCGCGATTGGTAGAGCGAGAGCAATAATTCTAGCCCTAGACCTTCTCTGTTACTCAAAACATGCAACCTATAGAGTTTTTTAAACGTCGCCTATGGAGATTTTAAAGGGTAAAAGTTTGACGCCATTCCACGAGCGGACGTAATTTTGAAGCGTGACATGTTGGGTATCAATTTACTCAGCGTAACATTATTATTAAAAATGGGGATAATTTTACTGTTGTCTTAGTTTTTAATTTAAAAAAGTGTAATTTTTTCCCCAAAAAAGTGCGCTTGCAAGACCGCTGCGCAAATACGGCATGAAAGAAAGTATTGCAACGATCGCCATTTTATTCTCTAGGGTGTTAGGATTAGAGGTCGACCGATATGGGTTTTTCTCTGGCCGATGCCGATACTTAGAAATTGCGGCGGCCGATAGCCGATTTATGATGCCGATTTTTTTTGGGCCGATATGTTAGGCCGATTTTTCAGGCGCTTTTGGGCTAAACAGTAAAGTTAGCCCATATTTTGTTTTTCGTCCAAAATTTTTCATTACCTGTTTTTGTGTATTACATTTTTTATTTATATATATATATATATATATATATATATATATATATATATATATTTATATATATATATATATATATATATATATATATATATATATATATATATATATATATATATATATATATATAAATAAAAAATGTAATACACAAAAACAGGTAATGAAAACTTTTGGACGAAAAAAAAAAAATATGGGCTAACTTTACTGTTTAGTTATTTTTTATTTTATTTGTTAAAGTATATTTTTTCCCAAAAAAAATTGTTTGAAAGACCGCTGCGCAAATACCGTGTAACATTAAATATTGCAGCAATCGCCATTTTATTTACTAGGGTCTCTGCTAAAAAAAAAAATATATAATGTTTGGGGGTTCCAAGTGATTTTCTAGCAGAAAATACAGGATTTTTACTTGTATGCAACAAGTGTCAAAAAAGATTTAGCCTTTAAATGGTTAAACTGAGAACTCTCCTACACAGAGTTCAGTTAATTGATAAGTAGCAACATTGTATATCTTTTCTAAAACTTGGCAGGCTGCCCAGGAGAGAGAGAGAGAAGTCTTCTATGGGAAGCTTCAGGCAACTTGCATTGACTTCTATTACAGAAGCTTTTTGCAAGTTGCGGTGCTGAAGTTTAAATCGGCTTTTTTAAAGCACACCGATTAATTATAAAACGCCAAATATCGGCCGATATATCGGTCGACCTCTAGTTAGGATAAAAAATATATATAATGTTTGGGGGTTCTAATTAGAGGGAAGAAGATGGCAGTGAAAATAGTGAAAAATTACATTAGAATTGCTGTTTAACTTGTAATGCTTAACTTGTAATACCAACGGCCACCACCAGATGGCGCCAGCTTACACATCTGGTGGTAATAACTTGTAATACCAACGGCTCACCACCAGATGGTGCCAGCTCACAAAAAAAAAAAAAAATTTTTTTTTTTTTTTTTTGCCCCCCCTTCCAAGCCAAGTCGCCAGGACCCTATTTCTAGTCGCCATGGCGACCTGGCGCCCGGGATTTGTCGACCCCTGACCCAGGTATATCTCAAAGGATGAAAGGGTTATACGTTTCCATAGCTAGGACATTAATAGAGGTCTTGACGTATAGGAAAACCTGTACTGGAAGTATTCAAAAGTAATTTCACAGTTTGGGCAGGATGGTAATTTTAATTGACATGATCCTACTGAGCCAGGAGACAGGACAGCGTTTCTATTCCAGTAATGGTTCACGAAGGTGGCGTATCATGGCAGGGTATCTGACCTGGAATAATGTATTATAGGGGATAGTGTCACAAATGGTCTCTAGCGGCAGAATCGCCCGCCTGTCATCAACCTTACAGAGAACTCTGATTAAGGAAAAAAAATTGAAATTTCTGATTTTAGGACATGTGTGGAGTGCTTTAATCTTATTGTTTCACTGATTGATGCCCCTTGTTGCCTGAATTGCTTCTTAATAGCTTTATTAAATAGATTTGCTTTTCAATGTTTAACGTAGATAGCCAATCTGGGTTCAGTTGGAGTGGGCTTTAACAGCTAAAATACAACAATCAGTTAAATTCATAATGAGACATTCAAGCTCCCTGTGGATTTAGAGGCCAACTATGGCCCAGCACACAAAATGGCTGCCTAGCTCAGCTGTAAGAGGCATGCTGTGCTTTGGTAGGGTTCCCACTCCCTTAACAGGTTACTCTTGGTAGGTCATCAAGGGCATTAACGCAAGAATGGAGCAGTGGAGGCAGTCATTATTAATGCTGCCTTATTTTCAGGGGTACCCCTGATCTTGATATTTTAGAGCATGTATAAAGAGGACACCGCTTTGTCTCCTGCCACTGCAAACCATCAAATGTGTGTGGGGCATCAGAATAAATAAAAAAAAAAAAACTGGTAGTACATCATAGCAATTCCAGGATTATCCCATTTATCCTGGCATCATGGATCCAAATTTGCGAAAAACACTTTGGGTAAATTATCCTTTCATCAGCATTCGATGAAGGGTTACCTTGGTTTAAAAACATTATTTAGTATTGACTCCATAATCATAGAATAAACAGGATAATGCTGCTAGAACAGCTGCAATGTATCCCCAGTAGATATGTGTCCCTATGGAATCTCTCCATCTGTAGCCACATGCAGCATGATGTTTCTCCGTCAATGATCCGAACGCTGCAGAATCTTGATTGCTGGCGAAGGTAACAACATCCCGATGACTTTGCTACAGAGGGAAAAATGATTCCGTAGGGAAAAACAGGCTGCTTCTTAGCGATTGTATCACTGGCGATTTTGACAAATTCTCAGCAACAGGATAATTGTTGTGTGTGTCATTAGCCAAATTCAATGCAACCAGAGCACACACAAGAGCATGGCACAGGGTCATTTGGAGGGCAGTAAAAGCGTATTTCCTGAGGTATGTGCAGAGTAGCATCCTTATTCTGATTCCCCCATCTCCAACCAAATTCAAGATTACAAAACATAATTTAATATTGTTGTGAATATGGAAACAGCTCAGAAACAAGTTTTTTCACCGAAGTGGTGCTGCTCCAAAAATGCTTGGGCGGGGCGGGTGATGTGAGAAGTGAGGTGTGAAAATAAAAACAATGTTCAAGGTGCTTGCTGCCAATGTGTGTTTGTGTGTGACTATGTACAGTGGGTATAGAAAAGAATCACCCCCTTTAAAATAATCACATTTTGTTTGCTTTACGGCCTGGAATGAAGACAGTAACCTCCAAGTGAAAGATTGAACACCAACATGTTAAAAAACAGGGCAATTTTGCTTCCTCTTTTATGTGGTATATGCTGTGTGCTTGATCAATGGAATATATTAATGTGATCTGCTGCTACAAAGTGGTGGTTTAAGCGCCTGCTGCGGAAATGGTGGTTTGACTGTCCATCCATCCGCGTTCTAGGCGTTCTAGATTTTTCCTTACAAGCACTGCTAGGCCTCTTATCATTTTTTATAAACTAGCATTCTGGTAAGTGGCTCTGTGTGTCACTGGTGGTTTGGCGCACAGAAGTGTATATGGAAAAGGAATCTTTAGTGATCTTCAAGGGGTTGTAAAGGTCTTAAGATAAAAAGCCTTCTATGTGCAGCAATCACACTCAGCACCCCTAATACTTACCTGAGGTCCCTCTCTGTATAGCAATGTCACCAGTGTCTCAGCCATCCGAGATTCTCCTTCCTGATTGGCTGAGACACAGCAGTGGCTTCATTGGCTCCCGCTGCTGTCAATCAAAGTCAGCTAGCCAATCAGGGGAGAGAGGGGGCAGGTCGGGGAGTTGAGGCCAGGATTACTGAACAGAGACCATAGAAGATCTAGGCTGCTCTGTGCAAATCCACTGCAACAGAACAGGTAAGTATAACATATTTATCATTTTTATAGGGGAAAAAAAGGAGATTTTACAATCACTTTCAGTTGTCTTTCCTTCTTGATTAAAGGCACTTATTCACATGAAGGACTTTGATTTTGCACTTTTTTTCTATGGGGCTTTATTATGAACTGTCAATTTTTATATTATTTATTTACAGTATTTCATGCACTCAATTTTTTTAATCATTATTTATGTGTCTATATTGCTTTTAAAGTAGGGTGACCAGACATCCCCGGTTTCCGGGGACAGTCCCCGGATTGAGGACACTGTCCCCGGACCAAGTCTGTCCCCTGTTTTGTTCCCGGATTGGATTTGAACAGGGGCTGGGACAATTTCAATGACAGTCAGTGCAGAATAAAAAAAAAATCTGAATTACACACCCCCGCTCCGCCACTCCTACTAGCTTAGGGGGGTCTATTTATTTCCATTATCTGTGCCCCTTTCTGATGATCATGTGCTGGTCGGAGCGGAGGGAATATTTCTTCAGTTTCGGGTGCATGCCCATCCAGCTCCGCTCACATGTTCTTCTGCCTTGGCTCAAATCCCGGTCAGCCAACTGCCTACTTATCTCCTTGCCTTCTCTGACAGAGTGATCTTCCTCCGCTCCCCACCCAGTAGTAGCCGGGGGCCCGAAGAGTAAAGCCCCATACACACTATCAGTTTTCCTGCTGGTTTTCTCTTCAGGTTTACCAAAACCATGTAGTACAAGGACCTGCCTGATTGCATTCAAATTGAAACGCTTAAGGTTTGACCTCATATTAGATGGTTTTGGTAAACCTGAAGAGAAAACTATCAGGAAAACTGATAGTGTGTATGGGGCTTAAGACTTGACCGGCTGTGAGGCAGGCAGCGGCGCCGATGGGCAGAGAGTTGCTGATTGCCACCATTACTAGTAAAAATAAAATATGTCCCTAGATTTAATTTAAAAAAACTGTTCACCTAATTTTAAAGCAGAGCTTCAGCCCTCCTATACTTTTAGGCCTCATGCACACTGGACGTTTTTGGATGTTTTTACAGCAGCTGTTTTTGGCAGTAGACGTTTTTTTTCTATTAAACTCCCCATCATGTTATCCTATGTGTCCATGTTCTGAGAGACTTTTTTCAGCTGTAAAAATGCTCTAATGCTTATAAACGCATATAAACGTCGATAAACGACAATAAACGCTCAAAAACTTCACTCGCCAGCGTTTTTTTAAATTTTTGATCCTTTGAAAAAAAAACGCTAATGTGGGAAAATGCTAATAAAGTGAATAAACGCAAAAAAACGCTATTGTAAAAATGTTGAAAAAAATTGAAAACTCACTGAAAAGCTACTGGCGTTTTTATAACGTTATTTTAACATCCAGTGTGCATGAGGCCTTAGTTTAAGGACACTTACCTGTCCAGGGATCCAGTGATGTTGTCACCTGAGCCCATTCTTCAATCCATTCCAGGGGTAGAGGCCCCCGACATCTGAAGTAAGAGAAACAGGAAGTGAAGCCTTGCGGCTTCACATCCATTTTTTTATTGTGCATGAAACAACTGGTTTTGACAGGTACTCGTTCCCACTTCTGGCTCACATTGCCACGGAAAACTAAGCCAGACATTCGCACACATCACAAGTCCCAGAAGACTACAGGTCCAGTCACATCGGGCAGCGGGATGTGACTGGACCTGTAGTCTTCTGGGACCTCTGATGTGTGTGAACATCTGGCTCAGTTTGCCGTGGCAATGTGAGCTGGAAGTGGGAGCGGGTACCTGTCAAAAACCAGGTACCCGCTCCTCCCCCCAAAAAATGGCAAATGTGGCAGGGGAGGGGGGGGGGGGGGGTGTCAGAGTGTGCAAACAAGTGGAGCTTTCCCATTTGGGTGGAGCTCTGCTTTAAGTATTTATTAAGTTTGTGATATGCAGGTAATAAGGATTATTATTATTATTTGTTTATTGTATTAGCCTAACACAAATTGTTTATTTTGAAGTATTCACACACCCTGGTTTTTGCACCTTCAGATGATTGGACACCCCTATAACCCTACACCACTTCGCATGTCCTCAGTTTTTTGCTAGCATCCTAAGGTGATAGACCTCTTTACTTTTGAAATACTGCAACTTTTTTAATTTTGAGTTTACTATTAACAACTTGCTGACGGTTGGCCTTCATATGACGTTTTTCTCCACTGGATTCCCTTTACTGTAAGAATTTTACTGTGGTGTGGTCGCCATACGACCTGAGGAAAGAATCCACCACGGAAGTTAGACATAGATATTTTCGAGGGACAGATGGTCCCCGGCAATCTCTATGATTCTCGGAGGCCCAGACACAAAGTTATGACATCACGTCTGGGCCGGCGTAAGTAAACAATGCTGGGGACATGGCAGGAAAGCATCAAATCCTTAATTTCTTTTATTTTTTTTGCTTTGATGCTTTCCAGCCTGGAGGAGAGATGTGGGGTCTTATAGAACCCACATCACTCCAGAAAGAGGACCGATCATGCACCATTCCTATTACAAGGGATGTTTACATTCCTTGTAATAGGAATAAAAGTGATCAAGAAACTTTTTTTTTAAAGGGAAAGTGTAAATATAAAAATAAACAAAAAAAACTTAAAGAGCCCCCATCCTTGCAAGCTCGCACGCAGAAGCGAACTCAAACATAGGTCGCGCCTGCATATGTAAACAACGTTCAAACCACACATGAGAGGTATCACCGCGAACGTTAGAGTGATGCCGCGTACACACCATCACTTTATGTGATGAAAAAAAATGACGTTTTTAAAAACGTCACTTTAATTGACCGTGTGTGGGGGAAAACGTTGTTTTATGTCTTCTAAAAAACGACCAAAAAAAATTGAAGCATGCTTCAATTTTATGTGTCGTTTTTCAAAACGTCAACTTTTACTTCACAGAAATTGACCGTGTGTAGCAAAAAACGTCGTTTAAAACGACGTTTTTTCACCCGCGCATGCCCAGAAGCTACTTTCAATGGAAAAACGTGGTGGAACGTAACCTCACTTTGCTAGAACATTGTGAGAAAAACGATGGTGTGTAGGCAACTTTGTCTTTGAAAATTGAACTTTCAAAAACGTCATTTTTTACTTCACAGAAAATGTCGTTTTTTTTCATCACATAAAGTGATGGTGTGTACGGGGCATGAGAACAACAATTCTAGCCCCAGACCTCCTCTGTAACTCTAAAAATGTAACCTGTAAAAACATTTCAAGCAATGTCTATGGAGATTTTTAAGTACTGAAGTTTGGCACCATACCACAAGCGTGTGCAATTTTAAGTGAGGTATCTATGTACTTGGCGTAACACCATCTTTCACATTATACAAAACAATTGGGCCAACTTTACTGTTTGAAAAATTGCTGCGCAGATACCCTGTGACAAAAATAGTTGCAATGACCACCATTTTATTCCCTAGAGTCTCTGCTAAAAAAAATATATCATGTTTGGGTGTTCTGAGTAATTTTCGAGCAAAAAAAATATTATATGTAGGAGAGGAGTGCTGGAATTCACCCAGTGGGTAAGTGGTTACAAGACTTTTAATCTAGCTTGTGTTGTTTGTTTGCACTCTCTAGTTATCTGCTTTTTTATTTCCTGTATATGTGAACATTTTTGTTTATTCTGCCATGGCTTCAGCCAGTCCTTGACCCTTTGTCCTCTTTTTTTTGTTACCATATCTACTCTGTTGAATCACTTTACCACTTATTGTCACTCAGCAACTGTCACCTACTCTTCTAAGCTGAGATCCCTGTCCAGATGTGCGGTCATACTTAATTTAACATTTTTACTTTCCTCTCTATGCCAAAAATCATAGTACATATGGTTATTGGGCAGAAACAGATGTGAGTTTACAGGCTATTAACCTTACCTTATAAAATACACGTTCTTGCCACCTCAAAATGGCTGCCTTTCCTCAGATAACGATATTTATTATTTTTAGGCCTTCATCTTTATGATGCTGCAAGAGGTAATGATGGGTCTTGTAAGTTAATTGCTTAGTAATCACTGAATCTTTAAATCTACAAGGATGACCTTGTGCTGGACAACATAGAGAGGATGAAGTTAAAATGATTTTTATAAGGGAAGTCAGATCTTGATATATATTACCAATTTCTTCCTTTCTACTCTACATATATCTAGGGGCC
The DNA here is from genome assembly GCF_905171775.1 of Rana temporaria. Taxonomy (NCBI): domain Eukaryota; kingdom Metazoa; phylum Chordata; class Amphibia; order Anura; family Ranidae; genus Rana; species Rana temporaria. The sequence continues at coordinate 79,046,913 of NC_053500.1, read as the reverse complement.
TATTTTTAAAGCTGGGGGTGAAGGTTTTCTCCAATTATTTGCCATATTTTATTCAACTAATTGATAAATATTTTATAGCCTCGTTATTTCCTGTTTTCTGTTGTTTCTAGTAGAAATCTGCAAATGGTATTTTGTGCAGGGATTCACAGAGATCATTTATATGGATGATAGAAATCATGAAAAATTATAATTTCAGTGAAATATTGGCATCCACATACTATATCATTTAGATCAGGGGTGCCCAACCTTTTGAATATCAAGGGCCTCTTAAGTGACTTGGTAACCGGTCGCGGGCCACAATAAGTAGAGCGGGTGGATGGCAGCCCACTCAGCTCTATAGAGCCCACTCTACTCTCAGCACACCAAACTCGCAGGTAATAGAAGTCTATGGCTCAGTACAGGTAACCCACAGGTGCACTTCTCTATACCTGTGGATCAGTTTAAAAGCAGCCCAGTAACTACTGCAGAACAGATACACCCATATATACACTGTGATTTTAGTAATAAACTTACCTTTAATAACAGTATTCTATTCTATTTTATTCCATCCCAGAGCAGGAGGGCACATCAGAGGGCTCCGCGGGCCACATGTGGCCCCCGGGCCACTGGTTAGGCACCCCTGATTTAGATGGTTGTTACATAGCTACAACGCTGGTCAGGTTGAAAAAAAAAAGACACAGGCCCACCTAGTTCAACCAATAGAAAAACATAAACAAACAAGAAAACCTCCATATGCACAGTCCTGTATGCAAAATTTACCCAGAGGAAGGCAAAAAAAAATAAAAAATTGGCTTCAGCTGGGGAAAATCTTCTTTCTGATCCCCCAAGGCGCAATTGGATATTCCATGGATTAACCTTCCCTATAAATATTAGTATCCAGTTATATATTGTGCATTTAGGAAAGATTCCAGGCTTTTTTTTTTTAAAACAATCTATTAAGCTGTCCATTCCACATTTTTACAGCTTTTAGTGTAAAGAATCCTTTCCGTATTTGGAGGTTACTTTTTTTTTTCTCCACACGTAAAGAGTATCCGCTGTTGTCCGCTGTAATGACCTGAAAGCAAATAACTCGACACCAAGTTCAGTATATGGACCACTTATGTATTTATACATGGCTGTTATGTCCTGCCATTTTATTTCTTTCATTTTCCTTGAAGATGAACTATAGGTAAAAAATGTAACACAATGTTGAAATATACATAGGTGGCCTGTCTCCTCTAACAAAGTCTTTGTAATCCTGTCTTGTCACTTTTATGACTCATAAACTTTTACTAGACAGTATAGCCTGGAGGGCAATGCTTTTTCCCCCTGTTAGAGTGAAGCAATACAGTAGTGTCACCTTCCTGCCCACAGCATGCTCATTGGACAGTCATGAATTCTGCTAACTCTGCTCTCTCTACATTAAGGTTCCATTCACATGGCCGTAACACTGCTGACATTTACTGATCAGAAACAAAATTTCCTGTATAATGATCAGTAAGTAAAATGCTTAAAGCGGGGTTCCAACCACAATTTGCATTTTTAAATGTATGTCCTTTCATTAATCTTTGTGGTGCTATACATACGGTCACTAACTAGATTAAAATCCGCCGCCGCTCCGCATACTTATTCAGGTCGAACACTTTATAAAATTGCCTGCAGATTGTTGTCATTTTGCTTGTGGGCATTGTGAAGCCCACAAGCAATTACTTCTGGGAATCCGATCTTGACGAGTGCTAATGGGCCGCTCGTCCCGCCCCATTCTCGCGCATGCGCATTGCAGCAGCAGCGCAGTGCCGCCAACCACTTGGGTTGCCATCATAACGAGTGGCGGCGGAAGTGCACGCCGTTGTGATGGCAACCCATAAACAATAACAATCTTCAATGAATCGCGTCACTTCCGGTATCGAAGTCCCGTGATTCTAGCCCTAGAGGAAAGCGCACAGCATCCTGGGAAATGATGACACACATTTCCCAGGAGCATTAGCGTTCTGAGGAGCCGAGGGAGCTGATGTCAGGATCCTAGGTGAATCCAAAGGCAGATTTTGTGGGACCGCATAGCAACAGGCATTTCCAGGTTAGTAAAAACATTTTTTTATTTACTTTTATTTTTTTAGGTCTAATGTGCCCTATAATGGAAAAAAAATGTTTTGATGGAAACTCTGCTTTAAAAATTGTACTGTTGTTTTTTCATCTTTCAATGGCGTACACTGGAGATCAAAATTGGAGAACAACTTACAATTTCTTAAATTTCAAGGTCACTGCATAGTCCTGTTCAAAATTACAACAGTCACAAACCTATTCTAGTCCCCCTAGAAGGCTGGTTGTCTATGAAATACAAATGCAAGAGAGGACAAGATAATGTGGAGAAACTCAATGGGCAATCGGTTCAACACTGCAGCTGCGATTGCTCGCCAGTTCAGTGCTGAACAGAGTAATGCCTCGTACACACGACCGGTTTTCCCGACAGAAAAACTGTCATGTTTTCTTTTGGTCGGGAAAACCGTCTGTGTGTATGCTCCCTAGCAGTTTTCCCGAAAAATTGCGGTAAAAAAAATTAGAACATATTCTATTTTTTCCCGTCGCGAATCTCTGCATATTTTCCCCCGCAGTTTTCCTATGGGTCAAACACACGGCCGGTTTTCCCGATCAAAGCTCTCAGACAGTTTTCCTGTCGGGAAAACAGGCCGTGTGTACACAGGGAAAAGTGACTGAGTCAGTACTTGGTTTTCCCCTCGGGTTTCCCGGCGGTCTTTTGACACGGGTTCAATAAAAACCGGCCAACATTCGGTTCATGTGTATGTCAGGGTGACTGACAGATATGCACATCGAACTGTTCTGGTAGGGTGGGGGGGGGGGGGGCGTCACCCTGTCAGAACACAACAGCTCAGCAGGGGAGATCGCTGTACTAACATTGGATTGTTGGTACAGCAGCTCAGATCGGAGCTGTCAGTTTTTTTTTTCAAAAAACTATTAGTGTGTACCGGAACTTAAATTTAATTAAAAAATGTAAACTCTGTTTTGTTTGCAAGTTCTTCTGTCCTTTAAAGTGTATGTAAACCCAAAAAAATGTTTTTTTTTATTTTTTATGTCACAATGTAGAGTATAAGATTTCCTATCATCTGTGCCCAGTCTTGCCACAAAGAGTTAATCCAGCTCTGAGCAACCTTTTTTTATTGTTCAGTGAAATAAAATGGACTTGCAGAGAAAAACCTTAGTCCGTTCCGCCCCCTTGCTGTGAGTGACAGGTTATTTACATATCTCATGCACTAGCCTGGAGACAGGCATTATTTTTTAATTCCCACCCCCACTCCTTTTCTGAAGTCATGTGCTTACTTTTCTGGATTTTGGCTGGATGTTAGTGATCATAGCAGAATTTAGTATAAGGAATACATAGGACAAAATGCATGTTGACAAGGGGAGTGTAGAGGAGGGCGGGGAGTCTACTGACACCCACAGAGCTCCAGACAACAGACCCACCCACAGAATCTGCAGTTTTTCAGTTCTTATAACAGACATAGGGGAAACATTTCACAGGTAAAGATACATGCAGGAGGCTTCTATATCCTTATAGATCAGCACTATGGCAGTAGTTTAGAAAGGATGAAAGTGGCTTTACATCCACTTTAACCACTTCCAGACCGCCGCATGTATATGTACGTCGGCAGAATGGCACGTACAGGCACATTGGCGTACCTGTATGTCCCTGCCTAGACGTGGGTCGGGGGTCCGATCGGGACTCCCCGCTACATGCGGTGGTCGGATTCCCGCGAGGAGCGATCCGGGACGACGGCGCGGCTATAAACGAGTGATCCCTTTTATAGGGAGACTCAATCGATGACGTCAGTCCTACAGCCACACCCCCCTACAGTTGTAAACACACACTAGGTGAACCCTAACTCCTACAGCGCCCCCTGTGGTTAACTCCCAAACTGCAACTGTCATTTTCACAATAAACAATGCAATTTAAATACATTTTTGGCTGTGAAAATGACAATGGTCCCAAAAATATGTCAAAATATGTCAAAGTGTCCGCCATAATGTCGCAGTCACAAAAAAAAAACGCTGATCGCCGCCATTAGTAGTAAAAAAAAATAATTAATAAAAATGCAATAAAAATATCCCCTATTGTGTAAACGCTATAAATTTTGCGCAAACCAACCGATAAACGCTTATTGCGATTTTTTTTACCAAAAATATGTAGAAGAATACGTATCGGCCTAAACTGAGGAAAACATTTTTTTTATATATATATTTTTGGGGGATATTTATTATAGCAAAAAGTAAAAAATATTGAATTTTTTTCAAAATTGTCGCTCTATTTTTGTTTATAGCGCAAAAAATAAAAACCGCAGAGGTGATCAAATACCACCAAAAGAAAGCTCTATTTGTGGGGAAAAAAGGACGCCAATTTTGTTTGGGAGCCACGTCGCACGACCGCGCAATTGTCTGATAAAGCGACGAAGTGCCGAATTGTAAAAACCCCTTGGGTCATTTAGCAGCATATTGGTCCGGTCCTTAAGTGGTTAAGGAGACATTGTAATTATTAGAACCCACTCATAGGTTGAAAATCAGGCAATGTTTGCACTTGGTGAATTGTTCAGAAATACGCTTTATTTAAGCGCACAGTTTTGCAGTTTTTATTATTTTGCAAAGTATTTCATTAGCACACTTTTACATTTTGTCATCCTTAGTATAATGGTGAAAGCGCCAATTCTAGAAATACCTCCCACCCCTGTTTTCTTCCCTGGAGGAAACTTTTTATGATCAAGCAAAAATTTGGCTGTGCTGTTAGAGGATATTTTCCCTCAGTACAAGGCACATCAGTTCACCCAGATTTCTTCATAAAAATAAAGTACTCTGGCGGCTTTTAATGCGCACATCATGAAAATGTATATTTGTTATATGGAGTAGATGTCAGTCCTAGTTCAGTGTTCTTTGCTGCATTCAGAAAAGATTGCTATGAGCTGATGAATATTTGCATGACTTTTGTGTAAGATTTACTTTGAGATTATATAGATTTGAAAATTTGGCTCTGACGTATATTTTTTTGTGCGTTTTTTTTGTTGTCGCCATGAGTATGTGCTGCAATATCATTTGGTATTTATCTTCCCTGCAGGCTGCTATGCAGTCTGACCTGCTTGTTTGGCCTTGGCTGGTTAGTGTGATTACACAAGGTGAGGTCTGTGTGTACCTGTGCCTGGTATGCTTTGATGGACGGAGAATGACTTTCTGGGTTTGTGCTTACAGCCAAATTCTAGCTTTGCAAACTGTCAAGCTTTGTGTTTTCCATCATGTCTGCTTTTATAATCTGGGAGTGTCAAGCATTCATATGAAGAGTCTAATGGCAAAATTCCTTAAAGAGATATTCCTTAAAACTATTATAGTTTATTGCATATTCTTACAAAACAGACAATATATTGTGCAATTTCATTTATTTTTACTCATTTGCATAAATCTGAAGCTTTAGAGCTCCTTTACACCATATACAATGGGGCTTTGCTGGATATTTCCACAGCCCCAATGCAGGGATTATTTACTAAAACTGGAGAGTGCAAAATTTATTGCAGCTCTGCATAGAAACCAATCAGCTTCTAGGTTTTATTGGCAACGCTAAATTGAATAAGCTGAATTTAGAAGCTGATTGGCTGCCATGCACAGCTGCACCAGATTCTGAGTCCTCCAGTTTTATAGCTAGATTCAGGTAGAGTTAGGCCGGCGTATCAGTATATACGCCAACCTAACTCAGAATCTGCGCCGACCTATGTTTAAGTGTATTCTCAAACAGAGATATGCTTAAACATATCTAAGATACGACGGCTTGCGCCGTCCTATCTTAGGTTGCAATATTGAGGCTGGCCGCTAGGTGGCGCTTCCATTGCGGTCAGCGTAGAATATGTAAATTAGTAGATACGCCTATTCACGAACGTACGCCCAGCCGACGCAGTACATTTACGCCGTTTACGTAAGAGATAGGCCGCCTAAAGTTAAAGCTGCCCCCTAGGTGGCGTATCCAATGTTAAAGTATGGCCGCCGTTCCCGCTTCGAAATTTGAAAACTTTATGTCGTTTGCGTCCACGTTGAAATCAATAGGCCCGTGCGGCGGACTTAGCCGCAATGCACACTGGGAAATGTAGGCGCTCGGCACATGCGCCGTTCAAAAAAAACGTCAATCATGTCGGGTCAAGCCTCATTACCATAAAACCCCCCCTCAGACGAATTTGAATTAGGCGCCCTTACGCCCGCCCGCTTTAGGCTACACCGCCGTAACTTAGCAGGCAAGTACTTTGAGAATCAAGTACTTGCCTCGTTAACTTACGGCGGCGTAGCCTAAACACGCTAAGCTACGCCGCCGCAAAGTTAGGACAGGGTACCTGAATCTAGCTAATAGTAACCCCTTTTCCCTCCCCCCATAGACATGGCAAAATACTCAAGACGTGCTGGGAACTTTTAGACTCGTAAGTGTTTGCAGATGAAGGGAAATTTCAAGCCCAATAGCTCTGGTGGGGCAGCTCCTACACAGCAAGGCTTCCTTCGATGGGAACCTAACAGTAGCTAAAACCTTAGAAATAGAGCACCGGAAAGGAGTGACAGACCAAAATTGGATAAGAGTCCAAAACCATTCCATTTCTCAATAAAAAAAAGTCATTGTGGGCGACACCATTTCTCCTTTATCAGGGCTCAACACAGGACAAAACTTGAAATGAACTCTCCTCATGCATGGAGAAGCAAGTCAATAAAAGTTGTTTAGCAGCAAAGATGTCTGTTCATACCACAGTGTTAGCTGTACTTTTTTCAGTGCAGCGGGTTGTGACGCAAACCATCTAGGGTGACCAGGTGTCCCGGATTGCCTGGGACAGTCCCGCATTTTGCAGGTCTGTCCCGGGCACCTTCATTCCAGGACAATACAGTGTCCCAGAATGGAACTGACACAACCACCCCCCGGGCCAATCTGATGCCCCCAAAAATGGCTGCCACATCACTGCTTTACACACTGACAGTACTTGCCCTGGCATGTCTGGAGGAGCACATACCCCGCTTGTGATTGGAGAAATCATAAATCCCGCCTCTTGTGTCCAATCACTGTGCTGTGATTCGTTACAGCACAAGCTTATTTTTGGGAAGGGGGGTGTCCCTGAATGGTAGTTTGGAAATGTGGTCACCCTAGAACCATCGCTTTACAATGGTGCTGCGCTGAATAGTAGGACATTTCAGTAAAATTCTGCGAAAGAAAGGAATTGATGTAGTGCCACTGTCTCCCCAATGCATGCCAGTGACCACCCAATTAGCTGTGAATAAGACCCTAAATTGTGTTTTAATAGTCACAGACATAGTAGGGTAAACACCATTTGACCTACCCATTTGTATTTGGATTGTGGGGTAAAACCAAAGCCAACACATAGACTTGGCAGATGGTTTCTTTGGACAAAATCAAGCCAGGGAACCCACCATTGTATTTGATTACAATAATTGGCCATAGCACAATATTACTGTGATATGGCCCTTTTAATTAAAGTGATGTTAAACATACGCTGTTTAATGTACACTTTTTAATGTAAGGCCCCTCTCACACCTGCGGAACTTATGTCCGCTTTTTCATCCATCCATTTACGAATTAAAAAGGGACATACATTGATCCATATGAGATAGTGGGTGTCAGCGGATGAACATCCGCTGACACCCGATCTCATCCGGGTCCGCAATGCTCCAATTCTGCAGACGGAGAAAAATCCTATTTTTCCATCCATCTGCGGATCAGATCGGGTGAACACGGACAGACAGTCTGTGTTCATCCGATCCCCCCCATAGGGGAAAGCGGAGATCTGACAGGGCGGTCCCTGCACAGTGTGCGGGGACTGCCCTGTCATCCGCCGGCTCAGCGGGGGATCAGCGGCGCGATCCCCGCTGAGCAAGCGGAGGTTCACGGGGCGGATCATCACGGATCCGTCCCGTGTGAAAGGGCCTTAATTGTTGCTTCTATTTCTATATGTTATTAATGGCACTGTAAATATTATAATAATTAAAAAAAACATCTAAGTACCTTTTTCCTATGTGATATAAAGCTGTCACATGACCCATCTCTCTCCCAGCCTGTCTGCAGGGAAACATAAGCAGGAGGAGCTCCTAGTCCTAGCAGCCTTTGGAATGAAGAGTAAAAATAAAGTAATATCAATAAATTGCTGTAAATAAATCTCCATTATTTTGTGGAAATAACATGGTGTGGGTGGATTTCTGCCAGTCACAGGTGTGACATGCCCCTCCAGTCTGTGTCTTGGAATTTAGAGGGAGTTGAAGCCACCATTAATCTACACGTAAGGGAGTGTCATTTACCACTGTGTATATGCCCACATGTGTGACTCTATAGTCACATGGGCTGCTCAGATGTGATAGGGAGGAAATGCTCAATATAGAAACTAACTAAAAACTGAGCATGTGCAGAGTTGCCACCACAGCTGCAAAATCCCCAGCTGAATTGGGGACATTAGGGATATGAACAGTAGGTGGAGATAGAGAGCAGCAGGATCAACCAGGTTTGAGTGTTGAGTATGAATAGCATGTAACACAGCATTTATTGATAGTTTTTTACAATGTGGGTTTAGTGACACGTTAAGGATTTATATAAATCTTCTTGCAATATTTCCTCTGTTTCCTTTTTAGTACCTTTTATTAATTTATTTATGGTACTGAAAAATTATTAAGCTTTTAGAAACCCTGACAGTTCATATCAGTCATTTGACCCTAATACCGCGTACAGACGATCGGACATTCTGACAACAAAACCGTGGATTTTCTTCTGACGAATGATGAACACACGCCAAACACCCTGCAAATTTGGGTGTTTGCCGAACGGGGTGAACAGCCAATGTTTGGCCCAAACTTATGCTCGGGCCGAACCATTTGCCCAACGCTAAGCATTCCTATATATAAACATTCTGGATGGCAAGTGTTTGTACCAGAATCAGCTGCAGCCATGATCCTGGTATCGTTTTTTACAGCCCATGATCAACTTTCATGTAAAAGTGATCACTTTTTCACAGCTGGGCAGGACTCCCTCTACCATGGAGCCTAGGACCACTGTAAGACCACAGAGGAGATGGAGCAACACCCACTCTCCTCTGTGAAGAATGTTGCTGTCATTTCCTGGCTGTACATCTAGGGAAGAAGCTTATCAAAAATGATCTGTGTTCAATCAACTGCTTTGAAGGGCAAAAGAGACATCAGGGGTCTAAAAGGGGTCCCTGATGTCTCCATAAAGAGTACTTGTCACTGTCCAAAGCAATCACAAAGGGAGCTTGTTAACCCATTTGTGATAGCAATAGAGTTATATGGAAAAAAAAAAAAAAAAAAAATATATATATATATATATATATATATATATATATATATATATATAGATATAGATATAGATATATATACTGTGTGTATTGTGTGTTTTATATATATATATATATATATATATATATATATATATATGTGAAAAAAATAATGTAAAACAAAAATAATGTAAACATTTTTAAAAACACCCCAGTTCCCCTGTGCATACACATTAATGCAAACTCACATTTCTGATGTAAATACGTAAACAGTTATTGCACATATGAGAGGTCACCACGAATGTTGGAGTGAAAACAATAATTCTAGGGCCATAATTTGCGATTAACTCTTTAAAGTGTTACCTATGGACAGTTTTAGTTACCGTCGTTTGTTGTCATTTCACAGGTGTTAGAAAATTTCAATCTTGGCATGTTTAGTATTTATTTACTCACTGGAACATCACCTTTATATTTTACAAAAAAGTGTGTATTATATTGTGTTTGTGTGCAATAAAATTCATATAAGTGTATTTCTTCCTGAAAATTAGCATTTGATGATTGACCGTGCAAATATCATGCAACATAAGAAAATTGCAACAACCACCATTTTATTCTTCAGGGCCTCTGATTTCATGCTCTCAGGAAATATATAATGTATATATAAAAAAAAAATGCTGATTTTAACATGTATGTAAAAAATTAAAAATTGCAAGCGGTTGATGACTGCTTTTATGTTTTTAGTAAAGGAAAGGGGGTGATGCTTATTGCTTTGTGGTGACTAATAAAATAAAAATACTCTGACGTTTAAATAAAAATTTGGAGATTTGTACTTGAATTGCCTTATGTTTTTCCTCGTTACAGGTTCAGCATATTATGACAATGTCCGCCCCCTGGCATATCCAGAATCTGATGCTGTACTTATTTGTTTTGATATAAGCCGGCCAGAAACTTTAGACAGCGTTTTAAAAAAGGTAAGCGCATATTTTCATATCATTTGGAACTCTCAGTTGTTAACTTGTTTCAGTAAATGAATACCGGCCTGTGTTTATGTCTGTACCTGTATCTTCGGTAGTAAAAATCAATTTTTGAAACTGTTTTTTAAATTATCTGGTTTCTGGCTGTGAGGGAAAAAAAAAAAAAAACACAAAGATTATTATTATTTTTTTATACATATATTTAAAAGACAAATATGACTGTAAAAAAAAACGAAATTTATACTCACCTAGGTGGATGCAGTATTGATCTGATGCTGTATCTGTCCTCGCCAGCTCTGCACTGAGAACTGAGTGATCAAACACCGCTGAACACTCAGTTCTCCCCCTCCGCTCTGAGCAGGTAGCCATGACTGTCAGTCACCGACACTCTGCTCTGCCCCTCCAGAATTCACTGGAGCATTGGGCTGTGGAGGGGACGGAGGTACTGGTTGAGGCTCTCAGCAGATTGTTGAGAGTCTGAGCCAGCTACTGGTCCAGGCATCTGGGTGGATCCTGACCATATGGGTTGGATCTTTTCTCAGCATGATCCTGCTCTGTGATGTCAGCCGACAGTGGGCTTTAGCCATTAGGAGACACTTGTACTCCACCCAGGAGACAGGAGGTCCCTGTCCATCCTTTGCATTAAGGTGAAAAAACATCCGATGCTTGCAAGCTCAGGTTTACTTACCTGAGCCATTGAAAGTCCCGCGTCGTGAACGCGATGGCTTCTCGGCCATTGGATGATTGATAGCAATGCAGTCATTGGCTCCCGCTGTAACTTGTGGTATTACCTTGTCATGTCTATTACTGTGATCATAACACTTAATGCTTTGATCGAGTGAAACATCTGAAACACCTTGTTGTTTGCATTATGATTGTACTTTTAGTTACACTCTTGGTAAGTTGATTGTTTAAGGGGTGGGTTTGGTTATTCTGTGAGATTAGCTTCTCCATCCTATTTGAGGTTAGTTAGTCTTTATTTTGTATCACTGTTGTCTGATTATGGGACCCATCTCGCTGCTCCAAAACAGTCCTGTATTGATGTAATCAATGAATACATTTGAATGAATCTACATGCATTTTGTATACTGATTAACTAGTGGTGCCTTCTACTATTGTCACTGCTACACCCAATCCCTTAAAGTGGAACTACATGGCATCTGAGCACCACAAACCAAAAATGTTATTTAATTCATTTTTTTTTGCCTTGTCAAAAATATTTTATTGAGTACAAAGGTGTAATACACATTACAGGAAATACATCGAAAATAGGGAAGCTCAGAAATTCTTATTCCAATAGGTAAATATACAAAGTAAATATTTGTGGACAATGTATGGTATACTGTTTAGTCACTAATGACATTAAGATTATTAAGTTTAGAGGTTTTATGTAATTATTAGTAACTACTGACATATATATTGTTCTCTGTGAAGCAAAGAGTTATTAACAATACAAAGGGAGCTTCAAAATAATAATATTAAAATAGCTGCTAATTTCTGTTGTATTGTATGTTGTTGAGAAGACACTTCCGTCTAAGTGACACTATAATATTATAGAGCAATCCTTAATACAACTAAAGCCTCGTAGACACCAGTGTTAATTGTGTTGCCTAAAACCGACTAAAACATTTAAGTCTACTAACTTAAAACCATTTTAGTCTAATAAAATGCGACTAAAACTAAAATGGCTTTTTTTTTATTTTTTTTTACAATTTCTTTATTTTCAGTTTTCTTTTCATTTGTACAAAATATAAGGAATGGCATCAATCTTAACATAAAATAACAATAAACAATCAATCACTTTTACATAATGTAATCATAACCTCTCATCTTATATTTCAACAAAGGATTCATTAGCACCATTGATTCACCCCAGTTCTCTCGACTCCCCCCTCTCCAAGGAAACTGAGATCGAGAGGTGGTAGTGAACCCCTTATTCTCAGTACTAATCGGGTATAAGAGAGGGAGCAGTAGAAAAGAATAAAAAATAAATAAAACAAAGGTTGTCTGGTCATGGGGTGACACTATCCCCAGACCCTACATATTGCTATTATCTTACCCCACTCCTTCTCGCCCCCTATGCTTATGATCCTTGTCCAGTTCCATTCCTTTCCCTGTACCCCTCCCCCCCCCCCTCCCCACAACCCCCCCCCCCCAGCAACCCCCCTCCCCTCCAAAGCATCCCCTCCCTTCTCTCCTCTCTCCTCCCTCAGTCTCCATCCACCAGCCTCCCACCCTCCTCTGAGGATATAATATATTTCCAAGGTGACCAAATTTTATGGTCAATTTCCCTTATTTTTCTGCTTGTCCATACTGGGTCTTCCATCCTGTTCACTTCTTCCACTTTTTTTAATCCCCATGCTCACAGTAGGAGATTGTACTTGTTTCCATTTAAGTGGTATGCATGCTGTAGCAGCATTCACTAGGTGACACAAGATGGAATTCCTGTATATTCCCCACGGTATCTCTGATAGATAGACTAGATCCTCCGGTATTGCCACCTCACTACATTTTTGAATAATCTCACTGGAATTTTAGTCAAAAGACTAAAATGGGACTAAAACTAAAATGCCATTTTTGTCAAATAACTAAAGACTAAAACTAAATAGAAAATTGACATCAAAATTAACACTGGTCTGTAGTGCATGTTCATACCTTAATAACATAAATAATAACATATTTGATTTTTCACTCCAGCAGTATATAATGAGTTTGGAAATTGTAGAGAAATGCTTAAATAATGCATTTCAATTTAACAACACCCATTCGATTTAAGATGACTAAAATGAGTTTTAGTCGACTAAAATGATTTTAGTCGACTAAAATGCACTGGAGATTTAGTCGACTAAATACGGCTAAAACTAAAACAATTGCAGATGACTGGGACTAAAACTAAAATGCCATTTTAGTCCTGAGACTAAAACTAAATCGAAATTTGCTGCCAAAATTAACACTGGTACACACAGTACAATTGTTGGCCAATCGAGCATCCGATTCTTGTCAAAAGGGCGTGTGCCAGTAGCTTGTCTTGCATACTAACGGTACACAATTGTTGTGCCACAAACACGAACGTAGTGACGTACTACGAGGAATTTCAGCTCTTGATTGCTACCCTTTGGGCCCCTTCTGCTAATTTTGTGTTTGGTGAGCATTGATTCCGAGCATTTGTGTTTGTACTTTTCGACTTGTGTGACAAATTTTTGTACTGACCATACGAAAATCAGACGTGCAGCCGTTTTTACTAGCCTGTCATCCAATATTTGTTGGCCGAAAGTTGGACAACAATTGTCCTAATGGTAAGACAACAGACATTTCTCTGCCACACGTATCGTGTGTACAAGGCTTAAGACTGAATCCGCGAGCCAACAAAGAGTCCCCAGTGCAAAATTAAAAAGGTAGAACTTTGGTACTCCTGCAGGAGACCAGATTTCACAAATCATCTAGGCTTACATCCCAAGCTTCCATAACTTAGAGAGGTCTACGCAAATGTGGAGACAGCTAGAGTGTAGAAGGGAGAGAGAGAAATGGAAACTTAACTGAAAATTCAAGCGAGAGATGGAAACTTAAATACAAATTTATCAAATGGAATAGAGAACAGCATCAGCCATGGCAAGGTTGTACGTCCTCGAGCAAACAAAATGAGGACCTAATAATCTGGACTGTCTTATCTCAGCAGAATTGGAAGATTCGGTTGAACGCATCAGTGAATACATGCTAAGCCATGATGTATGCAGTGTTGCTGAGCCACCATGCACAATACAGTCCGATCTCTTCTATCTTCTTCCATCAATACTGTTTTGTCTAAGTACCGAGACCACTAGGTTGCAAAAACTGAGCTGCTTCAAATCAATCAATAATATTTAGTCAAATAGCTTCCAGCAGCAGCCACAATTCAATAAAAAAATGACATGGGGTCCCCCCCAAAAATCCATACCAGACCCTTTTCTGAGCACGCAACCTGACAGGCCGCAAGAAAAGAGGGGGGACGAGAGAGTGACCCCTCTCCTGAACCATACCAGGCCACATGCCCTCAACATGGGGAGGATGTCCCAATGTTGATTGGGACAAGGGCCTCATCCCCACAACCCTTGACCAGTGGTTGTGGGGGTCTGCGGACAGGGGGCTTATCGGAAATCTGGAAGCCCCCTTTAAAAAAGGGGACCCCCAGATCCCGCGCCCCCCACATGAATTGGTAATGGGGTACAATGTACCCCTACCATTTCACAAAGAAAAAGTGTGAACATTTTAAAAATGACAGAAGACGGCATGGGACAAGTCCTTTATTAAAAATATTTTTTTTTTTTAGTTCGGGTTTCCCCTTAATATTCATACCAGAACCAAAGGGCCTGGTAATGTACTAATGGACTAAGGGGGAACCCATGCTGTTTTTTTTTAATGACTTTTATCGGTATTGCCGGGACCCGACAATTCATTATAGCAGCGAGTAGTTTTAAATTACCTTTTTTCCTTTAGAAATGTCATTTGTGACTTTTCTAAGCACGGAAAACATGCGCTACTTTACAGGCATACTATAGACACCCCCAGGTATGAAATTTAAAGGAATATTTCGCTTTTATTGTTTCACTTTAAGCATTATTACTAGGGCAGGACCAAATACTTTGTATGGCAATAACTTGCATATACTGTAAGCCTTTAAAATTAGCAATTTTGTCGGAACCCGGCAATTCATTATAGCCGCGATCCATTTTAAATGACTTTTTTTCCTTTTAGAAGTGTAATTTTCTAAGCATGGGAAACATGCGCTACTTTACAGGCATACTATAGACACACCCCAGGTACGGAATTTAAAGGATTTTTTTATTGTTTCACTTTAAGCATTATTAAAATCACTGCTCCCGAAAAAACTGCAGTTTTTAAAACTTGTTTTGCATTGATACATGTCCCCTGGGGCAGGACCCAGGTCCCAAACACTTTTTATGGCAATAACTTGCATATTAACCTTTAAAATTAGCACTTTTGATTTCTCCCATAGACTTTTAAAGGGTGTTCTGCGGCTTTCGAATTTGCCGTGAACACCCCAAATTGTTTGCTGTTCGGCGAATGGGCGAACAGAAAATGTTCGAGTTGAACTCATGTTCAACTCAAACAGATAGCCCATTCCTAGAATAGTATTAATAGTAAAATAAACTACTTCTGCAAAGGTTGGACAACAATACTGGTTGTTCAGGAAGATACAGATGCCCACAGAGAATGGCTGAAACTGGAGCCTCTGCTGGAGTTTGATCAGAGGGATGTGACAAGAGGTTGGTTCAGGCAGCAGGCAGAGACATAGTCGGTAAATAGCAAAGCGATGGTCCAAGCAGCTGACAAGAGGCAAGGTTGGTAAACAGGAAAAGGTCAGTCCAGGTGCCAATCAAGAGACGTGGTCAGTAAACTGGCAAGGGTCAGATATGGCCAGGTCAAGAGTCAAAAGCAGTTTGTGAGGCATATGGAGAAACCTATCAGAAGTGCTAGTTGCAAGGCCTGTGAGGCTTACATCATGGGGCAACTGAAGCAGAACCAACAGGAGTTAAGCAGGAATGAGAGAGCTACAGGCATTGCGTTGCAACAGGATGCCTAGAGGCTGGGCTGCTGGCCTTGGTAATTTGTCATGAGCAGCAGAATCACCTATGTGTCACCAATCTTAAACAGGAGCTTCAGACTCCCCCCAAAAATTACCCTTTGGGTAAAGTTCTGCTTTGAGTTTCAGTCAGACAAAGCTACCCAGGAGACAGGCTACTACTGCTGTGCTCTCTTTACATAAGCCTATGGTGCTCTGGAAGGCCTTTGTCCAGTATTAAATAATTATTCATGAAACAAAGATTATATACATATAACAAAATATATATATATATACCATATTATAAACCTAAATACGCCAAACCGCAAGAGGCCTACATATTAAGCAGAAAATGTGACATTCACAGGGGATTACAGATTCTCTGTCATTTAAAACTCATGGAATGGGAAGATTCACCCACAGTGAACATTCAGGGAATCTCACATTCATTTCTTTTTAAATATGTCCTGATCACATCTACAGTATATCAGTATCATATGTACTTTGTACAATCATGCACAAACCTATACATTGTCCTCCTATGCCACTTTCTCCTCCATTGCAAATCTATCTGTTGTTCGATCCACCTGGCTGTCTGTGAATGTGAATTGGAACGCATTTAGCAAGGCAGTTTGTACAAACACATACATGGGCATCCTTCCCAGAATGGAGTCTAGACTGGCTTTTGTTTAGCAGGACACGGGATGTTCTGAGCTGGGTACAGCAGAGAATGAAGAGTTTCACTTGCATGGATTCACTTCTTAGGGTAATTATATGACCAGTGTTTTGTCACCGTTCATCCTTCTACACAAGGACTTTGTACCATTGATAATAGTTATAACACAAAATAAATTATTGCCATAGAGCTCTCAGTAATGCGTGACGGTCTCACTATTAGGGCCAGTGTCTTTTGAAGGTGTCATTCAGTTTACTTAAATGGGAAAATGCATGTCAAGGTACACAAAAGGCAGCATGCAGGACATTTTCCGAATGCATCACAAAACATCATTAAACACCTCATTAACAACCAAAAGGTTTTTTTTTTTTTTTTTTTCACAGCAAAAGGTTGATTAAACAATATGTATACAATTTAGAAAATAGCACAACAATGCGTCCAGAGTGAACAAGCCTTAAAGTGCACCTGTGCCCAGAGTATGTGCATTAAGACATTTACATATTCTTACCAGGCAGCAATAACATCCTTATTCACCTCAGTACCAATACTGGTCCGAAGCTCCGCGGCAGCGGGACTCGCGGACCCGATCGCCGCCGGAGTCCCGCGTTTGGTCCCCGGAGCTGAAAAACGGGGAGAGGTGTGTGTAAACACAGCTTCCCCGTTCTTCACAGTGGCAGCTTCATTGATCGTGTGTTCCCTAATATAGGGAAACACGATCAATGACGTCACACGTCCAGCCCCGCCCCCCTACAGTTAGAAAAACATATGAGGTCACACATAACCCCTACAGCGCCCCCTAGTGGTTAACTTCCAAACTGCAATTGTCATTTTTACAGTAAACAATGCATTTTTATAGCATTTTTTCCTGTGAAAATGACAATGGTCCCACAAATGTGTCAAAATTGTCCGATGTGTCTGCCATAATGTTGCAGTCACGAAAAAAATCGCTAATCGCCGCCATTAGTAGTAAAACATTTTTTTTATAAAAATGCAATAAAACTATCTCCTATTTTGTAAATGCTATAAATTTTGCGCAAACCAATCGATAAACGCTTATTGCGATTTTTTTACCAAAAATAGGTAGAAGAATACGTATCGGCCTAAACTGAGGAAAAAATACGTTTTTTTTATATCTTTTTGGGGGATATTTGTTATAGCAAAAAGTAAAAAATATTGGATTTTTTTCAAAATTGTCGCTCTATTTTTGTTTATAGCGCAAAAAATAAAAACCGCAGAGGTGATCAAATACCACCAAAAGATCTCTATTTGTGGGAAAAAAAGGACGCCAATTTTGTTTGGGAGCCACATCGCACGACCGCGCAATTGTCAGTTAAATCGACGCAGTGCCGAATCGCAAAAATTGGCCAAATAGAGCTTTCTTTTGGTGGTATTTAATCACTGCTGTTTTTTTTTTGTGCAAAAAAATAAGAAAAATACCAAAAGAAAAAAGAAAAAGAAAATGGTTTCATAGTTTTGTTATACAATTTTGCACTGATTGGCACTGATTTGCTTCACTGATTGGCACTGATAAGGTGGCACTGACAGGTGGCACTCATGGTTGGCACTATTGGGCACTGATGATCACTGATGGGTGGCACTGATGGGCACTGGTAGATGACACTGATAAGCAGCACTGATCAGTGGCACTGATGATGAGGCATTGATTGGCAGCACTGGTGGGCAAAAGTAGGTGGCACTGTGGGCACTGGTGGGTGACACTGGTGGATACAGATGAGGCAGCCACAGCTCTCTGTGTGTGAGACCAATGTCCCTCGACAGAAGCCAGTGACAGCGTTAGGGAAAAAAAAAGATTACCAATATTCTGTTTACATCATGTGGTCAACAGTCATTGGCTGACAGCCGCTTACATGGAAAGGGGGCACACAGGCAGCTCATACATGGGAGGATGTCCTATGATGGCCTCCTGGCAATTAATACTTGCTCTGTATCCGTCATTTAGCTATAGCACGAGCAGGAGGAGATTAATTTAGAATTGAGGGTGGAGGGAGAATTTGAGGGGCAGATAGGGGTCAATCCCTATTGGTGGGTGGAATGGGGAAAGATGAGGTAGGTCTATGGCAAGGTTCCCATATTACAAACTCCCATTGGAAATGGTACTATTTGTACTTAAATAAAAAATATGCAAAATACTTATGCATAATGTGACAGTTTGTTCACCAATTCCAGAAGCCTGCCAAGCAAAAATGGTGAGTTGGAAGCTCTGGTGCACGAAGAGAACTATGATCTAATTGGTATTGCTGAATCTTGGCTTCATTCTTCACATGACTGGTCTATTAATATTCCTGGCTATGCTTTCTTTCGGAAAGACAGGGTTAAACGGAGGGGTGGTGGTGTCTGTCTCTATGTAAGAAGTGATCTAAAAAAAAAGTGTGAATGAGGACCTAGTTGATGGAAAGTGTGATGAAACTGAAGCATTATGGGTAGACCTGCGAATGGGTGTGCATACTACAAATGTCATCATTGGAGTTTGTTATAGGCCACCCAGTGTTAATGAGAAGATGAAGACTCAGCTTCTTCCACAGATAGAAAGGGCTGGGACGGTGATAATAATGGGGGATTTTAACTACCCAGCAATTGACTGGAGCAATGGCACTGCAGGGACAGTTAAAGTGCAAACATATTTAAACCTATTACAAGATAATTTTATGGTACATTTTATGGTATAGAGGCCCCCGACTAGAAATGACGCTCTACTCGACCTGGTAATCTCAAAACATGCAGAGCTTAAAGGGGTTGTAAAGGTTTGTTTTTTATTTTCTAAACAGGTTCATTTAAGCTAGTGCATTGTTGGTTCACTTACCTTTTCCTTCGATTTCCCTTCTAAATGTTTTTTTCTTTGTTTTCTTTGTCTGAATTTTTCACTTCCTGTTCCTCCTCAGTAAGCTGTTCTGACTAGCCACCGCTCGGATTACTGAGGAGAAACAGGAAGTGAGAAATTCAGACAAAGAAAAAAAACATTTAGAAGGAAAATTGAAGGAAAAGGTAAGTGAACCAACAATGCACTAGCTTAACCTCCCTGGCGGTATGATTCTTTCAGAAAAAACATGCTGAAAGCGGTACCATTATTTGCAAGGAAATTTGGCGTTTTATACTGTAGGCCTGTTTTTTAGGAATAACTCACTTAAATCTGACCAAACAAGAATCTAATCCCGGGTATGACATTTTTTTAAAAACAAAATTATAAATTATAATATAATAAATAATTATAAATAATTATAACAAATAATAATATAATTCTAATAAAAATTATTCAATAATGTAATCAACTCAAAATCACAGAAATTTGCTCAGTTGCAAAATTGTTGCTGTCATTATTTTTTTTTTTTTATGACGAATTTCCCCGCAAATCGCTATCGCACAATTCTGCAAGTGATTATAATTTATTATCGCTGTTTTCTAGCTGCTCTAAAACCATTTTTGACATAAAGGGACACTTTTGGTTGCTATGGACAATCTACAGTTTGCAGGCAGAAAAAAAGGTTTTTATTATATAAAAGAACATGCATGACACTGGGCAGACCACTAGGGACAAGGGGGGTGTGTTTTTTTTACATACAGTACTGTAATCTATAAGATTACAGTATACTGTGTGTATAGTGTTTGTTTACTTTTTTGAATTTGGCGCCGATCTCCGCTCCCGTGCGTCGTAACGTCGCAGGGAACGGAGATCGACGGCACAGGAGAACACTGTGTGAATCGAGCGAGGTCCCGCTCGCTCACACAGCGCTGTGACATTGCTGGATCCAGGAGAAGGTAAGCCAGCGCGCGCTGCAGGCTCTGCACAGCTACCCCGAGCGTGACTCGGGGTTACCGATTTTGGTCGAAAAAATCAACCCCGAGTCACGCTCGGGGTTACCGCCAGGAGGGTTAAAGGAACCTATTTAAAAAATAAAAAACGAACCTTTACAACCCCTTTAATACTAATGTTCATATAAATGAACATCTGGGTAGAAAGCGGGAGTTCACCCGAAAAACTATTTTTAACATTAGATTGAGGCTAATTTTGTCAAGGGGAATCGGGTGTTTTTTTTTAAATCGAAGCAGTACTTACCGTTTTAGAGATAGATCTTCTCCGCCGCTTCCTGGTATGGTCTTCGGAACTGGGCGTTCCTATTTGATTGACAGGCTTCCGTCAGGCTTCCGACGGTCGCATACATCGCGTCACGAGTAGCCGAAAGAAGCCGAACGACGTTCGGCTACTTTCGGAAAATCGTGACGCGATGTATGCGACCGTCGGAAGCCTGTCGGAAGCCTGTCAATCAAATAGGAACACCCAGTCCCGCAGCCCATACCCGGAAGCGGCGGAGAAGATCTATCTCTAAAACGGTGAGTACTGCTTCGATAAAAAAAAAAAACACCCGATTCCCCTTGACAAAATTAGCCTCAATCTAATGTTGAGGGCTGGTCTCCAAGACTTATGCTGCGTACACACGATCATTTTTCAGGTTGTAAAAATTTTTTTTTTTTTAACCACTTAAGCCCCGGACCAATATGCAGCCTAAAGACCCAAGGTGTTTTTACAGTTCGGGACTGCGTCGCTTTAACAGACAATTGCGCGGTCGTGCGACGTGGCTCCCAAACAAAATTGGCGTCCTTTTTTCCCCACAAATAGAGCTTTCTTTTGGTGGTATTTGATCACATCTGCGGTTTTTAGTTTTTGCGCTATAAACAAAAATAGAGCGACAATTTTAAAAAAAAAGCAATATTTTTTACTTTTTGCTGTAATAAATATCCCCCAAAAACATATATAAAAACATTTTTTTTCCTCAGTTTAGGCCGATACGTATTCTTCTACCTATTTTTAGTAAAAAAAATCGCAATAAGCGTTTATCGATTGGTTTGCGCAAAATTTATAGTGTTTACAAAATAGGGGATAGTTTTATTGCATTTTTTTTTTTTATTTTTTTTTTACTACTAATGGCGGCGATCAGCAATTTTTTTCGTGACTGCGACATTATGGCGGACACTTCGGACAATTTTGACACATTTTTGGGACCATTGTCATTTTCACAGCAAAAAATGCATTTAAATTGCATTCTTTATTGTGAAAATTACAGTTGCAGTTTGGGAGTTAACCACAGGTTACATAGTTACATAGTTAGTCAGGTTGAAAAAAGACACAAGTCCATCCAGTTCAACCACAAAAAACAAAATAAAAAAACACAGTAAAATCCTATACACCCAACTTCATACCCACAGTTGATCCAGAGGAAGGCAAAAAACCCCAGCGGAGCATGATCCAATTTGCTACAGCAGGGGAAAAAATTCCTTCCTGATCCCCCGAGAGGCAATCGGATTTACCCTGGATCAACTTTACCTACAAATCTTAGTACTCAGTTATATTCTGTACATTTAGGAAAGAATCCAGACCTTTCTTAAAGCAATCTACTGATCTGGCCAGAACCACCTCTGGAGGGAGTCTGTTCCACATTTTCACAGCTCTTACTGTGAAAAAACCTTTCCGTATTTGGAGGTGAAATCTCTTTTCCTCTAGACGTAAAGAGTGCCCCCTTGTCCTCAGTGATGACCGTAAAGTGAATAACTCAACACCAAGTTCACTGTATGGACCTCTTATATATTTGTACATGTTGATCATATCCCCCCTTATTCTCCTCTTCTCAAGAGTGAATAAATCTAGTTCCTCTAATCTTTCCTCATAGCTGAGCTCCTCCATGCCTCTTATCAATTTGGTTGCTCTTCTCTGCACTTTCTCCAGTTCTCCTATATCCTTTTTGAGAACTGGTGCCCAAAACTGAACTGCATATTCCAGATGAGGTCTTACTAATGATTTGTACAGGGGCAAAATTATATCTCTGTCTCTGGAGTCCATACCTCTCTTAATACAAGAAAGGACTTTGCTCGCTTTGGAAACCGCAGCTTGGCATTGCATGCCATTATTGAGCTTATGATCAACTAAAACCCCCAGATCTTTCTCCACTACAGACCCCCCCAGTTGTACTCCCCCTAGTATGTATGATGCATGCATATTCTTAGCCCCCAAGTGCATAACTTTACATTTATCTACATTAAACCTCATCTGCCACTTAGTCGCCCAATCAGACAGAGCATTGAGGTCGGCTTGTAAATTGGAGACATCCTGTAAGGACGTTATTCCACTGCATAGCTTGGTGTCATCTGCAAAGACAGAAATGTTACTTTTGATCTCAGACCCAATATCATTTATAAATATATTGAAAAGTAAGGGTCCCAGCACTGAACCTTGGGGTACACCACTGATAACATTGGACCATTCAGAGTAAGAATCATTAACCACGACTCTCTGAATTCTGGCTTTCAGCCAGTTTTCTATCCATTTACAAACTGATATATCCAATCCTGTAGACCTTACCTTACACATGAGCTGTGTGTGCGGAACTGTATCGAAAGCTTTTGCAAAATCCAAATATATCACGTCCACAGCCACGCCTCTGTCCAGGGTTTTACTTACCTCTTCATAAAAGGAAATCAGGTTTGTCTGACAACTTCTGTCTTTCATGAATCCATGTTGACTGCTGCTTAAATAGTTTTTTTCCAGCAAGAACTCATCCATGTGGTCTTTTATTAAACGTTCCAGTATCTTCCCAACTATAGAAGTTAAACTAACAGGTCTATAGTTACTTGGTAAAGACTTTGTTCCCTTTTTAAATATGGGCACCACATTGGCCCTGCGCCAATCCAGTGGTACTATTCCTGTCTTTAATGAGTCCCTAAATATTAGATACAGTGGCTTTGAAATGACAGAGCTCAACTCACCTAGGATCCGTGGATGGATGCCATCAGGTCCAGGTGCTTTATCCACCTTTATTCTGTCTAAATATTTCTGGACCATATCACTTTTGAGCCATTGTGGATTTGGGGCTGTGTCACTCCCACCCCCATTTTGGACATGAGCTCCCCCATGCTCCATTGTATACACAGAGCTGAAGAAAACATTTAATAAATTTGCCTTCTCTTTGTCCCCAGTCACCCACTCTAGATTATTTTGTAAGGGGCCTACATGCTCAGACTTCACCTTTTTACTATTAATATATTTAAAGAATTTTTTGGGGTTTGTCCTACTATCTTTTGCAATCTGTCGTTCGTTTTGAATTTTTGCATCCTTGATTTCCTTTTTGCATATCCTGTTATATTCTTTGTAACATTTAAACAACACTAGTGTTCCTTCATTTTTATATTTTTTAAAAGCTACTTTCTTATTGTTTATAGCTTTTTTAACTTTGACCGTGAGCCACATAGGTTTTATTTTTAGCCTTTTAAACTTATTGCCCATGGGAACATACTTTGCAGTGAGGTTCCACACAGTCTTTTTGAAGAATTCCCATTTCTGTTCTGTGTTCATATGTGCCAATAGTCCCTCCCAGTCCAAGTCCTGGAGAGCAGCCCTCATCCTTGGAAAATTTGCTCTCTTAAAATTTAGTGTTTTAATATTTCCTGTATGTATTTCTTGCTTATAGTTAACATTAAATGAAATCATGTTATGATCACTGCTACCCAGGTGTTCCTTTATCTGAACATTAGTAATAAGCTCTGCATGGTTTGAGATTATCAGGTCCAACAGAGCATCATTCCTAGTTGGGGCCTCAATAAACTGCACCATAAAATTGTCCTGCAATAGGTTTTTAAATTTTTGTCCTTTAACTGTCCCAGAAGTGCCATTAATCCAGTCAATTTCTGGGTAGTTAAAATCCCCCATTATTATCACCGTCCCAGACCTTGCAGCCCTTTCCATCTGTGCAAGGAGCTGAGTCTCCACCTCCTCATTAACTTTGGGTGGTTTATAACAAACTCCAATGATTAATTTTGAACTACGCACATCTGTATGCAGTTCCACCCATAATGCTTCAGCCTCATCACACGCTCCATCAACCAGGTTCTCTTTCACGCTTGCTTTGAGGTCACTTCTCACATAGAGACAGACCCCTCCACCTTTCCTTTTTACCCTGTCTTTCCGAAAGAGAGCATAGCCAGGAATATTAATAGCCCAGTCATGTGAGGATTGAAGCCAAGTTTCAGCAATACCGATTACATCATAGCTCTCCTCATGCATCAGAGCTTCCAGCTCACCTGTTTTGCTTGGCAGACTTCTGGCATTGGTGAACAAACACTTAAATGTATTGTTACATTTTTCTCTGGTGTTTTTCATATAATTTATAGTAGTACAAATGGCACTATTATTTCCAATGGCTGTTTGCAACATGGGAACTTTCTTGGCGCTGTAGGAGTTAGGGTGCACCTAGTATGTGTTTACAACTGTTTGGGGGTGTGGCTGTAGGAATGACGTCATCGATCGTGTCTTCCCTATAAAGGGAATGACGCGATCGATGCGCCGCCATAGTGAAGGACGGGGAAGCCGTGTTTACACACGGCTCTCCCCGTTCTTCAGCTCCGGGGAGCGATCGCGACGGAGCGGCTATAAACAAATAGCCGCGCCGTCGTCCCGGATCGCTCCCCGAGCGGACCCGACCTCCGCATGTAGCGGGGGGGGTCCCGATCGGACCCCCCACCCGCTAATAGGCGAGGACGTACGTGTACGCCCATGTGCCTGTACGTGCCATATTGTGGACGTATATGTACATGCGGGGGTCGGGAACTGGTTAAATGTCATTAAAAACGATCATGTGTGGGCTTCAGAGCATTTTTCGGGTTCTGAAATACGGCAATTTTTTTTTTTAAAACATGCTCTATTTTTTCACGACGTTTTGAACGTTGACGTTTTTCGGGTTGTAAAAAATGGTCGTGTGTAGGCTTTAACGACGTGAAAAATCCACGCATGCTCAGAAGCAAGTTATAAGATGGGAGCGCTCGTTCTGGTAAAACTACAGTTCGTAATGGTGTCATCACGCTGTAACAGACAGAAAAGCGCGAATCGTCTTTTACTAACAGGAATTCAGATAAAGCAGCCCAAAGGGTGGCGTCATCCGAATGGTACTTCCCCTTTATAGTCCCGTCGTACGTGTTGTACGTCACCGCGCTTTGCTAGAGCATTTTTTTTTCACGATCGTGTGTAGGCAAGACCATTTTAATGATCAAGTTAAAAAAAAAACGTTGTTTTTTCTAGAGCATGAAAAACGTCGTTTTTTACAACCCGAAAAATTATCGTGTGTACGCGGCATTAGACTGGGAGGGAATATTGGCATCAATGGACACAGAGCAGAAATGGGAATTCTTCAAAAAGAATGTATGTGAACACACTGCAAAGTATATTCCCATGGGCAATACATTTTAAAAGGCTAAAAATAAAACCCACGTGGCTCACGGCCAAAGTTAAAAAAGCTAAGAATATAAAAAGAATATAACCGAATATGTAAAAAGGACATCAAGGATGCAAAAATTCAAAACGAATGACAGATTGCATAAGATAGTTGGACAACCCCCAAAAAAATCTTCAAATATATTAATAGTATATAGCATTTGTGACCGGCGACAAGGAGAAGGTAAATGTATTTAATACCTTCTTCAACTCTGTGTATAAAAAGGAGCATGGGGGAGCTCATGCCCATAATAGGGGTGGTGGTGACACAGCCACAAATGATCCACAATGGCTTAACCCCCCTGGCGGTATTCCCGAGTCTGACTCGGGGTTACATTTTTGTGCTGCGATCGGCAACCCCGAGTCAGACTCGGGCTCGCCTCGCAGAATCCACAGGCTTGGTTTACTTACCTTGTCCCTGGATCCAGCGATGCCACCGCGCTATGTGAGCGAGCGGGTGCTCGCTCGATTCACACAGTGCCTCTGTGTGCCGCCGATCTCCGTTCCCTGCGATGTTACGACGCACTGGAGCTGAGAACGGCGCCAAATTCAAAAAGGTAAACAAACACCTTACATACAGTATACTGTAATCTTATAGATTACAGTACTGTATGTAAAAAATACACACCCCCTTGTCCCTAGTGGTCTGCCCAGTGTCCTGCATGTACTTTTATATAATAAAAACTGTTCTTTCTGCCTGGAAACTGTAGATTGCCCATAGCAACCAAAAGTGTCCCTTTATGTCAAAAATGGTTTTAGAGCAGCTAGAAAACAGCGATAATAAATTATAATCACTTGCAGAATTGTGCGATAGCGATTTGTGGGGAAATTCGTCATAAAAAATAAAAGTAATGACAGCAACAATTCTGCAACTGAGCAAATTTCAGTGATTTTGAGTTGATTACATTATTGAATAATTTTTATTATAATTATATTATTATTTGTTATAATTATTTATAATCATTTATTATATTGTAATTTATAATTTTGTTTTTAAAAAATTCATACCCGGGATGCCAACTAGACTCTTGTTTGGACAGATTTAAGTGAGTTATTCCTAAAAATTACAGGCCTACAGTATAAAACGCCAAATTTCCTTGAAAATAATGGTACCGCTTTCAGCACCTTTTTTCTGAAATAATCATACCGGCAGGGAGGTTAAAAGTGATATGGGCCAGAAATATTTTGACAGAATAAAGGTAGATAAAGCACCTGGACCAGATGGCATCCACCCACGGATCCTAAAAGAATTGAGCTCTGTCATCTGAAAGCCATTGTTTCTCATTTTTAGGGACTCTTAATGATAGGAATAGTACCACTGGATTGGCACAGGGCCAATGTGGTGCCTATAATTAAAAAGGGATCAAAGTCTTTATCAAGTAACTATAGACCTGTTAGTTTAATTTCTATAGTTGAGAAGATGCTGGAACGTTTAATAAAAGACCACAAAGATGAGTTTTTGCTGTAAAAAAATATTTTAAGCAACATACAGCATGGATTCATGAAAGACAGAAGTTGACAGACAAACCTGATTTCTTCTTACAAAGGGGTAAGTAAAACCTTGGACAGAGGGGTGGCTGTGGACATGGTATACTTGGATTTTGCAAAAGCGTTTGACACAGTTCCCCAAACACGGCAAATATATAAGGTTAAGTGTACAGGGCTGGAAAAATCTGTTTGTAAATGGATAGAAAACTGTCTAAAAGACAGAATTCAGAGACTCTTACTCTAAATGGTCTCAGGTTATCAGTGGTGTACCCCAAGGTTCAGTGCTGGAACCCTTCTGGGACGACAGCAATGCAAACCAATTTGATACAGTGTGCGGCGTATGGTCTGAGCTCTGACAGGCTAACCCCCCACACATTAAACCTCTGCAGCAATGCTGGCAGCACTCATATGTCGATTTCCCCAAAACAACCTCTGGATATGGCGCTGAGCACGTGCACTCAACTTCTTTGGTCGACATGTCGAGGCCTGTTCGTAGTGGGACCTGTCCTGTTAAACTACTGTATGGTCTTGGCCACCATGGTGCAGCTCAGTTTCAGGGTCTTGGCAATCTTCTTATAGCCTAGGCCATCTTTATGTAGAGCAACAATTCTTTTTTTCAGATCCTCAGAGAGTTCTTTGCCATGAGGTGTCATGTTGAACTTCGAGTGGCCAGTATGAGAATGTGAGAGCAATACCACTAAATTTCACACACCTGCTCCCCATTCACACCTAAGACCTTGTAACACTGAAGCCTCGTACACACGTCCGAGGAACTCGACGGGCGAAACACATCGTTTTGTTTGTCAAGTTCCTTGTAAAGCAGCCGAGGATCTCGGCAAGCCAAATTTTCCCATTCCCTTCGAGGAAAAACAAGACATGCTTTCTTTTTGGCCCGAGATCCTCGACGGTTTCCTCGTCGAAAAGTGTACACACGACCGGTTTCCTCGGCAAAAAAAAAACACCAGCAAGCTTCTTGCTGGTTTTTGCCGAGAAACTCGGTTGTGTATACGAGGCCTAACAAGTCACATGACACCAGGGAGGGAAAATGAATAATTGTACCCAATTTGGACATTTTTGATTTATTTTGAGGGGATAGCAAATTTACACTGTTAGACTAGGTTCACACTGGTACGACACAACAGTCGTACCACTTTGGATCGGACTTTGCCCTGCGACTTGAAGTCCGACATGTGTCCGACTTTATTGAACAGGGATCCGACTTTGATCCCTGACAATAACCAGTTACTGTGTCTGGTATAAATCTATATAAGTCTTTAGGGGGAACTCCACGCAAATGTTAAAAAAAAGGGCATGGGTTCCCCCTTTAAAGGGGTTGTAAAGGTTTGTTTTATATTTTCTAAATAGGTTACTTTAAGCTAGTGCATTGTTGGTTCACTTACCTTTTCCTTCGATTTCCCTTCTAAATGTTTTTGTTTTCTTTGTCTGAATTTCTCACTTCCTGTTCCTCCTCAGTAAGGTGTACAGTAAGCTGTTCTAAATGACTTTCCACCGCTCCGATGGAAAGCTTACTGAGGAGAAACAGGAAGTGAGAAATTCAAACAAAGAAAAAAAACATTTAGAAGGGAAATCGAAGGAAAAGGTAAGTGAACCAACAATGCACTAGCTTAAAGGAACCTATTTAGAAAATAAAAGACAATCCTTTACAACCCCTTTTAAAGAGCATCCCATTCCCTTTGGTCTGGTATGGATTTTAAGGGGAACCCCCACACCAAAAAACGGCATGGGGGGTCCTGCTCCACCATAAAGCACCTTGACCCCATGTTGATGAAGACAAGGGGCCTCTTCCAGACAACACTGGCCGTTGGTTGTCAGGGTCTGCGGGCGGGGGGCCCCAGCCCCCCACCCTATGTGAATGAATATGGGGTACCCTACCCACTTACCTAAAAAAAAGTGTCAAAAATAAAATGCAGTACACAGGTTTTTAAAGTAATTTATTAAGGCAGCTCCGGCATCTCTTCCAACTTCTTCTCCCCTCTCCGGCTCTTCTGCCTCCTCTGCTGATGTCTTCTTCCTCTGCCAGTTCTTCTTCCCTCTCCGGTCTTCTCCGCTCTCTCTCCAGTTCTTCTCCCGCTGTCTTCTGCCTCTGCCAGGTCTTCTCCACTGTCTTCTCGCTCTTTTGTTTGTCTTCTCCCTCTGTTCTTCTTCCAATGTTGACTCGACACTCTCTCCCACTCTAATGCTGGATGTGTGATGTGCCACTACTTATATTGGCATGGGGTGGGGTCACCAGGTGACATCATCCGGCGGTCCGCCCCTTAGGATGTCACCTCCCAGTGCATGATGGGTGGTGACATCATAAGAGGCGGGCCTCCGGTTGTGTTAGGTGTTGCGAGCCTTGTTTAGACCAAACACCATGTTATGTCAACAACGTGAATTTTAAACATGGATAAAAGTTTATTTTGTACTTCAATGCTATGGATGTGTCTTTAAAGTCCATGTCTCCTTCTCTTGAAATATGTTTTGCTATCTATGTAACGTATTGTTGCTTTGCAGCCTGAAATTAATTCAGACACAATTTTAGTTTTATCCATCTGTATTTACTAATAACATCCAAGTGAAAGATAAAACACCAACATGTCAGAATTCATTTTTTTTTAATTCAAACTGTGATCAGCTGTGGTCATTTTGATTAGCTCAGCATGAAAAGGGCAACTAAAGGAAACAATCAACTATGGGTGACAGGGCACTGTCAACAGATCTCTGGGATAAAGTTGTGAACAGGCACAAGTCAAGAGATGGATACAAAAAAAAATGCAAAGGCTTCATTAATGCCTAGAAGCACAGTGACTGTTGTAAACTCATTTAAAAACAAAAAAACAAAGGCATAATGAGCTAGTATGACTAGCATACCAGCTCATTATGCATTACTTACCTTAGATCGAAGCCCCCGATGCCGTCTTTGTCTCCCCCTCCAGTCGCAGCCATCTCTACCGGAGGTTACTTCTGGGTATCGCCACTCCGGCGCTGTGATTGGCCGGAGCGGCGATGACGTCACTCCGCGCATGCGTGCGAGAGCTGTAAAAGACGGCATTATCTGTTCTTAAAAACGGCAATTACAGTGCACCTGCGCTGTTGTCTACGTCGCGCATGCACCGTAGACATCTGTGTACTCTTTTTGGCAAATATCTCCTAAACCTACAGGGTTTAGGAGATATTGCAAACACCTACAGGTAAGCCTTAAACTAGGCTCACCTGTAGGTGCAACTCACCCAGGAGGGTTTACAAGGAAGGTATTTGGTAAAACACAGACCCTCCCTGGATCAAACATCGCTCCAAACTGGATGAAAGAGCCAGGAGGAAACTGGTCAGAGAGGCTACCAAGAGGCCTACAGCAACTCTGAAGCAGTTATAGGAATTTATGACAAAGAGTGGTCATTTTGTGCATGTGACAACAATATCACCATTTCTCCACAAATGTGGCTTGTATGGGAGGGTTGCAAGAAAGAAAAAAAAACACTTCTGGAGAAGAGGCCACATGCAGTCACGACAAAGCTTTGCACCTTGAAGATTCTGAGGCCACATGGAAAAAGGTTTTATGGTCAGATGAGACTAAAATGTATTTATTTGGCCTCAACACCAAACTATATATCAGGCGGAAAGGCAATACAGCTCAACATTCAAATAACACTATTCTTACAGTAAAGCATGGAGGTGGTAATATCCTGTTATGGGGGGGTTTCTCTGCAGCAGGGACTGGAGCACTTGTCAGGATAGAAAGAAAAATTGATGGGGCAAAATACCATCAAATTCTTGAGGAAAGTCAGAAAGTTGTCTATGGGAAGATTGTTTACCTTCCAACATGACAATGAGCCAAAGCACTAAGCAAAAATGACCGCACAGTGATTGAAAGAGAAAAGGGTGAATGCTCTTGCATGGCCTTGTCAGGGCCCAGACTTAAACCACATCGAAAATCAGTGGAATGACTGCAGTCCACAAATGGTCACCATCAAATTTAACTGAACTTGAGCAGCTCTTCCAAGAACAGTGGGCAATTATTGCAAGTTCTAGATGTGCAAAGTTAGTAGCGATATATCCCAACAGACTCCGCCCTGGTTCACACTGGAGCGTTTTGACAGGCAATTTGAAATGTCAAATCGCATATCAAATCGGCGGCAATTGCCGTTAATGGCACTGTCCTAATTGGTGCGATGTCGCATCTGCGGCACTGCACCGATTTCAAAAAGTAGTTTCTGTACTAATTTTGCGATTTACGAATCTTGTTTGTGCAGAAGTGACTCAAGTGTAAACGGTACAAATTGCAAAACTTTGAGTTACTGTTTCAGTAATCTTTATCACCTTTACCCAGGAGACTTTGTCATTATCGATTTACACAGGAGACCTCCTAACCTTTTAAAACCAATCAAATGATAAGGTTACTTTCTCATCTTGCTCCAATTAGACCATATGTGAAAAGAACACCCCAGTGCATGCAGGCTCCATACATTTCAGGGTCCATTATTCAGCACAATCTTCACTTCTTCACTTAGGCTGCATTCACACCTGAGCCTTTTCAGCTACTAAAACGCCCAAAAAGCAAAATCTCATTCATTTCAATGGCCCCTGTTCACATCTGAGCAATTTGTCACCTGAAGCAAAATGCCTGACACCCCATTCACACCTCCGCGACAAAACGTCCGACGCCGGACGCTCGTGCCGCTGGAGGGGAGAATTCCCATTGCTGTCTATGAGATGGTTCACATCTCATAGACGCCGTACGCCTGCCGCCTGAAAAAAAGTCCCAGTCCCTTTTTTTCAGGCGGCATTGGCGTTCGGCCATACAAAGCAATGGGAAGGATTTGTAAAAAAAAAAAAAAAAAGTTACACTTTTCGCGGCAAAATACGCCGCGTACGCGGCGTTACTTGTCGCGGAGGTGTGAATGCGGCCTTAAGCTCAAAAAAGTACTTCTTTTTAGGCAGATTACAGGCGTTTTTCTGCTTTTTACATTGGTGACCTTTTGACCTGTACTAAATCGCAGCAAAAACGTGCGACTTTCTGCCTGAAAAAAATACGCACAGGTGTGAATGCAACCTTACCATTTGCTCATCGCAGGAAAGCTGAAAGCATCTCGGGAGTTTTAGGCAAAGGAAATCCGATGCCTTAACAGACTAATATCATCAAAATTATTGACTTTTGATAACTGAAATGTAGTTAATAGTTATAGTGATAGTATTCAGTGTACATATTCCTTTTTATGTTATTTCACATGTTTGTATGTCCATTTTCTCTACATTCGCATGATATCCTGTAAAAGTGATAGGAGTTGTGACAAATAAATATAACGGTGCCATAGGGTGCCAAATGTAAACAATGGGGTGTATGTATAAAAAAAACGTCCATATTTGTTCATCCATCTAAACACAGGAAATGTGTTTTTGTTGCTGAGCAGCATAGGAGCTACACATGCTCCTCAGCCCCTTCTAGTGGCCATATTGTGGTATTTTCCTTATTCGCACAGTTGTTTTTGTTTCCATGAATAACATTCATTATGTAGAGAATATAGCCTCAGAACATTCATTATTACAAGTAATGAATACAGTTTCAATGGATGAACAGCTATGCAGTTTTTTTTTTGTAAGTACATATGTAAAAAATAGAACTGTTGTCACCTTTTTAATTTACAGTTTAGATGTTTCTAAAGACAATGTTGCTGCTAACTGTGCTGCAAAAAACTGTACATTTTGTTACTTGTGCCACTATTACCTATAACTGCTCAGCAACCTTGACAATACAACTGTGTCACCCTGCCACAAGACCAATAGTGTGGTTGAAAAAAAAAAATTGTCAGGTTAAAAAATAAATAAAATTGTCTTTGCATTGATTACTGTTTCTGCTGTTCTGCCCTCCAGCCAGTGCTAATTCCACAAGAAACTTTATTTTAATTGTACATTTTATTCACGGCTTTATTTAGAAAGAAAACACTGTTTCCCCAAAGATACTTTATACACCAATTTATTTTTTTTATTTTTTTTAAGAATCACCCTCCCTCCAAAATCTTATTTAGCCTCCTATAACCACAATTTAATAATTTTTGTGGTTTGCTGGTTAACCACTTGCCTACCAGGCACTTTACACCTCTTCCTGCCCAAGCCATTTTTCAGCTTTCAACGCTGTCGCATTTTGAATGACAATTCAAAGTCATGCACAGTCATGTAATATTGTACCCAAACAAATGTTTTATCATTTTCTTCACACAAATAGAGCTTTATTTTGGTGGTATTTAATCACTGCTAAAAAACATTGAAAAAAATATGTTTTTTACTTTGTTCCTTGCAGTAGATTTTGTACCTAAGTAATTTTTCGCCATCACTGATGAGGCGGCACTGATAGGCTGAGCTGGTGGGCATTGATGAGGTGGCACTTATGGGCACTGATGAGAAGGCACTAATATGCCACATCTTAGGCGGTACTGGTGGGCACTGTTTGGTGGCACTGGTGGGCACTGTTTGGCAGCACTGGTGGGCACTAATAGGCGGCACTGGTTGGCACTGATAGGCGGCATGGATAGGTGGCACTGATGGGACGACACTGATAGGCACTGATTACATTCCTGCATGTCCCCCTGTGAGGAGATGTCGCTGATCGGCTCTCCTCGCCACCCACTCTGTCAGTGTGAGGCGAAGAGACCCGATTACTGGCATCTCCGTGTTCACATGTGACCGGTATGTGATTGGAAACAGCCGATCACAAATGCGATCGCCGCGCTGCACGCCCCCACGTTCTTTTATCAAAGGAAAGAACTCTGGCGTGTAGATGAAGGAACTTTTCTGACATTTATTGTTTACAAATAAAAAATCATTATTTTCTGCTAGAAAATTACTTGGAACATCCAAACATGATATATATTTTTTTAGCAGAGATCTTAAGAGAATAAAATGGTGGTTGTTGCAATATTTTATGTCACACTGTATTTGCGCAGCGGGTTTTCAAACACAATTTTTTTAAAGAAATACGCTCTAATGAATAAAAAATAAAATAAACAGTAAAGTTAGCCCAATTTTTTTGTATAATGTGAAAGAAGATGTTACCCCGCAAGAATCGTGATCTTTATTCTAGGCAAAAAAATCGTGATTCTCATTTTAGCCAAAATCGTGCAGCTCTACCATGCATATAGTGCCTGATCAGGACTGATCACTAAGTCACTGTGTGCTCCACGGAATGTATATTATAGGAAAGGTATATAAGCTCATTTCTCCTGTGCACCTCCTTCTGTCTTAGTGAAAGAAGGAGAATCACCTAGAAGGTGCCCAGACGTTGTAAGCGAGGTGTGAGGACGCACACAGAGCTGCTGTCTGCCGAGGTGTAAATGAATTCTGCTTCCATCTCCCTCATTCACACCGCGACTCCCGAGCCTGACTACTCCTAGAAGCCTGCTGATGAGGCTTGTTAGTGGGGGATCTGCGATCAAGGTGACAAGGCTGTAATCACACACTATATTCTGGATGCTGATGTCTAGGAGTATCATCTGCATATGAAAACATCATCCTCACAGCAGGGCAGGAGCGCAATTGTATTTTATGAAGCAAAGTTACCAGAAGATTATAATGCGATTCCTCTCATTCTGCTCAGGAAAAC
Organism: Rana temporaria; assembly: GCF_905171775.1. Classification (NCBI taxonomy): domain Eukaryota; kingdom Metazoa; phylum Chordata; class Amphibia; order Anura; family Ranidae; genus Rana; species Rana temporaria. The sequence continues at coordinate 79,012,057 of NC_053500.1, read as the reverse complement.
ACTGTCACAAGTGTTTTGGGATTACGGACATGGACTTCATCAACACACAAAACTACCTAAAATCCTTTAATATGTGAGAGTCAGTTGGATTTGTAATACATAAGTACCTGATTCTGTCAGTAAATTGCTTGATAAATCCCTCTGCAATTCTGTACCAGTGTTGTACAGGGTCTGTTACAATTTTGGAAGATATCAAATGATTTATTTTCAATCCTTTGCAAGTAAAGAAAACAAGTTCTATCTTCTTTTTAATACTAAATAAAGAATAAAAATATGTCGCTGAAAATTGTTCCCATAGAAGAGAAGCCTAGTGACTAGAAGTAAAAGTATATATTTCCAGCACCCCGCTGATCTTGAAAATGTTGTCCCAACAATTGTTCATGTCACATCATAGCTGTAAAGTGCAACATTTCAGAGCCACGCAGGACCCTCGATACAGCGCATAATATTGTGTACGAACATTTAACGTGCCATCCACCAATTAAAAACCTGTGCAAGGATCCACCCCCCTGACCTGCTGTTCTGTGATGTCATAAAAGCCACCAAAAAAGACCAAACATCAGCGTAAATTATTCTGTAACATGTAACTAACCCTCTCGGTGGGTATGGGCACTAAATAGAAACTGAAGAAAGTACTAAACTGCAGTATGTGCATTAATCTAAATTATTGACCATGCATCACCTGATTGGTTAGATTTATATGTTATGTACTAAATATGTTGAGAAATATAAGGTAGGGGGCTGTGAGTATGCCATCATCCCAGTATATATAAGACAAGAGAAAGACCCTCCAAAATACGGGACTTTAATAGTCAATGCGGCCAAAAGACTACATAGACTAGTGGTTCTCAACCTGTCTAGTGCCGTGACCCCTTGAAAAAAATTCCCAAGTTGTGGGGACCCCTAACGGTAAAATTATTTTCCTATTGTGGGTGCCAAGGTAAGACAAGTAATTTGGGATGAGTGGCAGTGCTGGTGGGGAGTTGGGATCAGCCAACTTAGGTGCTCTTGATCAAGGTCATCTGCTGATCTGAGAACTGTAGTGGGGACTTTTAAAGGCAACTCTAATCACAGGTAGTGTTACTCACTTTGTCTCCAACTTTGTGGTTTCTCGTAGCAGTGACACCTATGCTGAAATCAGCAGATAGGGTCTCCTCCAGCCCCTCCCACTTCACATTCCTCACCAGTCAGCTGACCTCTAGTCCCTGCCTCCCAGCTATGCTGTGAACTGAATGGGCGGCTGTGAAGAGGCTGAGTGGGCGGCCACAGACTTCAGGAACAGCCCAGGTTTTGGGGACCCCTGGCAAATCCCGACCCCCAGGTTGAGAACCACTGACATAGACAATCATGTATATAAAAATACAGTTTTTATTTTAGACATTATTTTAGAGTAAAATCATCTAAGAAAAGAATATCGGGAGTAGGGCTTTAGTAAATATGTGAAAAAACAGCACGTGGATAAGAGGAGAACCTCTAAGGAACTGAAGGGTGAATCCTCGTACACACGACCGAGTTTCTCGGCAAAAACCAACAAGAAACTTGCTGGTTTTTTTTGCCGAGGAAACCGGTCGTGTGTACACTTTTTTCGACGAGGAAACTGTCGAGGATCTCGTCGAGCCAAAAAGAGAGCATGTCTTCTTTTTCCTCGACGGGAATGGAGAAATTTGGCTCGCCGAGATCCTCGACAGCCTAACAAGGAACTCGACGAGCAAAACGATGTGTTTCGCCCGTCGAGTTCCTCGGTCGTGTGTACGAGGCCTCAGACATCCAAACTAAATATGTTTGGACAACATTTTCAAGATCCTTGATGTGCTGGCAATATAGACTTCTACTTATGACGTAACCTATTGCCAGCTGGTAGCTGCTACAGCACCTACCTAATCTTTTTGCCTTTTTCGGGGATATGTGCAATATAAAAATATATGGTAGCTCAAAGTGACTGCCCAGTTTTAGATGTCTCAGTTGCTTTTTGGCCTAAATTAAAAAAACAAAGTACCGTATATAGCAGGGATCCTCAAACTACGGCCCTCCAGCTGTTGTAGAACTACACATCCCATGAGGCATTGTAACACAATGAGATTCACAGACATGACTGGGCATGATGGGAATTGTAGTTCTTGAACAACTGGAGGGCCGTAGTTTGAAGACCCATGGTATATAGGGTCATGACGTATCTCCTTCCCAGAACTAGATGTGTGCCCAACCTTCAATGCAAGATGTCTAACTCTGCCTATTCTAAGTAGTGGTGTCCCTTGTTCCTTGTTAAAGCTAAACTCCAGGAATAGACAAAATCTACTCTTGCCCTTTTCCTTGTTCCTCCACGCTGTCAGATCATAATGTCAATCTTCATCCAGGGTGCCATCCCAGAGGAAACAAGGCTCAGAATAAATTCTCTTTGGTCAGCCTTGTCATGTGGGAGTGCTGGCCAATGAGAATCTCTTCTTTCTTCCAGGGTGCTGTCCCAGAAGAAAGAAGGCTCAGAAAAGATTCTCTTTGATTAGCCTGGTCATGTGGGTGTGCTGGCCAATGAGAATCTCTTCTTTATTCCAGGCTGCTGTCCCTGAAGAAAGAAGAGTCAGATGGGATTCTAGTTGGTCAGCCTTGTCATGTGCATGTTCTGGCCAATGAGAATCTCTTCTTTCTTCTTTCTTTCAGGCTGCTGTCCCTGAAGAAAAGTCCCATAAAAGATTCTCTTTGGTCAGCCTGGTCAATGAGAAACTCTTCTTTGTTCCAGGCTGCTGTCCCTGAAATAAGAAGGGTCAGATGAGATTCTTGTTGGTCAGTGCGGTTACGTTAACCAGTGACTGCTAGCTGCTGTAAGCAATATGATGCAACACCTCCTCTGGGGCTGTGCAGTAAAGTTTTTAAGTATGTGACTTGACAGCGGTGGGTGTGGGTGCCACGAAATGGCATTTACGGTAGCATGGACTGGAAGGAGTGGGAAGATGGTTGTGAGTTTTTATTAAAAGGTGAACTTATCCTTTAAAAAGGTTGTGTCGGTCTTTTAATACAAAGGCCAAAACTTTGCAATCGTTTTTTAAATATTTAAAGCACAACTCTGGGAAACTAAGAAATTATCCCTTGCAGCTGTGTTGTAAAAGTCAGTGCAGGACTCTGGCCTTTGGTCTTGTTGCTGTAAGGACCTTAGACTGCAGGAGCATGAAGGAGAAGATGTGGCTGGGACTAGCTGTGGGGAGGAGAGGAGGATTGGGTATATAAATGTATTTATTCTGTTCACCTTGACCTAAACAAGCACTTAACCCTTGGAGTGCAGGTTTTTTTCTCTCTAAACTAATCAAAAGGTGTTTGGTACTCATTCTGTTTAGGAATGTTGACTCCAAGCGGCAAAACAGTTAAGACTTTTAGATATGATTTCACCAGTTTCAATCTCTGCAGTGTCAGCCACGGGGTTCAGTGGCCTTGGGTTTTTTCTAGACTGGACAGCATCCTGTGACTTAGTTTGCAGGCCCTGCTGACCCACATAGCTGCATGTTTATCCTCTGCAGCTGCTAGGAAGTGCCTGGATTGTGTCCAGAGAAGCAGAGTGTCCTGGGCATTTCGCACAATGGAACCATACACGACTCCCACAATGCCCCTGTGTTCTAGACAGATGTCTGTACTTAAAGAGTGGGCACGACAGGGCGCACAGGACAGTGGAGGGAAGTATGTAGAGGCTTAGCAGCCTTCCTAATAGCCATCTACATAAGCCTTGTCACACTATATCAGAGGATCTATTAATGGGCTCATTAGTTTAATGTTGGGCTGCAATTGCTTCCGTTTCCGTAAATGTGGCATTCCTATCTTTAACACTTTAATTATAGAACAGTTTTGTATTCATTGATGGTCTTTGCTACATATAATCAACAATTTGGACACATTTAATATAACAACTATATATATATATATATATATATATATATATATATATATATATATATATAAATCGTTTTTATATTAAATGTGTCCAAATTGTTGATATATGCAATATACACCTGTATAGTGCACCCCCTCACATTTTTGTACATATTTTATTATATCTTTTCATGTGACAACACTGAAGAAATTACACAATGTACAATGTAAAGTAGGGAGTGTAAAGCTTGTATAACAGTGTAAATTTGCTGTCCCCTCAAAATAACTCAACACACAGCCATTAATGTCTAAACCGCTGGCAACAAAAGAGAGTACACCCCTAAGTGAAAATGTCCAAATTGGGCCCAAAGTGTCAATATTTTGGGTGGCCACCATTATTTTCCAGCACTGCCTTAACTTGGGCATGGAGTTCACCAGAGCTTCACAGGTTGCCACTGGCATACTCTTTCACTCCTCCATGATGATATCAAGAAGCTGGTGTATGTTAGAGACCTTGCGCTCCTCCACCTTCCCACAGATACTCAATATGGTTTAGGTCTAGAGACATGCTAGGCCAGTCCATCACCTTTACCCTCAAATTCTTTAACAAGGCAGTGGTCATCTTGGAGGTGTATTTGGGGCCGTTATCATGTTGGAATACTGCCCTGTGGCCCAGTTTCCGAAGGGAAGTGATCATGCTCTGCTTCAGTATGTCTCAGTACATGTTGGCATTCATGGTTCCCACAATGAACTGTATCTCCCCAGTGCCAGCAGCACTCATGCAACCCCAGACTATGACACTCCCACCACCATGCTTGACTTTAGGCAAGACACACTTGTCTTTGTACTTCTGTCCTGGTTGCCACCGCACACACTTGACACCATCTGAACCAAATAAGTTTATCTTGGTCTCATCAGACCACAGGACATGGTTCCAGTAATCCATGTCCTTAGTCTACTTGTCTTCAGCAAACTGTTTGCGGGCTTTCTTATGCATTATCTTTAGAAGATGGCGACCATCTTCTGTGATGGTAGCCATGCAGACCAATTTGATGCAGTGTGGAGCGTATGGTCTGAGCTGTGACAGGTTGACCCCCTTCAACCTCTACAGCAATGCCGGCAGCACTCATACATCTATTTCCCAAAGACAACCTCTGTATATGACGCTGAGCATGTGCACTTAACTACTTTGGTCGATCATGACAAGGCCTGTTCTGAGTGGAACCTGTCCTGTTAAACCGCTGTATGGTTTTGGCCACCGTGCTGCAGCTCAGTTTCAGGGTCTTAGCTATCTTTTTATAGCCCATGCCATCTTTATGTAGAGCAACAATTATTTGTTTCAGATCCTCAGAGAGTTCTTTGCCATGAGGTGCCATGTTGAACCTCCAGTGACCAGTATGAGAGAGTGAGAGCGATAACACCAAATTTAATACACCTGCTCCCCATTCACACCTGAGAACTTGTAAAACAACATGAGTCACATGACACCAAGGAGGAAAAATTGCTAATTTGGCCCAGTTTGGAAATGTTCACTTTTGTTGCCAGCAGTTTAGGCATTAATGGCTGTGTGTTGAGTTATTTTGAGGTGACAGCAAATTAACACAGTTATACAAGCTGTACACTCACTACTTTACATTGTAGCAAAGTGTCATTTCTTCAGTGTTGTCACATGAAAAGATATAATAAAATATGAGGGGTGTACTCACTTTTGTGAGATACTGTGTGTGTGTGTGTATATATATATATATATATATATATATATATATATATATATATATAAAATACTGTACAGTATATAATTTCTTCAAAGTGTATATCCATTTTTGCAGAAAAAAAAGGGATAACACCGACTTTTTATTGGTTACGTGTTTTAGATGCTCTATTCTGGACCCCCCAGCAAAAAAGAATCATAGGTAGTTCTTTTTTTTAGGAGGGGGCTGGGAATCTGTTTTCCATAATTAATCTTGTCTGTACTGTTCACATAGATCTTCATTATCAATTGTAACTAGATTTGAACACCATCTATCCTAACAAAGGGTTAAAGGTGTAAAGGCCGGGCATCTTGCATTGTAATGCATGTTAATGAGGACTCGCTCCTAAAAACCCTGCAGTCAGCCATGACACCTCCTCCTGAGAAACATTTAAAAGGTGAGGAATATAAAAAAAAAAATAGGCATGCTGTGACTACACTTTCACTTCTGTTACCTTTAAAATCTATGTAAAGCTAAATAACGATCAATGATAAATAGCTTTGGCTTGCATTCAATACAGTAAAGCTATTGCAAGTTTGCTAAGTGGAGGAAACATCCTGCTGACCCTCATAACTCTACAAATGAAGATACATGATCACCAAAAACAGTTTGCAGCCACTATGTATGTTTGTGCAAAGGTCAGATTAGCATATTTGTCAATCAGACTAGCTGGAATAGTTTGTCTATTGTCAGACTAGGACAGCATAAGGCAATGTCAGTCAACATCTGATAATATGTAGAAATGTGTATGTTTAAGGAGGTATGGACATGTTTGTGTGTCAGCTTGTAGAGTAGACAGTGTAAACAATCCTGTGTTGCTCTCTATTAAATGGGTATATTACTCAAAAAGAAATGCTTGACCAACACTTAAAGTATTATCAAACTCACCTTCATTACATGAAGTATTAATAACGAGGATTATTCAGGGATGCAGAATGTGGCAAGTGTTGCTGAAATACGTTTTCCTTACTTTAAAAATGTGTGTATATAGTTACATAGTAGGTGAGGTTGAAAAAAGACACAAGTCCATCAAGGCCAACCTGTGTGTGTGATTTTATGTCAGTACTACATTGTATATCCCTGAATGTTGTGGTCGTTCAGGTGCTTATCTAATAGTTTTTTTTAAACTATCGATGCTCCCAGCTGAGACCACTGCCTGTGGAAGGGAATTCCACATCCTTTCCGCTCTTACATTAACCACTTCCCGCCCGGCCAATAGTCAATTGACGTCCGGGAAGTGGTTGTGAAATCCTGACTGGACGTCTATTGACGTCCTGCAGGATTACATGCCGGCGCGCGCCCGTGGGGGCGCGCAGCGATCGGTGATGCGGGCTGTCAGTCTGACACCCTGCATCTCTGATCTCGGTAAAGAGCCTCCGGCGGAGGCTCTTTACCACGTGATCAGCCGTGTCCAATTACGGCTGATCACAATGTAAACAGGAAGAGCTGTTGATCGGCTCTTCCTCACTCGCGTCTCACAGACGCGAGTAGAGGAGAGCCGATCGGTGGCTCTCCTGACAGGGGGGGTTCGCGCTGATTGTTTATCAGCACAACCCCCCCTCGGATGCCAACACTGGACCACCAGGGAGTGCCCCCTGGTGCTTAATAGAGCAAAAATGGGCACAACAAAAAAAATTTAACACAATTGATGCCAATCAGTGCCCACAAATGGGCACTGACTGGCAACATGGGCACTGACTGAAATGATGCCCAGCAATGCCATCAGTGTCACCCCTCAATGTCCATCATCGCCACCCAGTGTCTATCAGTGCCACCTCTTAGTGCCCATCTATACCCAGTGCCCACCTATCAGTGCCCATCTGTGCCCCCACCTATCAGTGCCCATCTGTGCCACCCATAAGTGCCCATCAGTGCCACTCATAAGTACCACCAAAGAGTGCCCATTGCCGCCTATGAGTGCCCATCAGTGCCGCCTATGAGTGCCCATCAGTGCAGCATACCAGCACCACCTATCAGTGCCGCCTATCGGTGCCCATCAGTGCCGCCATATCAGTGCCCATAATTGAAGAAGAAAACATACTTTTTTACAAAAATAAAAACTAATTTTTTTTCAAAAAGAAAAATTGCACAGGTGATCAAATACTACCAAAAGAAAGCTCTATTTGTGGGAACAAAATTATAAAAATGTCATTTGGGTACAGTGTTGTATGACCGCGCAATTGTCATTCAAAGTGCGACAGCGCTGAAAGCTGAAAATTGGCTTGGGCAAGAAGGTGCATAAGTGTGGCCATGTGTCTTGTTAAACTCCTTTCGGCGAAAAAGTTTTATCTCTATTGTGGGGTCACCAGTATGGTATTTGTAAATTGAAATCATATCTCCTCTCAAGCGTCTCTTCTCCAGAGAGAATAAGTTCAGTGCTCGTAACCTTTCTTCATAACTAATATCCTCCAGTCCCTTTATTAGCTTTGTTGCCCTTCTTTGTACTCGCTCCATTTCCAGTACATCCTTCCTGGACTGGTGCCCAGAACTGGACAGCATACTCTAGGTTGTTCAGGAACTACAATTCCCATCATACCTAGTCATGTCTGTGAATGTCAGTGTGTTACAATGCCTCATGGGATATGTAGTTCTACAACAGCTGGAGGGACATAGTTTGAGGATCCCTGCTCTAGGTACTCTATATCCTCAGTCTATCCCTGTGACTGGAGCTGTAGTTTTTTGGCTCTTAATAACAGCCAGCAGAAGAGTTTACTGCTGATCGCAAAAGTGAAAGAACACATCCCTGAGCACCCTTTAGAGCAGTGGTCTCAAAGTACCGGCCCGCGGGCCATTTGCGGCCCGCGGACCAGTTATAAATGGCCCGCAGGCAGGGATGAAGTGGGGGGAGCAAAGAGGGAAAAAAAAAAAATTGTGAGCTGGCGCCATCTGGTGGTGAGCCGTTGTTATTACAAGTTATTACCACCAGATGTGAGCTGGCGCCATCTGGTGGTGGCCGTTGGTATTACAAGTTAAGCATTACAAGTTAAACAGCAATTCTAATGTAATTTTACACTATTTTCACTGCCATCTTCTTCCCCTCTAATTAGAACCTGTAACGGACACATGCATGCTGCCGGGACAGTTATGATCTTCGTGCAGGGGGACTACAAGGAACTGCATGGCTTGTCACAAGTGGATGTACCACATTGTATTCTGAGCTCAAAGGGTTAACTGGACAAGGGTCTCTGTCACTGCTGAATGCTAATGTTCCCTTCGCATAGCTAATGAACTCTCTTGTGGAGATAACAGCCTCCTGTGGGGTGTATGCTGAGGGGGATTATGTGTGAGTGATAATTATTTTAAAGGTTAATTGAATTCTATTGTCTGATCAAGCTACGTTGAGGAGCCAAAATGGCTAGCAGCTGATTGGCTCAAGGGAAGGTCATTCTTTCAAAGTGTGTGTATTGAAGTCCCCCCTGGGGGGGGGGGGGGGAGTGTCATTTGTTTCTGTACAGTTTGTAACCAGATTTAAGGAGGAAAAATGTGACATTAAAGGTCAGTCTGCTTGACTCTGCAAACGTAGCACGTCTCGTTTCTTGAAAGGGCGTTCGATGGGATATACCGGCGGTACTTGCATATCGCAGCTTGCCAGGGAAAAGGACGTCTCCAACGGCTGAGACCCTCGCACCAGTGGGTAGCCGTTACATTGGTTGGCAGTGGTGGGATGGTCCTTTTATCCAAAGAGCAAGTGCTGAATGGAGTCGCAGTACGCCAGGCTGAAAAGATCCACACTGAAAGATTTATTAGAGAGTCGTGGTAGGAGCGCCAGCAACAGACCACGGAGGGAGCTGATAGCTGACCTGCTGGAGCTGGACGAAATGGATGGATCCATGGAAGGAACTGAGCCCCTTGCACCGGTCAGCAAAGAAGATGTAATTACTGGGATTGTACAGGGGAGATTATCCTTGTATCCAGAAACGTCTGTGGAACTAATCAACCAGCTGTTTCGGGAAGCAAGGGAAGAGATACAAACGAAGAGGGGACAAGAACTGGAACTGGTAAGAGCGAGACAGCCCATTACACCTGCAGTTCCTACCCCCCCACCTGCTGCTACAGGAAAGAAAATACCGTTCACTGCATTTAAAGCTTTTGTAGAAAGTGAGGAGGAAATCGATGGATATTTGGCGGACTTTGAGAGGCAGTGCTCACTACACCAGGTACCACCAGACCAATGGGTCACTATTTTGTCGGGGAAATTGTCGGGCAAAGCCAATGAAGCCTTTCGGGCTCTCGCTCCAGAGGATATTTTACAATATCAGCAAGTTAAAAAGGCGTTGCTAACCCGATATGCCGTAACGCCAGAAGCCTACCGCCGGCGCTTCCGGGAGTCCAAGAAGATGGCTGTGGACTCCCACATGGAATGGGCCAACCAGTTACAAAGGATGGCATCCCTTTGGGTCCAAGGGTGCAAGGCCAACACCGGGGAGGAAGTATTGCAGCTGTTCCTAATGGAACATTTCTTCCAAGACCTGGCCGCAAACATACAAGACTGGGTACGAGATCGCCGTCCCGCTAACTTAAACGAGGCGGCTCGGCTAGCAGATGAGTACGCAGAAACAAGGAAAGTAAGCCAGGGTACTACACGGCTGGCTCATAAGGTAGAACCGCGTACTCCAACCGTCACCCCACGCCCAGAGTTTCCGTCTCCAGTTCCATCACATCCTCAGGGGCCTAGCAACTACCCCCGGGATTCGCCTAGGGTGACGTGCCATCACTGCAGCGACACGGGACATATTGCTCGTTATTGCCCTTTGAGAGCTACAAATAACAATTGGAGACGCACAACACCCAACACAGAGGTCACTCCATCACGTCCCTCTGCGGCCCACTGCCTGGAGACCGAGGGGGGCCCGGGGGAATGTCTGGGAATTTGGTATGAGGCCGACCCAATACAAGCGGCCTCTCCGGATAACCGTCAGCATCACCGTCAGGAGGTACGGGTGAATGGACAAGTAGCACAAGGCCTAAGAGACACTGGGACTACTATCACTCTGATTCAAAAACATCTGGTAAAGCCAGAGAACGTGTCCACTCGCACAGTTGCCGTCCGGGTCGCAGGGGGTGCTGTATTTCGCGTACCCACCACCCGGGTGCACTTAGACTGGGGAGCCGGGTCAGGAAAGACCACAGTTGGTATCATGGACAACCTACCTGCCGAGGTGGTGCTGGGCAACAAAATTGGCCCTCTGACTTTGGCTTATTTACCTACACCTGCTGCTGCTTGTCCCGTGACCACCCGCGTTGCTGGAATCAACCCGCTTGCTGCTGAGAACCGGGTAAGACTACCTTCCCCGACATGTACTGTAGATCCGGCACAATATCACAGTCTAAAATGGGAATGTGACAAGTTGGCCAGTGAGAAATCAGAGATGCAACGACACTATGTCATGTATTATGAGATGTCCCGTGGCTTGAACATTGAAATGCACAAACAGGCGGAAATTGTCAAAAGATTAAATGGGATTTGCATCCAGGTGGTGCCGTATCTGTCCCAAGAGCATCAGCAACAGGTTTTAGGAGCCATTGAAAGAGCAAAGCAAGTGACTGTTCCAGAACTGAATTCTATTATTCACCGTCACCATCAGCTACCGACCTGGTAAGCCAATGGGAAGGCCGACGGACTGTCCAGGCAAACGGAACTTTTACCCTAACAGCAGACCGGACATCCCCAAGTTGATCCGAAAAGGATCAATCCGGGTCTGCCGGAGTGTTCCACAAAGGGGGAGTAGTGTAACGGACACATGCATGCTGCCGGGACAGTTATGATCTTCGTGCAGGGGGACTACAAGGAACTGCATGGCTTGTCACAAGTGGATGTACCACATTGTATTCTGAGCTCAAAGGGTAAACTGGACAAGGGTCTCTGTCACTGCTAAATGCTAATGTTCCCTTCGCATAGCTAATGAACTCTCTTGTGGAGATAACAGCCTCCTGTGGGGTGTATGCTGAGGGGGATTATGTGTGAGTGATAATTATTTTAAAGGTTAATTGAATTCTATTGTCTGATCAAGCTAAGTTGAGGAGCCGAAATGGCTAGCAGCTGATTGGCTCAAGGGAAGGTCATTCTTTCAAAGTGTGTGTATTGAAGTCCCCCCTGGGGGGGGGGGGGTGTCATTTGTTTCTGTACATTTTGTAACCAGATTTAAAAAAAAAAAATGTGACATTAAAGGTCAGTCTGCTTGACTCTGCAAACGTAGCACGTCTCGTTTCTTGAAAGGGCGTTCGATGGGATATACCGGCGGTACTTGCATATCGCAGCTTGCCAGGGAAAAGGACGTCTCCAACGGCTGAGACCCTCACACCAGTGGGTAGCCGTTACAGAACCCCCAGACATTATATATATATTTTTTATCCTAACACCCTAGAGAATAAAATGGCGATCGTTGCAATACTTTCTGTTACGCCGTATTTGCACAGCGGTCTTACAAGCGCACTTTTTTGGGAAAAAATGACACTTTTTTTAATTAAAAAATAAGACAACAGTAAAGTTATCCCCATTTTTTTTAATATTATGAAAGATAATGTTACGCCGAGTAAATTCATACCCAACATGCCACGCTTCAAAATTGCGTCCGCTTGTGGAATGCCGACAAACTTTTTTACCCTTTAAAATCTTCATAGGCGACGTTTAAAAAAATCTACAGGTTGCACGTTTTAAGTTACAGAGGAGGTCTAGTGCTAGAATTATTGCTCTCGCTCTACCAATCGCAGCGATACCTCACATGTGTGGTTTGAACACCGTTTACATATGCGGGCGCTGCTCGCGTATGTGTTTGCTTCTGCGCGCAAGCTCGTCGGGACGGGGTGCGTTTTCTGGCTCCTAACTTTTTTAGCTGGCTCCTAGATTCCAAGCAAATTTGTCAAACCCTGACTTACACCAGTGCTGGTGGTAATAATGCGCTCGCTGACACCAGTGCTGGGGGTTAATAATGTGTTCGCTGACACCAGTACTGTTGTTTTTGAAGTTTGAAAGTTTGCATGCGGCCCCCCATGGCATATGAAAACTTGTCTTGTGGCCCTCAGGTAATTTGAGTTTGAGACCCCTGGTTTAGAGTTTTATGTTCCAAGGAGGAAACTGTACACTGCATGGTGTAGGCTTTAGCTATGCAATGTGGCCATCAGTTGCATGATTACATTCTCAGACCTGTTTCTGGAACAGTAATCAAGCAATGTATCCACACAGCTATAGTCTGCACCATCCAATGACAAACCAGGAGAAACATACGGGGGAGAAGCTTTGTGACGTCACCCGCGTCCTTTCCATTGCCGTTTGCGGCTGTACACCACGGCTACATGCCATGCTTTTTTATGGTTTTAATCCTATTCGCTATACCAGGCGGTAGTCCTCCAGTGCCTATTGTCCAGTCCAGGATTTTTGCTGTAAAGTGAACTTTTTTACCCTTGGAATAAAATACAAACAGTCTACAATGAGATCGTGTTTTCTGTTGTTTTTTCATTTCTGATCGGATTACTTACCACTCTGCTGGATCCATCCGCATCTTCTCTCCTATGCTGAGACCAAGCTGTTTTGAACAGTTGATAATGCTAATGGCCCATCCCATCTGATCGGATTACTTACCACTCTGCTGGACCCATCCGCGTCTTCTCTCCTATGGTGAGACCAAGCTGTTTTGACCAGTTGTTAACGCAAATGGTCCATCCCATCTGGTAAGGAAGCATTTCTCTTGTTGGTGGAGGTTACATCACTTTCGTTTGAAGAGTTTTCGCTATATCACTGGGTGTCATCTTCAGTTATTTTTATATGGACTTTCATTGCGCTGCACTTACATATTTTTTTCAAACTTAGAAGTTGGTCGACTTTTGATCCGACTTTGCCCTACGACTTCATGAACATGATCCAACTTTGATCCAAAAATCGTATACCCTTTGAATCTGGTATAAATCTTGAGGGGGGAACTCCACATTAAAAAAAAAAAAAAAACAGTATGCCCCCCAAATCCATACTAGACATGTGATTGAGTATGAGGTACACTGTACACCAATTAATTCACATAAAAAAGTGTCAAAAATAAATAAAAACAGTACACAGGTTTTTGACAAAGTCCTTCATTAAAAATGAAGAATGCTCCCCCTTCGTAGCTCCAGCGTGTCTTTTGCCTCTGGGTCTTCTCCCTTTGCTGGCTCCCGCTATTGTGTCAGCTCCCACTGTCTGCCATTTCTTATATAGCCATTGGGCGTGGCCATCCTGTGATATCAGAAACGGCCACACCCCCTGTGATGTCACCGTCCAGGGCATGCCGCGAAGTGGTGAAGTTGTAGGGCCACACCCCATGGCTGTATCAGAAATGGCAGACAGCAAGAGCCAGCGAAGGGAGAAGAACTGGAGGGAGAAGACCGAAGAGAGAAAAACAGAGGGAGAAGAACTGGACAAAGAATACGCTTGTCCCCCCTTTCCTGACCTGCCAGGCTGCATGCTCGGATAAGGGTCTGGTATGGATTTTGGGGGGCCCCATGCCGTTTTTTTTGTTTTTTTGGCATGGGGTTTCCCTTCAAAAGCTATACCAGATCAAAGGGTCTGGTATGGTCTTCAGGGGGAACTTACGCTGCGTTTTTTTTTTTTTTTTGGCGTGGGGTTCCCCCCTCAAGATCCTCAGAGTATAAGTCGGATCAGTTAAGACGATGATCCGACTTGGATGTAGCTTACATTTAAATCAATGGGCTGAAATCATGCCCAAGTCAGACCAAAGTAGTGCAGGAACCTTTTCCGAACCTTTTGTGTCGGACCAGTTAAGATGGCTCTCATAGGGAACCATTAATTTATACACGTCATGCGACATGTGCTTCCAAAGTCAGAGTGTATGTCTCACCAATGTGAATTGGGTCTTATATTGAATGTGTGACTACAAAGAGAGAGAGCAGAATAAATTGTAGACAAAGCAATGATTCTAAGGTATTTATGGGGATAAAATGTTCATAATAAAAAAAAAAGAAACAGGGCGACACAATCAAAACTTGAATCATATACTGTATGTAGTTTTTGTTTTTTTCTTTAGTTGTGCTTTAACCAGTTAAGGACCGCCGCACGACTATATACGTTGGCAGAATGGCACGGCTGGGCATATGGACGTACAGGTACAACCCCTTTAAGAAGCCCAGCCGTGGGTCGTCCTGAGCTCCGTAACCACGCCTGCGGGATCCGCGGACCGATTGCCGCCGGTGTCTCGCGATCAGGTCACAGAGCTGAAGAACGGGGAGAGGTAAGTGTAAACAAACCTCTCCCTTTGCTTCCTATTGAGCATGTCACCTGTTATAGGGAACGACGATCAGTGACGTCACACGCCCCCTACAGTAAGAAACACACATTAGGGAACACTTAACCCCTTTAGCGCCCCCTACAGGTTAACCCCTTCACTGCCAGTGTCATTTGCACAGTAATCAGTGCATTTTTATAGCACTGTTTTCTGTAAAAATGATGGTCCCAAATTAGTGTCAAAAGTGTCTGATGTGTCCGCCATAATGTTGCAGTCAGGATAAAAATCGTTGATCGCCGCCATTACTAGTAAAAAATAATAAAAATGCCATAAAACTATCCCCTATTTTGTAGACGCTGTAACTTTTGCGCAAACCAATCAGTAAATGCGTATTGCATTTTTTTTACCAACAATATGTAGAATAATACGTATCGGCCTAAACTGAGGAAAAAAAAAAGTTTTTTATTTATTTGTGCTTGTTTAGCTGCATTGAAGGGTAGGGGGAAACATTTGGAGTCCAATAGACCCCTAATAAAGAATACCTGTAACCCACCCAAAACTATCACAAAGGGGGCTTGTTACCTACTCTTGCAGTGTCTTGTGATAGTTCGTTTCGCAGCTAAGAATATACAAGATATTATCTTCCTAAGATTCACAGGGAACTTGTCTATACCTATGTTCAGGATTGCCAACCCTGGCTCTGGGTCAATGGGAATTTGTACATATATTTTGGAGGTCTTTCTAGTTACATGAAATTTTGATTCTTGACATGTTTGATATCTATTTACTTGATGTAACAACTTGTATATGTTACTAAAAACTGGGTATTATATTTTGTTTGTGTACATAAAAAAAAAAAATGTTGTATATTTTTCCCTGAAAATGTGCATTTGATAAACAGCTGCACAAATATTGTGTGACATAAGAAAATGCAACAGCCACCATTTTATTCTCGAGGGCCTCTTCCTTCAGCAAATACATAATGTTTTGGGGGTTCTAAGTAATTTTGTAGCTGATTTTAATATGTATGTAAAACTGTTAAAAAAATTGCCCTGGACAACAAGTGGTTAAAGCAGCTATAATATAGAGACATTCAGTTATCCTTTATCCTGCTGTTACAGCTGCACAGCAGCTGGAAAACCTATTGGGAGAGCCACAGGACACATAAAGGGACATTTATCAAAACTGTCTTAATGTTTGTGGCTGCCAGTCTATCACTACTTTCTGTACACATTTTACATAATAAATTGGCCACTATGAAAATGGACATATCTGTGCATATTTAAAGATGGCTCGTTAGCACTTTGTAAATTCTGCGACAGCTGTGAGGCTGATTTATCTTGCAAAATAAGTGCTTGCAGTATCGGCTCCGCTGAGAAAAAAGGTGGAAATTTGACGTTTGGCTGCAGAATAACACAAAACTAAAACTGACCATGTTGGTCTTAAAACTGACCCACAACTAGGTTGACAAGAGCTTGTGCACATGTAGATGTTTGCAAGCCCAAATTTCCTCTAGTGTAAAAATCGGTAGTTTTTTTGAGACCAGCGGAGCCACAGGTGGTGCATACAGCTGACCATAGAAGTGAATTGCTGTACAGAGCTGTATTTGGGTAAACTTCTACATTTGGGGGATACATCATACCCACATGCATGGGCATGAGTATGACTGTGTACAGCTATCCACTTCTATGGCCATCTGTACCTGCCACCTCCTACTGAGACTTTTATGCTAGAAGATATTTGCGCCTGCAAACGTCTTGTGTGCATAGGTTTGCAAGCATTTATGTATGTACTTTCTTAACTGATATATTTGCATAAATAATACTATTCCAATATTTATTTTCTCCATTTATATTGCTGACAGGGACACCAAATACCAAATATACATGTCTGTGCAGTTTAATCGATAAACAAGTGTGTAAATTATCTATATATGCATATAAGTGTGTATATTTTAGATTTCTGGATCGTATGCCATTTTCATTTGTAGTGTTTATTTTTTGATTGTAGCGCCCCCCTGGTTCTTCTGAAGGCAGGGAGCATTTACCCCAGGGCTGAGTCCATGGCTATAAGGGGGAGTTTTGAGCAAAAATTGGTCTCCAGTTCCTTTTGATTTAAAGCTTTAATGTAGAACTTAGAAGAAGGTAGTAGGAGAGAGGGTTAGGGGTCTCAAAATATGCTGCAGATCACTTACAGACTCCTTGGATCCAGAAAAAATACAGCTTCACACTACTAGGACCTCTAAGCCAACCTGGCGATACTGCAAACACACTTTTAGATGTAGAACAAGATCCAGCTTCAGAGTGTAAGAGCCTTTAAGATGACCCGGCAACACTGTAAGCACATTTTAAAGGTAAGTGCGTCCTCCAGGCCATTCTGATAGACCAGCCTTCATCCTGGCTCTCTCCAGCAAGGCTCCTCCCCTGGGTCTTCCCACCTTGGCTTGGCTTCGTCCATCCCAGGCAAGACAGCCTGAGGACCACCTCAGCATTAGTAGGCCCCAGACAGGCCAGGGGCCTGAGGCAAGAGAGCGAGTACATGGTCCAGCCCAAATATATATACTCTCCCAGAATGCACCAGTGGCCAAGAATCTCCTACTGGACTGGCTGGAAGAAATATAAGTATTCGTAACTCAACCTAGTTGTACAATCTCATAATATGCCATGTGGTATCAGGGGCACCGACTGGCGACCAGTGAGAAATGCACAACCAAATTGGGCTTAAGGAAAAGGCCAGAAACAAACTATGCAATCAGTCTGAGCTGTCTACAGCTCAAGCGAAAAACAAAATTTACATGGTTGCCCCAGTTTAGGATCGGGGGGGTGGGCTACCTAATCATCTTTGATTTACTGACATTGAGTTGGCATAACACAAATTAATAAAAATGGATATACATGGCTTATTCTTAGAGAAAAAGGGATATTGTTCATTGTCACTTTAAGAGTTGATGGCAACAATATCTAATATAGCTGGACTTTTTATACTGCACTTTAAAGTTGGGGGCATTTAGACTTTGATGAAATTCGATAACAAAAACTGCTTTGTTTTAGGAAACTCATGCCGCACAGGTGGAGTGTTACTCACAGGGGGATTAAAGTGGTTGTAAAGTTTCTACCTTAATGCATTCCTTGCATTAAGGTAAAAAATGTTTAGGTGTCAGCTCCCCTTTTACTTACCTGAGCCCTCATTAGATCCAGCGCATTGCACGTCTGCAGATCTTTTCTCTCCTCACTTCCGGGTCTCACTGGCTTTGCTGGGGCACCGGGAGCCATTGACTCTCAGTACTGCCAATGAAAGCCAGTGACAAGGGAGCGGGGGACTCTGACGCGAGTATGCACAAGTGCCCCCATGGGAAGCGGCTTTCCATGGGGGCACTTTTCAGAGAGTAGGGGCCAGGAGCGCGAGTAGGTAACATGTTTATTATTTATTTTTAGTTTTTTAAATGTACTTTGTACAATCCCTTTAACAAAGGGTGCGAATGGCATGCACCACATTAACAAAGCAAATACATATGTTACCTGCTCCAGTTTATATTTCAGGTGGAAAATAAACTACAATGGGTTACATGCCTTATTAGCAAAGTGATCATGGCAGTAAAGAAAACTTCTGCAGATTCCCTCCAGATTGGGCCTGGCTGAAAGGATGTGCACTGCCTACCAGTAACCTAGCAGACCGCTCACATGGGAAACCTCCATTTCCAGCCGATATACCCTCCCTCTGCACTAAATAAGTAGTCCTTTGTCTTTGATGCAAGATCATCTTTAATACAGAATCATTTTACTGTAACCTCCAGGTACAACATTTTTTTCAGAGGTTAGATAGGACCTCTGTCAGATTGTTCTTACTGTCTTTTTTTTAAGTGAGGAAATTCAAAAACCAAACTGATGTTTCAAGGTGCCTAATATCTTCCCTACTGCAAAGAAGGAGGCCCCTTCTTCAGGTGTCCACATTGCTGACAGGGTGATGTAGACCCTTCCTATTTGTTGTTTAGTGGTGTGGTCCTGTGAAGATTCAAAAGACCACAGTGGTGTGATGACATCACCAGAAGGGAACCGGTTGGTGCAGGTATAGGTTTCAGCACTAAATCACTGGTCTACACAAAAGCATGAGGCAACAGCCAGGGACATAGGCATTGGACTAATGTGAGGAAAATTTTCAGGTTGTAAATTAGTGGGTCCAGGGTGGGAAGGAGATACTAGATGACATTTATAATTGACTGGAGATGGGATTTCTACTTAGAATTTCCAGCTGTTAAAAAACTCACCAGGAATTTTCTTTGCATGGCCATCTCTCTCTCTGTTCACTGACTGCCTGGCACACTTTTGAACCCTGCATTTTGCTTTGCAGCATGCTGAAAAGAAAGTCACTTCTGTTTAAATTGTGCTGGATGTAGGGACTTGAAGCCTACAAGAACAGGCTCATGTGTGTCTGTAAATATACTACAAATTATCCAGAGGAAGAGCGGGCTGGCCACTGCTAGTAATTGAGCTAACACAAAGATAGCGGCGGCCAGCCCTAAAGAAGAAGGCACCGGAGAGCGAGCAGGAGAAGAACCGGGGAGCGCCGAGATGAGAGCGAAAAAGATGGAAGAAGAACCCCGGAGAGTGGAGAAGAACCCCGGAGAGCGGAGAAGACCCCCGGAGAGCGGAAGAGAATCAGACGGCGGTGAAGACCGACACCCTCCCCCCCGCCGAAGAAGAAGGCCCCCCCCCGGTAAAAGAGCTAAAGAAGAGAGGGGGGCCCCCCGAGCTGACTAATCAATTACTTTAAAAACCCTGTGTCGTGTGTTTATTTTCTTTTACACTTTGCCTCCAGGTGAATGGGTAGGGGTACGATGTCTACGATGTGGGTACGATGGCTTTGTCTCCATCGCGGCAAGCCAGCTCGGCGCTGGCTCCCGCGATGGGGCTCGTAGGTGGTCAATCTCGCAGAGAAAGGGAGCGAGATTGACACAATATCGCGGTCACCCACTGTATGTCCCTCTTACAATATAGTTGCCCAAAACTTGATCGAATACACAAGATGTGGGCATACAAGTGATTTTTTTCAAGATATTTATGCTGTATTCCTCATTCATAGAAGAGTTACTATCAGTTTTTGAAATGAAAAGTGCTCTGTGAATGGAGGACGGGCAGATGAATGAAATATCCACCTCCTCAATTCATAAGGTGCTTTTCATTGTGGGAAGTGATAGCATTGTGGGAATAATGCTGGGGGGCAGAAACATCAGGTACAAGTGTTTGTGACAAGGAGCTTCTAATGTTAAACCCTGCAGATGATGAGCTGCAGGGGTATCTGGGGTTTGAAGTTCGAAGATTTTAAGGAAGAGAGCATCTATCTGAACAAGTGTAAAAAAAAAGAAAAGAAAAATGTAATGCAGCCACCACATGTAAGGACTGGTAAGCTGTAATACTATCAATTTTGTGTTCTTGGGTTTAGATACGCTTTAATGAATTCGCACATACCATACTTTTATTGCACATGGGAAAATAGAAAAATTGGAGTGGTAGTAAAGGACTTAAATTTAAAGGAACACTAAAGGTTCATTTTTTATTAGATCAATTGATTGCTGTAAGCTAGAGCATTTAAATATCACTTACCTCGTTTTTCCTTTTGACCTCCAAAATACAGTAATCCAGGTTTGAAAATGCCATTTCCTGTCTCTCCTCTTCTTGCTTTCCACCAGCATCTGAGCTGTTTTGCATGGTGGAAAGCAGAATGTGCTCACCCCCTCCCTATGACTACAGCCCTGCGTGAAGATGCTCTCTTATCCCTCACAGGCATGGAGGCTAAGCCTAATGGGAACTGTAGTTCCCATTAGGCCGTGATGTAGCAAGAATGAATGCGCACCGCAAACCAGAAAGTCAGTGAGAATAATGATTCAGGAGTGACGGAGGTGAATAAAACAGCTCAGTTTCAACAGGTATCAAACTAGTTATAATGCAAAACATTACTTTTTACTTTATCAGCTACTGTCAGACTTTAATTTAAGAACCCCTTTAATTCTGTTATATAAAGAAGGTAGACTCCTATGTCACATTAAGATTGTAAGTTATTGTTGAGGCTGTAATGATAACCGTCAGGGAGGTAGCCATTTCACAAGTAAAATCTTTAAAGGCTTTTACAAAAAAAAAAATGCATATACATTTACAAACAAAAAAAAAAAAAACCTTTTACAAACAAGTAATAGATGCACATACATTTACATAAAAAGAAAAATGAATAAGGATGTAATGTGTAACATGGTGCAAAAGGTGGCATTATTCTTTAATAAAATTCAGTATTTCCTAATAGTAGAAATAGGTTAACCATTCGGGCATCATCACTGATACATATGCAGATAGAACACATTAATTCTTCACAAACCAATAACATTACAAAGGCAAATTTGTACACTGTTCTGTTCACGAATAAATAAATATTCAGAATATCTGTCAACACTTAATCCTAAAACAAATGAATTGTTTGAATTTGTGAATATTGGCTTGGCTTTGAAATCAAAAAATGTGCAGCACTCATCTACAGTTGTGACCAAAATGTTTTAAAATATTATAACAAATATATAATATAGAAATAAATACCATGCACTACTAAAGAGACACAAAATCAATATATGATGCAATAAATGGAAAATCTGATTCAGTCCAAATCCCAAAGTGTCCGTACAAGGAATCAATCCAAATGTGGGTTAGTGCCCATACATGGTCAGTCAAATGAGTTTGTTCAGAGATGTTTGCATTCGTGGTATACTCTCATTGAAGCCTGCTTTTATGCTACTGTTTTCGAGTATGTTTATTAAGTGTTAATTTAAATGAATCTAAGTGGAGAACATTTAGATCAGGTCTGTTTTCTCTCTTTGTCTGCACATGAGGAAAAAAACTTAGATACTTCCTTTGCATCTGCTAGGGTAATTTAAGGACAGCTTAAAGGAGAAGTATGGATTTGCCTTTTTTTCTCTTATCATACTTACCTAGGTGGATGAAGCATCGGACGGATGCTGCATCTTTCCCCTGGCGTTTCTGCACTGAGAACCGAGCCAACGAACACTGCCAATGGCTCTGTTCTCTCAGCTCCCTAAGAGGAGAGCCGCTGCCTGTCAATCAGCAGCTCTCCTGCTCTGCTCCTCCATGCTCACTGGAGCGCTGAGCTGTGGAGGGGCGGGGAGCAGTTGTCTCATTGGCTCACTGAGTGGCTGAGACTGCCATCAGTCCAGACACCTGGTGGATCCAGACTTCCAAAGTCAGGATGACGCTGTGCCTGGACTGAACTTGGTGATGTCAGCAGAGAGCAGAATTCAGTCGGCTTTCTGCTGAAAACATAAGAGAAGCCCAGCCAAACGAGCCCAGGCTGGACTTCTTCAAGAGCTGAGTATTTAGATCATCCAGTGGAAGGTATTGTTAAACATGAGTTTGTGCCACCTCCTATAATCTAGAGGTCCCAATCTTTGGTAAGCATATACAGTATATTGCACAGTGTTGGACTTCTATGGCACATTATTTTAGAAGATCATATAGAGATACAAATGCATGTTTGGATTGATTCCTGTATGGACACTTTTGGATGTGGACTGAATCTTATTTTTTATTATTTATTGCGTCCTATATTCATTTTGTGTGTCTTTTTTAGCGCATGATATTTATGTCTCTATTGTTTGTTATAACATTTTAATATCATTTTGGTCACCACTGTAGATAAGTCCTGCACATTTTTTTGTGTCCAATTTTAATTTATGAGGATGAAACACATCACTGTGCTCGCTGGCTCTCTTTTGTTATATAGAAGGGAGGCTGCGCTGGGACAGTATTTATTACCAAATTGGCTTGGCTTTCAAAATTCAAAATTTCTGCTTGTAGAAACCTGATTAAAATACTAGAGACCCTTCTTCCTGCAACAAGAGAAATTTTGCCATTACGGTGCAAACTCTTGCCAGGCAATGAAAACATGTTGTTGTTGTACGTGTCACAGTGACTAGCATGTCATACTATAAACAATCATACACAAGTTGTCATTTGAAAACTGCCTATGATTTTGTACGCTCTTTGCCTTTTCGAACTTTTACATAGGAGCACTGCTGGGAGATGTGGAATAGGCAGCTGGTTTCGTCCACCTAAATCCAGCTACCTTTATAATTCCATTGTAGTCCTAATAACAGGCTATCTTAGTGAATAGACATCCATGAGCAACAAAGCCGAGCTACATAAGAGACTCTAGAAATAATTTTACACACACAGCGTCATGCAGCACCTCGGGTTCCAGGGATTCCACTCAAATCACAAGCCTTCGCTATCAGTTAATAGGCTAGCTGGCTCAGTGAGACATGTGAAGGTAATTTGTCAGTGTGTGGGTGTTTGTATGTTTGTGTATTTTATTTATACAGCCAACTGTGAACGTAGAGAAGATTACAGTGAGCAGAAGGTGCAGTGTGGGAAGTCATTCAGCAGAAAACATACATAGACCAATGTTGAGAATAATTGGGTAAATAAAAACAGACACTCTAATTAGCTGAAGTATGAGTCATTAATATGCCAGCACTCTTGTTGGGTTATAAGGGTCTGTGCAGGGTTAGAACTTTTATTTTAAATTCCAGTTGCAAAATGTAAAAACCCTTTTATATTATTTTATAAATGTCTATATCAAGTAGCCAATAATTACAGTAAGCACAAGGAAAAGTAGATGTAATGCAGTGGACTCCATTCTCTCACCTGCCCAACAAAAGGCAGCATAGAGACTTAAAGGAACCCTAAAGTAAAAAAAAAATGTTTTGTAAAATAACAAACATGTTATAATTACCTCCACTGTGCAGTTCGTTTTGCACAGAGTGCATTCTGGGGTCCCTCGGCGGCTGTCTCGGCTCCTCCTTGCAAGAGCTTTCCACCTTCATGCGAGCGAGCTTGCATGGTGGAAAGCTTTTGTGGGCGCGCTCCCGTGATACAGCGGCGGGCATAGCCGCCGACTGTATCACTCTGCCCCGGCACGCCATGTCATCGGATGTGATTGACAGCAGTGCCAGCCAGTGAGCGCATCGAGGCCTTTTGGGTAATGACTGCGCTCCCAATAAGCATTTTTATAAATAAATAAATAAATGGCTGCGCTGCTATTAATCCGTCCAGCCTAGCCAATCAACGGCCAGGCTGGGAACCGAAGAGGATCACAGGGACGTGCGCAAGACTTTCGAGGGGTGAGGTAAGTAAAATGGGGGTTCAGGGGGGGGGGGGCGGTACCGTCGGATGTTTTTTAACCTTAATGCATAGGATGCATTAAGGTGAAAAAACATTTACCTTTACAACCCCTTTAATAGAATGGCCTTCCCCAAAGAGGTAAGGGCCATCCAAATTGAGAAATTGACTTAAAAACCTAATAGAGCATCAAAGGTTCGTTTTAAGAGTCCATGATTCTTTATTGCCAATAATGTTTTGATAACAAAAAGACATATGCTATCCAATGGGTTTCAGGGGCTTTACCAGGACCCAAATGTAACAGCAATGGACTCTATTTAAGAAACTTCTAAAGGAAAGGAAAAACCGGAGCTGTCTCAATAGATGAGTAGTCAAGGTACTAGGCATTGGTTGAAGGGGGACTTTTTTTTACCTCCAAACCGTGTTGGATACCGTTTTGTCTTCTTATTATCAAAATGTTATTTTCAATAAAGAATTATGTAAAGTTTAGCACTCTGTTCGGTTTTAGGTATGGCAGTTTTTACCCCTGAGGACCAATGGATGAATTGCATATGGCAGAGCTTTATTCTGCACTACAAGTCGGCCCTTCTTATCTTATATATGATTGGTGGAGCACACTACCCACACAGTGTGGAATCAAATCCTTTGAGAAATGGGGCGATTTGGTGCTCAAGTTGGAGTGGCTGCCCTATTTTGTCCCTGATGCTTGGTCTCAGGTTACAGCGCTTTGGGTTTTGAGGCACAGTATAACGTTTAGAGTGATTATACATTTTCT